>NC_090436.1:900479786-900814786 GCF_031143425.1 Pleurodeles waltl
GGTACCCACATAGCATTATCCCATGCCTGACTCATGGAGAGTAAACAAACAAGTGTCTAGGAAGTAGCATCCAACATTCCAGGACATGTGATGGCTTAGTTTTGGAACATTGCCATGATCAACCATCTGCTATCTATCCTGTGCATGCTTTGTCATTCGTGGTGCTTATGTTCCAAAAAACCTAGGAAGTGCACACAGCAGTTGTTGCTACGTGTATGACAAACACATGTCCTCTCTCATTTCCACACTGAACAGCATCTGAGGGTTGGACACATTGACTCCACATGCATACAAGCAGATTTGCAAAAATGCGTCTTGTGATGTTCACACAGTGGCACAACTACAATAGTAAGAGCCAAATCACAAACATTGACCCATAGGCAATGAGTTACTGTATTGAGTTGCGTCACCTTGCTATCCTCTCTTGACGCAAAACATGCCCAAACTGGGTAATACCTAATTGTATTCCACACGTTTGGCCATCTATTGCGTCAGTGAAGAGTGCAAATCCGGTCCAACAAGTAGAGGATCATGGTCCGCAGTAGTATGATCAGTCACATGTGCCCATACACCGGAATGCACAATGTTGGTGCAATCAGCCTATCTCTGTATTGTCACAACTGTCATGTACTATTACAAATGAGAAATGACCCAAACCCAGTTAAAGCCAGAAATGTTGACGCATATGTGTCAAAAAAGACGCATATGCATCAAAAAATGACGCATATGCGCCGAAATATGACACACATTGCCATGAAACATCCATTGGCCCTGAGCGGTAATTCCCACACTGTACCCCCTAAAATTGTTTAAGTATGAAACATATTTCAAAATATGGATGCAGGTTTATTTCTAAGTATGTGCGTAAAAAATGAATGATGCACAAACTGTAAGAGTCATAGGGGCATATTTATACTCCGTTTGCGCCGAATTTGCGTCGTTTTTTTCGACGCAAATTCGACGCAAAACTAACTCCATATTTATACTTTGGCGTTACACGCGTCTAGCGCCAAAGTTCATGGAGTTAGCGTCATTTTTTTGCGTGAACACCTTCCTTGCGTTAATGATATGCAAGGTAGGCGTTTCCGTCTTAAAAAATGACTCCGATGCTATTGCGTCGGATTTATACTCCCGGGCAAAAATGACGCCCGGGAGTGGGCGGGTCTAAAAAACCTGCATTTGCGCCGGATTTTAGCGCCAGGGTCAGGGCAGGCGTTAAGGGACCTGTGGGCTCAGAATGAGCCCAGAGGTGCCCTCCCCTGCCCCCAGGGACACCCCCTGCCACCCTTGCCCACCACAGGAGGACACCCAAGGATGGAGGGACCCACCCCAGGGACATTAAGGTAAGTCCAGGTAGGTATTGTTTTTTAATTTTTTTTTGTGGCATAGGGGGGCCTGATTTGTGCCCCCCTACATGCCACTATGCCCAATGACCATGCCCAGGGGACAGAAGTCCCCTGGGCGGGCATGACTCCTGTCTTTGCTAAGACAGGAGTCATTTCAATGGGGGATGGGCGTCGTAAAAAAATGGCGCAAATCGGGTTGAGGTGATTTTTTTGCCTCAGCCTGACTTGCACCATTTCTGGACGCCCATAAGCCATTTTCCCCCTACGCCGGCGCTGCCTGGTGTACGTCGTTTTTTTTAACGCACACCAGACAGCGCCGGCGGATAACGCCGGCTAACGTCATTCAATAAATTCGGCGCCCGCATGGTGCTTCAGAATGGCGTTAGCCGGCGCAAATTGTTTTGACGCAAAACTGCGTTTGCGCAGTTTTGCGTCAAAAAGTATAAATATGGGCCATAATATTTTGACGCATAACAATAAAAATGCACCGCATATGAGGCAGGAACTGATGTAATAGGATATCCTGTTTACAGAATTGGTACAGTGGGTATACTTTCACTTTCACTTTGCAGTCTGTGATATTTCCTGACTGTGTGGCTGTGTTTTGACTTGTCTCTCTGTGCATTTTGTGATTTTGTCTCCAGTGTGGTCTTTAAATTGTCTTTTTGGGTTTCATAAGTGTCTGTGGTATCCTGTGTTAGTGTTTTTTGCTCATTTCCGGTGTCAACATTTGTCTTTGTAGTGTTGGGAGTCTGCTCTGGGTAGTGTTAGTTTGGGGATGGTTGGGCTGTGTTCTGTTAGTTATTTTGCATTTCCCTGTCCTACTTTCCCTCTATTCTCCTCTGTACCCCTTTATTCCCTTTTTTGGTGCAAGCATGTTGGGTAGGCCTCATCTTGGCAGGATGGGAGAGGAGGAGCTTGGTGGCTTTATTTGGCTGGTGTGCCACTTCCTGCCTTTAATAATTGAAGCAGGTGGTCGTGTGATACAAGGCTATCACACAGAGGCAAGGAGGCTCCGGTGGGCAAAGGTGTTGTACCATCTACAGCGAATCTACAACACACCGCGCAATGACCACCTGCTGAAACACTGTTGGGCTGTTCTGGTTGCCCGGGAGCAAGACTTGCTGGACCACCTGGGGATTGTTATTGGTGGCCCTGTTCGTAAGTACAAAGCAGAGTAATGTGCACATTTAAATGCTCTGTAGTGACAGTAGCTGATTTGTTCATATGCTGCAGGCATTGTTTTTGAACATGTGGAACAACTTAAACATACAGGCCCATATTTCTACTTTATTAGCACCGCATTTGCATCATTTTTTTAATCAATAGCGGCGCAAACTTACAAAATACAATTGTATTTTGTAAGTTAGCCCTGCTTTTGTGTCAAAAAGCAGCACAAATGCGGCCCAAAAAATGTATAAATATGGGCCACAGTTGCCTGTGAGATATACAATAATTCCTACACATTACCGTCATTTGTTAACGCAGCAGCTAGACTAACTTTCAAAACACAACAGGAGCCTGTAAATTAGTGCTGCCGGCTTCACGTCAATTGATGATGCTAATGTGGCTCTAACATATGTTTCATGCATGGTCTGTGAGTGTATCAGGAAACACATGTTTTAAATCCAGATTTTTACAGGAAATATAGGGCCTGATTCTGACCCTGGCGGTTGACTACCGCCAAGGCAGAGTGCCGCGGATGCACCACCAACAGGCTGGCGGTGCATCCATGGGCATTCTGACCGCGGTGGTACAGCCGCGGTCAGAAACGGGAAACCAGCGGTGTCCCGCCGGTTTCCCGCTGCCCTAGGGAATCCTCCATGGCGGCGCTGCAGGCAGCGCCGCCATGGGGATTCCGACCCCCTTACCGCCAGCCTGGTTCTGGCGGTTTTGACCGCCAAAACCTGGCTGGCGGTAATGGGTGTCATGGCCCCTGCAGTGCCCATGCCAATGGCATGGGCACTGCAGGGGCCCCCTAACAGGGCCCCACCAAGATTTTCAGTGTCTGCCAAGCAGACACTGAAAATCGCGACGGGTGCAACTGCACCCGTCGCACCCCTTCCACTCCGCCGGCTCCATTCGGAGCCGGCATCCTCATGGAAGGGGGTTTCCCGCTGGGCTGGCGGGCGGCCTTCTGGCGGTCGCCCGCCAGCCCAGCGGGAAACTCAGAATTACTGCGGCGGTCTTTTGACCGCGCAGCGGTATTCTGACGGCGGGACTTTGGCGGGCAGCCTCCGCCGCCCGCCAAAGTCAGAATGACCCCCATAGTGTTCCTCAAGGTTTTGTGATACATGTCTGAACTGGATTCTGTACCTGTGTGTCATAAATTGGTCATAGTCACAATGGCTGGTTGACTGGTAATGCAGTCCTCACGAAAAGTGGCTTTGGATGTCTCTCATGGATACACATGATGAGACGAATACACTCCATGATTTTGTCTCCTCACTAATAAAGGATCATGTTTGCCACCACATGATAGTTAGGGCCACTGCATGTGTGCAGATATGTGTGTATCACTCACTGGAGTCCCTGGGTCTGTACATGTTTGCAGTGGTATGTAGGATGCAGTATCATCATGTCTGAGAGGCTTTTCTTTCTGAGTTAATATTACACATTGTATTTATATTTGGAAGTGTTGTACAGTGCACAGACATTGAGCACATTTCTCCCTTCCATGCCTTACAGGTAATGTGTGATGGACTCCTGTGTGTTGGACACATAGCAAGGTGTGATGCGCTGGCCAATCATTTGTTTTGTTCCATGAGTGGAATATCATTTTATCACCATCTTTAGGTTGGCCAATCCTTATCGTATTGTCATATTTTGGTATTCTAGGTCAGTCCTATAGGCACGGCAATGTGAATAGGGATGAGTCATGTGGATAAAACTTGATTCAGAAAAAGTCACAGTGGACCATATTAGTGAATTAGTCAGCCAGTCAGACCCGAATTCTCCCAGAATAGGGATGCCAAAGTCTTACCCACAGACTTCTGCTTCCCTATTCACTAATGAACATGTTGAACTGTATGTTAAGCTTCCTAGCAGCATGTAGCTCCACATGTAGTGCTACGAGTATATGGCACTTGAGTACAATGGCCTAGGTGTGCATGCAACTCATGGCCAGAGGTGTTCTTGCATCTCTCTGTTTCTTGTAAGTCATGGCTTACTGGTAGTAAATGATGTGGACAAAGGTCTGCATTTCCAAACATGAGTGTTGATGGGATTGGTCAAGGGTTAGCTGTCTCCTATTTGGAGATCCTCCTTACCTGTGGTGTGTGTGCTGGGCCAGATCCATGTCCAGCTTTCCTAAGTTTCCTGGGTGTCCTTGTTATTAGAGATTATTAGTTGATAATCCCCCCTCTCCCCCCCAGACACAGGCATAGGGTTGTGAATAGTGTACCTAGGACTGATGATACATGTTTGGTACACAGACATGTAAATCAGTGAATCACTTGTCTGAACCTAGTATACCCACTCATGATTAGCACATGCTTTCTATACTGGCAAGCCCATTTACAACTCGCAGATCATGTGGCCCTAGATTGCCATCCCGTACAATGAAATTTGTAGCCCTGGCAGTGGTAGAGGATGTGCAGCATGATTTTTAGCTGACAACTGGAAGAACTATGATGCCAAAATCATGCCAGTTGTTACCCATCTTGTAGGGTTTGAATGTGCTATGTGTGATAGGACCTTTGTAGGCTGGCTTCCCATGTACTTCTTCAGGGACAATCAATGATCTGTATGATGATATGGGCTGTTACAAGTACATTAGATGTAATGTCTGATTTACTTCTTGTGCCATTTCACACAATGCAGTACCTAATGTTAGATTTTCTATTTGTCTGAACAGCTGCAAATATGACTCCCATCCAGGTCAGGGAGTTTCAACGGCGGGCAATGAGATACCGCCACATACTTGATGTCGAGTCTGGGTACTGCAACATGGCCCGAAGATATCGCCATGAACGAGCCACTGGAGCCTGGAGGGAATTTGCACAAGGCGGCCCTTCTTTGTCTACCACAGCCACCACCAGCACCACCACCACTACCACCCAGGTGGCACCAACAGCAGCTGTGACCTTTGCGGGACCATCAACAGCAACTGCTCCTGGACCAAGCACAGCACCACCTGCAGGGCAGCGTATAGCCATTGCCACAACACGGGCCCATACTTCCTTGACTGGCACCCAGACCACCCCTGCTACAGCCATTGACCCTGCTGCTTTTTCACAAATGCAAAGGAAATTGGACCGTGTCCTTAGAAGGATGACCAGACTGCAGCAGGAGGTGCGACAGGTCAGCCAGCAGGTGTGTTCCATCAAGAAGACCCTCCGGAGGGCCAACCTATAGACATGTAGACAGACATGATTCCCTCCCCTCCCTCCTCTTTCCTGGTTCTTATACTTTGTGGGTTTAGTGTTAGGTTAGTATAGACTGGTAGTTTAGTTAGTGTTAGTGGGTGGGGGGTGGGGGTTCCTGAATATTTCTACTGTTTATTTTTATGTGTGTGGGTGGGGGGCAATGTTGGGGTTCTTGTGTTTAAAAAAAAAAAATTACAAACAAAAAATACAAAAAATATATATATTTGTTTAGTATAGGATAGTATGTGTTTAGGTTAGTGTCTGTTGTCCTCCATGTGTCCCGTCTCATAAAGGGGGTGGGGTTTGATATTTAGATTGTTCCGTTAAATGTGAAAAGTATGTTTAGCTTAGGTTAGTTAGGGACAGTTGTGGGTAATGAGTAGTTAGAGTAGATTAGGTAAGGTCTTTCCCTGAGTTTTCACTTCTGTTTTTACTGTTTAATAAATATCTAGGTAACCCTTTACAGTATGTGTCAAATGCTTGTAGATCAGGGCCTTAGCATGAGTGAACAGTGTCTCTTTTGTATTAGATTTTGTGTCCTATGCTGCAAACAAATCCCAACTGAGCTGTAACATTGGCAGCTAACCCAAAGCTACTTAGCTAAGATTCGGCCATTCAGTGCAACCACCAATCACGGTTACTATGGATCCCAAAGTGTTTTTTTTTCATGATGTATGTTTTCAATGTCACATACTATGCTTCCAGATTTAGTATTGGGGATACTGTGTTAAGTCTGACTGCAGTCTCATGTCAAAGGAAATCCTTATAAGGTGAGTGGTAGTAAGCTCTCTTGTAGTATAGTATACATAACTCACATAGATCATTTGTTACACTGTTCAGCATGATTACTTATTTGGATGTAAACTCATATACCTCCATTCATGCAGTTTGGTGTGTGTTAGCTTAAATTTGTGTGAAATGTCACATACATTAGTTTTGCATTGAAGCAACAGTTTGAAGGCACAATTTTCTGGATTGACATCCCTTGGGGAAGCGTTATTCTGTCCAACACAGCATTATGGTGTATAGTTTCTCTTTTCCTCAGAAATAACCCTCAGGAAGGGCAGAACATGGTAGAATCCAGGCCCGTGCGCATAGTTATAAGCCCACATTATTTCAGGACAGTTGTATTGACAATCTATGATAATTGACAGGAGGCAAAATTCACTGATCTACTGCACGGTTGATGTGTCACATTACACAGAGACAAAGTGGTTGTGTAAGTGCTATTTATTGAAAAGTGCTCTAGTGCTATATGTACATTGTCCATGATTGTGAGTCCATTATAGTGACATCTTCCATTGTAATCCTACACAAGTGCAAAAGGACATGTCATTGGACATGCTGGGGTGAAGTGTCAGACAGTGCAGAGGGACAGGACTTGCCAATGAGTTAGTGAGAGACAATCACAGGGCAGGCGGACAAGATAAACAGTGGTTTTCGGAACAGTGCTTGAGTACAGTTGTTGCAAGACTGGCATGTTACAAAGCGCAGGACCTTGGTAATAGGTGAGGAGACAAAATCATGGAGTGTATTCGTCTCATCATGTGTATCCATGAGAGACATCCAAAGCCACTTTCCGTGAGGACTGCATTACCAGTCAACCAGCCATTGTGACTATGACCAATTTATGACACACAGGTACAATGTACAGAGGGCCAGGGACAGTTGTTAGCCCTCAATTTGTTACAGTTTCTTCATTTGATGTGGCACAGCTATGATGAGTTACACCAACCGTAGAGATATGAACCCATGTGCATACCTTTGGCCAGCCATCCCTAATTTAAATGTGGCAATACAAACTCCAAATACCAGTCTAAGATGTTAGCTGAGCGCACCTAGAACCTGTTACCTATGTGTCCAAATCCAGATCAGACATGTATCCGAAATGAAGGAGGGGCACAATAATTCCTAAGATTTTCGGGATTTCCATGATAGGTTTCCTTAAACACTCACTAAACACACGAGACATATGTCATCAATTGATGTGAAGCCTGCACTAATTTTCAGGCTCCTGTTGTGTTTAGAAAGTCAGTCTAGCTGTTGTGTCAACAAATGACGGTAATGTGTTGGAAAATTCTATACCTCACAGCCAACTGTGGCCTATATCTATACAGAATTGGCACCTGATTTGTGTTGCTGTCTGACACAAAGGCGGCACTAACTTACATAATACAAATGTATTCAGTAAGTTTGCGGAGCTCTTGCTTCCAAACAGCTTGCAATTGTGGTCCCTAACAAAGTAGAAATATGACCCTGTGTGTTTCAGTAGCATTTCACACTCTCAACAACATTAAAAGGCAGATATTGTAAAAATCAGCTAATGTCACCAAAGAGCATTTAAACGTGCACATTAACATGATTTGTACTCACCAACAGGGCCACCAATCACAATCCCCAGGTGGTCCAGCAGATCTTGCTCCCTGAAGACGAGGTCAGCCCAGCGGTGCTTCAGCTGGTGTTCGTTTCTGGGTGTGTTGTAAATCCTTTGCAGATGATGCAACACCTTTGCCCACCGGAGCCTCCGTGCCTCAGTGTATCACACACCCACCTGCCTCAATCATCAGGGGTAGGAAATGACACACCAGCCAAATTAACCCACCCAGCTACTCCTCTCCCATCCTGCCAAGATGAGGCCTGCCCAACATAATGGTACAAAAAGAGAAATAGGGGATAAAGGGGAACAAGGGAGAATAGAGGGAAAGTAGGACAGGAAAAATTCAAATAAACTACTAACACAGCCCAACTATACCCAAACTAACACTACCCACAACAGACTCCCAACAAAACAAAGGCAATAGTTTATAACACAAATGACCACAAAAAACACTCCGACAGGATACCACAACAAGTTTTTAATCACAAAAAGACAATAAAAAGACCACACAGGAGACAAATTCACTAAATGCACAGAGACAAATCGAGACACAGCCACACAGTCAGGAAATATCACAGACTGCAAAGTGAAAGTGAAAGTACACCCACTGTACCTATTCTGTAAACAGGACATCCTATTACATCACTTCCTGCCTAAAATGCGGTGCGTTTTTATTGTAATGTGTCAAAATATTTTGACGCATACAGTCTGCGCGTCATTTTTTATTGACGCACTGGAGTAGATTTAAACCTGCATCCATATGGTTCAAAATAGTTTCAAACGTAATCAATTTTCGGAGGTACAGTGTGGAAGATACCGCTCAGGGCAAATGGTTCTTTCAGGTCATTATGCATCGTTTTTAGGGCATAAGCGTCATTTTTAGATGCATGTGCGTCATTTTTTGACGCGTATGTGGCAAAATTTCAAGCATTAACTGGGTTTGGGTCATTTTACCATTTTAATGGTACATTACAGGTGTGACAATACAGAGATAGGCTGATTGCACCCACTTTGGGCATGACGGTGTATGGGCACATGTGACACATCATACTACTGCAACCATGATCCGCTACTTCATGTACAGGATTTTCACTCTTGACTGACGCAATAGATGGCCAAACGTGTGGCCTACATATATGTATTACACAAATTGGGCATGTTTGGCGTCAGGAGATGATAGCAAGGTGACGCACATAAGTACAATACCTCAATGCCTATGGCTCAATGTGTGCGCTTTGGCTATTAATATTGTTGTTGACCCACTGTGTGACCATCACAAGATGCATTATTGCAAATATGGTTGTATGCATGTGGAGTCAATGTGTCCAACCCTCAGATGCAAGTCAGTGTGGAAATGAGAGAGGACATGTGTTAGTCATACATATAGCAACAACTGCTGTGTGCACTTTCTAGTTTTTGGGTAACATAAACACCACAAATGACAAAGCATGCACCGGATAGATAGCAGATGGTTGTTCATGTCAATGGTCCAAAACCTGGCCTTCACATGTCCTGGAATTTTGGATACTGCTTCCTAGGCACTTGTTTGTGAACCCACCATGAGTCAGGCACATGTACATACTAAGTGGGTACTGTGTTTGTGACACTGAGAGCCAAAGATAAACCACATTTGTAATGTCACACCACAGTTGAGGTCATATAACTGAGCCACAACTCTCCTGTGGCAGTGGAGGACCAGCAGACCAAGCAGCACGTGGCCACATATTTCCAGTGATCAATTGCACAGAGGTGTCTGTTTCATGTGTGTGGGCCAATGTTTAGCCTGTATATTTTTAGGGGTCTATATTGTCACAGTTACATCCAGGTCTAGTCATGAGTCTGTGGAGGCTATTCCTGTATCTACTGAGAATCCTTCGGAGATCAATGTAAGTAAAGCCAATGAGGATTTGAGAACCCACATGGGGATGGTCCTACCCTGCCACTGCAGACGTCTTATGAGACTGTCAACAGGGCAACCTTGGTGTGCTGAGATAATATCTCAGGATTCTTGTACCGGCAGGTGTCATCACCAAATGCGTACACAGGTTGGCCTCTAAAATTCCCAATGCATCTGGGAACATCATAACCTCTGTGCTGATTATTCTCGCAGCTATTCACCACGTCCGGCCCATCAATATGTTTTGAGCAATGTTAATCAGTATGTGGACTGTCAGGGTCCTAACATATGTGGACTTTTCATGCACATTATCTGACGTTGCTGGTTCTGCTGGAGGCACCATACCCAATGACTGCATACGGCCATGGTACACTGTCAAAATTTGTTACTCATGCATAAATGAGACCCGGACAAGGGATAGGCCATGATTTGGGTATTTGGAGACAAGTTCCCAACAATGGTATGATAAATAAACATATGATGCTATACATTGTATTTGAGTATGCATTGTAGACCCCCCTGACAAAATACCCCAGGAGGAATGTGAGGGTTGGGAAAGCAACTATGATACATATGTAGCCACAAGGAACCTTTAGGGTAACGCACAGACAGGAGCCAGTCAGGCTAACAGGATGCAGGGTCAATCAGGATCCAGCAATTTCACAAGGTACATACTCAGTGGTCTGACTGAGACTGGTCGGAGGAGGAACAAGACAGTTGACATGGAAAACTGTGTTTGTCCTGTGTTTTGGAAGGTGACACATTAACCCAAGGGCTGTGTTACACAGCTGATTTTTATGGCAATGCATAACAGTGTAATCAATAAAATGGCAGCTTCTATGCTGTTCCAAGCATCTGCAAGGGCAGTGCATGTAAAAATGGCTGGTCTGCATGGAGGTGCTCACAGGTGTGTGCTGCATCAGTCTCTCACAAGTCCTGTAGGTGAGATTCAAGTTCAAATGGCCAACAGTATCTTTCACATGGGAAGCAATCTACAGGTGATATTCAGGGCTTAGAGACTACAGGCCAGTGCATTATTCAACCTGACGTCCATGCAGACAGAAGTACAATGACTATGGCATACCATACTAAAGGGTGAAGCACACTGGATTAACATTGTGAGTCTGTGTGTGTGTGTAGAGGAGGGATTATCTGGGTACACATATTACCATTCCAGGGACCTCTCAAGACGGGTAGGGTGAGACCGGAAACATGGGTGTGTCAGGATTTAGGACATGGGCTGACATGTACATGGAATGTCATGTGCGCAATGCTTGTCATAGGTGTGGCACTTGTGCTATCTATGTTCTGCTTATATGGAACTCTAGTCACACATAGTCTTTGCAAAGATAGGTGATGTAACAGTTACTGCTGTCAAGGATCTGGCCATATATTAATGTTACTATTGCAATTGCACATCCACTGCCTCATGTATGATGCTTTTTATTCCGTTATTGACTGATGGTGTCTTAGTTGTGTGCCATAGGCTGCAATGAACCATGTTGCCAACATGTATGTGTGAAATAGGTGTGGTCCTCTGCTATTGCCCTTCAAATGTGACATGTACAGGATATATGTCATTTACAGTGTGAGTGAATCTGGCTGTACAATCATACGCATCTAACTAGTTTAGCAATGTTCTGTGTCCTAATCGATATTTCAGCAATGCTCCATGAGGCTACACTCTGATTCTGATACTTAGAGATAATGTTTTGCAAAAATGATTATCCAGACCATGATATGGTGATTAGTATAGGTGTTTATTTACATATGGTAAGACAGTGGTGATGGGTGAGTAGGGTGAAAAGAAAGTTTGGGCAATATGTTGTCTCCGATGCAATACTGCAGCTGTGTTTGGATGGTCCCCCTCATGTTGATGGATAGCATCCTCCTCTTCAGATGTTTGTGGGTCGGGTTCATATAGGGGAATGTTCCTTCTTACACATATGTTGTGCAGGATGGCACAGGTCAAAATTATTTTGCACACCATTTCTGGTGAGTATAGGAGGCTGCCTCCGGTGATGTCGAGGCACCTGAATCTTGACTTCAGGATGCCAAAGGTCCTCTCGACTATTGTGCGTGTCCTCCTATGTGCCTCATTATAGGCACGCTCTGCTGCAGTGCTTGGGTTGGCAAATGGGGTCACACTCTTATTCTGATAGCTAGAGATAAAGGTGAGCAAAAATTAATACCCAGACCATGATATGGTGATTATTGTAGGTGTTTATTTACATATGTTAATACAGTGGTGATGGTGAGTTGAGTCAAAAGAAATTGGTGACAATATGTTGGTGCCTACGCAATCCTGCAGCTGTGTTTGATTGGTCCCCCTCATGTTGATGGCCAGCATCCTCCTCTTCAGGCATTTGTGGCTCTGGTTCTAATTGGGGAATGTTCCTTCGTACACAAATGTTGTGCATTATGGCACATGTTAAAATGATCTTGCAGACCATTTCTGGTGAGTATAGGAGGCTGCCTCCAGTGATGTCGAGGCACCTGAATCTTGACTTTAGGATGCCAAAGGTCCTCTCGACTATGGTGCGTGTCCTCCTATGTGCCTCATTGTAGGCACGCTCTGCTGCAGTGCTTGGGTTGGCAAATGGGGTCATAATCCATGGCTGGATCCCATACCCCTGATCAGCTGAAAGAGAAAATGATTGAGATCATGTTGATGTAGCTTGCCCTATTAATATCACCTTGCATGGCAGTAGTTCTCTTGTGTTGTCTGTGACTCATTTGTGTTTGTGTTATTGTGTCGATTCTGAGTCTTCTAGGATGTACCATCAGCATTGGGTTGTTTCCTTGGCTGAACGAGTGTTTGGCTGCTGACCGGTTGTCAGCAGTATATTTTGAGAGTTGCAGTACAGTTTGTACTCCCTTGCATTGTGACTTGTGATACAGGTGTCCCTATGTCTTCACTGGAGGTGAGATGATAGTTCCATACACAGAATCAATTTGACAGTGGTGGTAACACGTTTGCATCTATGTACCCTAGACATCCCATACATTTTGACATATGCAATAGATTAATTTAACCATCGGTGAGACGCTTACATTTTGCAAGATGACAATTAGCCAAACTTCTCCGTACGTTGTGATCATTAACGTCTTAACATTTGACTGTACACTAATTTCACATGTGTGACAAGTCCACTGCATACCTATTTCTCTGCCCTTGGCAATTTGACTCAGGTTGTAACGTCTACCTAGACTACTGCACATGGTCTAGTTCAGCTGGCTAACTTGGTTGTGAGGTTGTCGTTTTGAGTTTCAGAAGGTCCGTATGGCAGTACATCTGTTGTGTGTGTTTTAATTTGTCACAATGCGTATGTGTAGGAATGTGCACCTTTCATATTGACCCATCAAGATGTGTTCTTTACACAGTCCACTTGCCTCTTGGTAGTAGGCAATGTGAGAGCAGGAGTGATGTGAGATATTGGAACGGCCTCAATGATTGCATGTGACCTTTATTGTAGTCATCATAATGCTATGTGAGGCACGGTGTTTGACCTGCAGGAAATTACATTCCACACCCCATACACAGTACGTATTGGTTGGAAGGGTGTTTGATTGAGTGTTCTTGATGTGATATTGAAAGATTAATCTTCCAAGTTGTACTGCCAGTTGAGGCCATGTCATTGTCTTTGTGTTGTTTTAAATTGTTCCCTTGTGTCTGTGGAGTGGCATCTGTTGTTATTTGGATCTGTCATTTGTCCTTAGGTGTGTATCCAAATGAGTGAGGATATCAAACATGCCTAGCGGTGTCACAACCTCAGTGTGTTCCTGTCCACATGTCGATGTGTATGTGTTGTTTGTCCTAGAGGGTTGCTGTGCAGTGTGTATATAAGTAGGTTTCTGTACTTACCAACAAGTAGTCCATTTACATATCGTCCATCCTGGAAGTGTTGATTGATGGTGCCGTGACGGAAGATGAATGAATCATGTACACTCCCAGGATACTTTGCCACGATGTTGGTGATCAATCCCTGGTGATCGACAATGGCCTGCACATTGATGGAGTGTGTGTGCTTCCTGTTGCGGTATAGATGTTCAGTTGCAGCAGGTGGCACAAGGTGTACATGTGTGCAGTCAATGGCACCAAGGACATGTGGGAATCCATTAATCAGGTAAAACCCCTGTTTTGTCTCCTGCTGCTTCTGCTGTGTGTTGGGGAAGCAGATGTGGCAGGTTTTGAGTGTGATGATGGCATTCAGTATCTTGGGCAGGAAGGCGGAGAATGATGGCTGTGAGATCCCTGCAACCAGGGCGCCAGTGGTTTAAAGGAGCCACTTGCCAACATGTGTAGTACAGCTAGCAGCTTGGTTTCTGGTGGGATGGTGCGGGGTGTCTGCAAGCTGGGTGCCAACTGTGGCTCAATGTTGTGCAGCAGCTGCTGAATGGCTTGCCAGTTCAACCTGTACCTCTGGATGATGTCATGTTCCCTGAGGCCATGAAAAGTTGTCCTGGTGCGGAATATCCTCTCCTGCCTTCTGCGTTGCCTTTGGGGTCCCTGCTGGTGTTGTGGAAGCTGCTGTTGCTGGTCCTGTGCTCTGCGTCTGCATGCACGCTGGATGAGAAGCACCTCCATGTCTTCCTTTTGGAGCTCTGCTGTTGCTTCTGTGTGTTTTCATTAAATACATGTGTGTTTGCCCCATTTTAACGCCTGCCCTGACCCAGGCATTAATTTTTGACGCAAATCAGGCTGTGCGTCATTTTCCGACTCCGCTTCCCGGCTGTGCGGGATTTTAGCGCGATAGCATAAATAAGGCGCACGGTTGTTTGTGTCATTTTTTGGACGGGAACGCCTACCTTGCATGTCATTAACGCAAGGCGGTTTCCCACATCCAGAAAATGACGCACATGGCGGGATTTTGACGTCCGCGGGCTCGGGCGTCAAAGTTTAAATATGGTGCATGGTTTGCGCTGAATGTGCGTCAAAATGTTTGACGCACATTCGGCGCAGATGGAGTATAAATATGCCCCTGACTCTTGTAAATCCAACTCCTTCCAGTTTGTGGATGCAAGTTGGGTGTGTCCAAGTATGCCTCCGAGGCATCGTTCCTTGAGCTGAGTGAGCAGATCTACCTTTAAAAATAAGGTGAACATGCTAGGGAATACTGTTGAAGTTCCCTAAAGAGAAAGTCACAAACTGTGAAGAATGGTAGTTTTTATCACCCAAGAGGGTATCCTATCGCTGATGCAAGAGCTGTCAGGGGTGATACATGGAGTAACCTAGTCGAAAAGCCAAGTGTTCAGCTTTGTGCGGAATGCACTAATGTTAGAGGTGTTGCATAGGTTCTCATTATTCTAATGAGACTACTGGATTTTGAGCGGCAGAATCGCCCGTGATGTGGGGAGACTGAGCCTGACCCAATGCAGGTGACACAGTGCTTATGTGTAGAGGCAGGACATTCTGCTCTTTTGAAGCAAATTAGGAGAAGGCTATTTTCCTTGCTCTGGTGCTGCCTATGCTGAGCAAAGATGTCTGGAAGGTTCTGCAATCTAAGGTGGTATTGAGGTATGCTTGACCAGTGATGTGTAAGACTTTGAATGTGCGTTTCAGCAGTTTGAAAAGGACTGTAGATTGGGAGTCAGTGAAGCTTTTTCAGGAGCCGGGTTTGTGTGCTTTGGAATGTTGACGGAGGAGGCTGCATTCTGTATGATTCTGTATGATTTGGAGCCATTTGCTTCATTGAGTGAGGGAGTAATTCAGTATCGGGGCAAGTGCTATGCCAACGTGTTTGAATCTGTAGGTAAAGATAAAGTGATGAAAT
The DNA here is from genome assembly GCF_031143425.1 of Pleurodeles waltl. Taxonomy (NCBI): domain Eukaryota; kingdom Metazoa; phylum Chordata; class Amphibia; order Caudata; family Salamandridae; genus Pleurodeles; species Pleurodeles waltl. The sequence continues at coordinate 900,495,548 of NC_090436.1, forward strand.
GTGTATCTGTACTACTTTTATCTGCTTTCTACTTATATAATATCCCACTGAAAGCATGCATACTCTAAGCTTTTCTTAACTGTTCATATCTCTGTCCTCATCAGAATCCTGACTAATCCTGTATACTTGCCAAGTAAACCTATACTAATACCTTCCATCCCTAGTTACTTCAAGCACAAAAAACTTTTCTTTTATGCACCTTCAGTAACCTCACTGTGCTAAACCCAACTCCTTCCATATTTTGGATGCAAGTTAGGGTGCCTGAGTAGGCCTTCTGCAGCCTCATTCCTCAAACTAGGTGAGCATATCTACCACTGAAACTAAAGCAAACATGCTGGGGAATATTGCCTAAGTTCCCTAAAGTAATAGGCCATTCAAATGTCCTGTGGGACTCATTCATCCACACTTCTAGTTTTTGCTTTGAAAGTGTGCAAACTCAATTAGTAACTTGTATCATTCCCTATGTTATTGAAAAAGGGCACAGGACACAATGGAGTTCATTATGAGTACGGTGGACAGTTTACACTGTCTGGCGAACTTCAGACGGAGTGGTTGCTGCCATAGAGGCTACCCCCGCTGGGCCCATTAACAGTTTCCCGCTAAGTCAGTGGGTGGAAACTTGAGTTTCTGCCCACTGGCCTAGCGGGAAACTGCCTACAGCATTGTCTCTGGCTTGTAATTGAGCCGGCGACAATGCTGTAGAGCACAGGGTGCATCAGCACCCTCACAATGTTCACTGTCGGTGAAGTGCATGGGCTGTACAGGGGCCCCCTGAGGCCCCATGCACCCATTCTCCGCCAACATTTTCATGGTGGTGGTACCGCCATGAAACCGCTGGTGGAGAGGGGATCTTAATCCCCAGGGCAGCGCTGCTTGCAACGCTGCCCTGGTGGATTAGGACTGCCACCATCTCCAGACCGCTGGAATCTCTCTCCTGGCGGAGCTGGTGGTTTCCTGGCAGCCCGACCACCAGGGTTGTGATGAGGAGCTCAGACCCCAGCGGTGGCGGCGGTTCAACCACCATCCACCAGTCTGGCGGGCTAATGACCCCCAGACTCTTAATGAGGTCCAATGTCTTGTATGATGATTGTTTTCGTATCTTAAGTATAAGGACCATATACATTTACTTATACATCCAAATTAATGCAGACGATGTAGTGCTCAGATAGAACAACACACTGAACAGATCCCAAGGTTTCATATGAGTTTATATCAAACAAACATAAGCAAAGATCCTGACTATTTGTATATGGTCTCTCCTGGAAAAACATAACATGTTTGTAAAGCACCTTAGCGAGGGGAATGTATACGTTTTGACCTAAAGCTAGTCTTTGGGTCTCATCAGAACAAAAGTTGCCTGACTAAACTTCCCTAGAAATAGTGAAATCTTGGGTCCTTAAATAAAGCATCCTGTAAGAAATCCATGCAAGAATACATCAAAAGAGAGTCTACAATGTATAGTGGGCTGCTCAGTTAGTCAGATAGTTCTGGTGGGGTAAACAAAATATTCAGGAAAAGTACATCTTTGTATTGTGTGAAGAAAGTGGTCACACCTATACATACAAGACTATTCATTGACAAAGTCAACAATGCGAAACCGGCGGCTCGGTTCCTCAGAGTAGAACACATCCTTCAAATTCAATCATTGTAGGCATCCATGTATTTGTTAGAAGATATTTTTTTATACATTTGTTGCTTGTAATGGCCCTAGTTCACACACAAGATTCTTCCAAGCAGAAACTTTTAAATAAAATTTGGACAAAGCACAATATGTGACTGAAGATGGGGGTTGTTACTGGTGTAAATGCCTGCATTTGCACATATGTTACACTATTTCAGGCAATAAATGTGCTTAGGGGTAAGTTTAAAATAGAAAATAAAGGTTCACAAAACAAAATGTTTCTTGTGTCTCAGAAAATGTGCGTAGGACACTCTGGTGCCAGCTCCCTGCTGCTAGTACATGATTTCAAAACTGATGACAGTAGTCTTCTAAGTCTTCAATCTTAAAGTCAGTGCAGCATTGCACCAACAAGGGCACTGTCGCATGCTGTGTAGCACCTGTAAATCACTATGGACCATATTCTCAATGCTTTTTTCATAACTATGATCACCCTAGGTGCACGAAAAGCCCTTTGCAAAGGTAAAGCACAATATCAATTAAAGAATTGGTATAAACATGGTAGGGTTCTGCCACACCAGAGGTATTTGCTGTCATTTAGGGGTTTGGAACTCTGATATATTGCACCTTTTAGTGGCACTACAAAGCACAAGATACATGGAGTTACAGCAAAAAACAAAAGTACAAAATGGAATGTGTGTGCAAATGTGTGTGTGTGATGTGTATGTGTTCCTAGATAACTGGAGCTGATACTGCTTGTGTCAGCTCTCATATGCCTCAGATGTAAGCCAGTCACAGCATGATTGATCTTCGTTCCCTACGGCATGATCGGTTATGCCGTGGTAGTCAAATGGCTATTTTCTGCACTGCTGTCCCAATACTTTGTGTATGTTTGTGTTACATCAAAGTGTGCCAAGTGGGATCTGCCGCTAAATAGAGGTGCATACTGCCAACCAGTTAGTTTCATTACAAAAGGAGTGTATTTTTCTTGAAAGTGGAACCTGTTTGTTTATAGCAATTGAGTTTAACTATCCAGAAAGAAAAATATGTTTTTGATAAAACAAATTGTGTTTCATGGCAGAACAATTACAATTCCGATAATTCCCAAAGTATTTGGCAGGTATCACGCTTGTAATTTGCTTGGTGCCAGGTACTGAGGCAAGTATTCCATAACTCAAGCAGGTATTTCATAATATTATCACAACAGTTGTCTGAGACCTAATTGTGTAAATTTGTTATAACTTGTATGAACCAGCAGGGGCTCTATAATCTGAGTTGTAGCTTTGCTGTATGAGGATTTAAGCTCAGACTAACTCAGCAACCATACACCTGAGATTGCAAAGAATACTACATGAGGGCTCTCCAACCTTTTCTGTTGTGAGATCTACTTCTGATCAGTGAATATCATAGTGATCTACTGAAGGCTCAACACCTCGCACATTGTTACCAGACACCCTCACTGTCAGCTTCATTGACTGAAAGCCTAATGTACATAGAGCCAGATACTATAGTTTGAACAAAACACTTTGACTAGGGGCAATATGACAGGGCTTCCATGTGTGTCAGTGAGAGTTTGGCCTTTTTGGGATGTATGAACATGTGTGCGTGTGAATGGGTTTTGTGAATGGGAGACTGAGAGCCTGTGTTGTATGTGCTTGGGGCTCAGGACATACCTTTTTAACATATGTGGCTCTGCTACATGTGGGGAGAAATTTAAAGTGCTGAAAACATTGGCGGTAAATGCCGCTTACCGCCGTGCAGACGACTGCCAACACATTGCTGCGGCAATCCGCTACAGCTATTACAACCCACAAGCCGGAATCTGGCAAAATCTAGACACCCACACAAGTCCGCCACAACAAAGGTCAGTGATAAACTGGCGATAACAAAACCTCCACCGTCATGCCAAAAAGAATACGCCCACACTATCATGACCCACGAATCCATGTGGCAGACTTTCAACTGCGGTATTCCATTGGCGGTACACACCACCGCGCTCAAAATACACACACATTTACAAAACACAACCACATTGGACAAATCGAAATACACACACCAGATACACATACACACACCACTCCCACACCCCCAATACAATATAAAACACACACCCACATCACCCACAAACCCCTACGACAAAAATTTAGAACGAAGCACAGAGAGAGACACCACTATCAACAAACTAGCATCCACAAGCACACAACACCATCACTCACACAACATCCACGCACCTCACACAACATACACAAACACATCCCCCACACATCACAACACACACCTCCTTACACATCACCCACACCACACTATGGCACCGCAAAGACACCCCAGGTTCTCTGAGGAGGAGCTCAGGGTCATGGTGGAGGAAATCGTCCAGGTAGAGCCACAGCTATTCGAATCACAGGTGCAGCACACCTCCATTGCTAGAAAGATGGAGCTATGGCGCAGAATCGTAGACAGGGTCAATGCAGTGTGACAGCACCCACAAACTAGGGATGACATCAGGAAGAGGTGGAATGATCTACGGGGTAGGTGCGTTCCGTGGTCTCAAGACACCAGATTGCAGTTCAGAGGACTGGCGGCGGACCCCACCTCCTCCCCCACAACTAACAACATGGGAGGAGCAGGTCTTGGCTATACTGCATCCTGAGGGCCTTGCAGGAGTAGCAGGAGGAATGGACTCTGGTAAGACAGATCTTAACTATTACATCCCCCACCCTACCTGCATGCTATCACATACCCCCACCCTCACCCCCATCACTCCAACACCTCACATATGTCCCACTACCACAAACCGCCCATCCCAACACCAAGCCCTGCATGCAACACCAAAGCATGGACACCCATCACCAAAGCATGTCCACTACAGATACCCACACAGATCCCCAACCAAATATCACACAAGGTCCTAGACAAGATTGTAAGCACTGGGGTACAGGGTCACCCACCCATTGCACACGATGGCACACACAGATGCAATAATCATGCCTTTACACCCCTCCAGGACCCCTACCAAACGTCACTGGAAAGGAGGTGCCAAACATGTCCACCCCCCCACAGAAGAGGCCCACAGTGATGACAGCAGTTCTGTCCAACTGGATCTAGATGACCAGCCCGGCCCATCTGGGACCTCAAGACAGTCGGTTCTCCACACACTGGCACATGCCACCACAGAGCCTCCCCCCTCAGGAAACACCAGCACAGCACCCACCCAGCGGGCCCATCCCTCTGTCCCCAGGATATGTCAAGCAGCAGTTTGTCCACCACTACAGGGAACCCAGGCAAACCCACAAACCTGAGAACATGAGGGACCTGGGGGCAGTGGCAGTGGGCACACGGTTCAGGGGACAGAGAAACTGGAAAACAGGGGAACTGGGAGGACTGCTGTGCGACAGGGGGAGGACAGGCCCAGGGAACCCACTCTCCACGAGGCCCTCTCCAACATCATGGGAGCGTACCATCAATCCCAGGAGACGATGGCAAAGGTACTGGCCAAGTTTCAGGAGACCCAGCGGCTGCAGGAGGAACAGTATTTGGGGATCAGGGAGAAACTCAAGTCCATCAACACCACCCTGGTCACCATTGTAGGGGTGCTGAAGGACCTTGTGAACATCAGGAGGGACACTGTGGCACAACAAGGGGCCCCTGACACTAGCCTCGATGATGAACTGCCCTCCACCTCCGCCGGCACTAGTGAACAGGAGGCACCGCCACAGGACCACGACACCAGCACCCCACCCCCTGCAGATGGAGAATCCACCACACAAATGGTCCCTGAGATCCAGGACAAAGACAGAGAACAATGCCAAGACCCCTGCCAAGAAATGAGACCACCCTGAATGTCATCCTTCTGTCCCACTTCGTCACCCTGTCCATCCTTAAACTGCCCTAGCTCCACTTCCTATGCCCCTTTGACAATGCACCTGTGAGACAAATAACTGGACTCTGCCATGGACATACCTCCACCATCACCCCTGACAATTTTCCAACCCTCTCCACTAATTTGCACTTCAATAAACACCCTTGAATTACAAACAAGCTGGAGTCAGTCTGTGCTTTCACAAATGTGTATTTCCTATAACTAAGGAACATAGCAATGTCCATTGTATTGTCAACATACCTATGTCACACAGCTCTAGTCCATGAGGTAACATAACATCTGTGAAATGGAAAGGCAAAGTGACACGTCAGGGTCCATACACTGGGTGAAAGTGACAGACATATGATAGGTCTAACAATTGTATGAAATGTAGGAGGCAGTGATGTCTTCTTACCTGTGTCTCACTGGAAGTATTGCTGGATCACGTTGTTTCTGTTGTCGATATCCTCTTCTTCTGCCTCCTCTTCTTCACTGTCCACAGGCTCCACAGCTGCCACAAGACCTCCTTCTGGACCATCCTCCTGCAGAAAAGGCACCTGTCATCGCAAAGCCAGGTTGTGCAGCATACAGCAGGCCACGATGATCTGGCACACCTTCTTTGGTGAGTAGTAGAGCGAACCACCTGTCATATGGAGGCACCGGAACCTGGCCTTCAGGAGGCCGAAGGTCCTTTCTATCACTCTCTTAGTTCGCCCATGTGCTTCATTGTAGCGTTCCTCTGCCCTTGTCCTGAGATTTCGCACTGGGGTCAGTAGCTATGACAGGTTGGGGTACCCAGAGTCACCTGCAAATGTCGAGGGACAACTGTTAGACACACACTAACCCTTAGGGACAACCCCAGACCCAGACAACTTTTCACAGGGTATAGGGTCCTTGTCCTCACATATTAGCCACACACAATGCCTCTGGAGTTGTCCCAAAACATAAGGAATGCTGCTATTCCTCAAAATGTAAGCGTCATGCACTGAGCCTGGAAACTTGGCGTTCACATGGGAAATGTACTGCTCCGCCAAACACACCATCTGCACATTCATTGAATGGTAGCTCTTCCTGTTTCTGTATACCTATTCACTCCTGCGGGGGGTACCAAGGCCACATGTGTCCCATCAATGGCACCTATGATGTTGGGGATATGTCCCAGGGCATAGAAGTTACCTTTCACTGTGGGCAAATCCTCCACCTGAGGGAAAACGATGTAGCTGTGCTGTGTTTTTCAGCAGGGCAGACAACACTCTGGACAACATGTTAGAGAACATAGGCTGGGACATCCCTGATGCAATGGCCACTGTTGTTTGAAAAGACCCACTTGTCAGGAAATGGAGTACTGACAGGACCTGCACTAGAGGGGGGATTCCTGTGGGATGGCAGATAGCTGAAATCAGGTCTGGCTCCAACTGGGCAAACAGTTCCAGGATTGTGGCACGATCAAGTCTGTAAGTGATAATGATGTGTCTGTCTTCCATTGTCGACAGGTCCACCAGCGGTCTGTACACCGGAGGATGCCGCCATCTCCTCACCTGCCCCAGCGGACGTGAGCTATGGACGAGAACATTGAGCACAGAGTCAGCCAACACTGAGGTAGTAAAAAAATAATTTATTGCACACAGTTGTCAATCCGCTATGTGCCTGTCACTGTGTGTACGCAATGCCTAGATATGTGTGACGCATTTAAAAATAATGCCATGTGGCCACCTGAAATGGCGGCTGCCTGACCTGTAATGTGGGACAAGGGGATATGAGGTAACTGCACTGGCGTTGTACACCGTCGCGGTAGGCGGTCGAAGACCGCAGCGCAATCCTGCATTGGTTAACATTGGTCCCTATGGGTCAGAGGAGCCAATGACGATGTACGTCGGCGGTGACGGTAAGCACCGCCGCGGACGTGACCGCCATTTCCTCTTTGTTCACTCACTTGATACCTGACCTTCGACAGGAGAGGACCTACACTGCAAGTGCTGCTGTGACTTGGGTCTGGAAGCGACAATGGCTCATGTGTCTGGGGAAAGGGCCCCTGCCTTCACTTCGGAGGAGTTGGAGAAGTTAGTGGATGGGGTCCTCCCCCAGTACACGCTACTCTACGGTCCTCCAGACAAACAGGTGAGAACACTGTGAGCGTGCTGTAAGGGCAATGCCTGTTTGGAGTGGTGTGGATGGAAGATACGGGGGGGCTGAGGCCTGCATGAGTGGACGGTGAGTGTATGTGTGTCAGGGCAAGGGTGGGAACGTGGGCCAATGTCTGTGGCGGTCCGGACGGTTAAAGTTTTTCCTTTTCCCCTGTACTATTCCTCTAGGTCAGCGCCCACCAGAAGAAGGATATTTGGCGTGCCATCGCCAAAGACGTCCGGACCTTGGGGGTCCACCACAGACAGAGCACCCACTGGCGGAAAAGATGGGAGGACATTCGCCGCTGGAGCAAGAAGACAATGGAGGCCCAGCTGGGGATGGCCTCCTAACGTTTCAGGGGTGCCCGTTGCACCATGACCCCCCTGATGTCCAGGATCCTGGCGGTGGCGTATCCGGAGTTGGATAAGCGCTTGAAGGCATCACAGCAGCCACAAGGGGGTGAGTACCATCACATCCATCTGACTCAGCGCGCATTAGGAGGTGTCTGGGTGGGGGAGGTGGGCTGTGGGTTCCCCTAGGCTAGGGCGAGCCTTGTAGGCAAGGACCCTTTGTGAGGCAGGCTAAGTGGCAACCCAACCCCACCAGTAGTAAGAGCCATCTACACCTAGTCAGGCTCCTGTGACTTCCATGTGTGCAGCAATCGGGCATAGGCCTTGTACCCCATGTCCCTGTGATTAATTAGGGAACTCTAAGTGCATGGCGTAGTGCAGAGGGCTGCTGTGTCTGTAGTGTCCGCCAACTGTAGCGGTATTGCATTCACTGAACATGGCTTTCTTCTTTCTCCCCCCCCCCTTTTTGTGGTCTCCCTGTACTTGTGTGCATTAGCATCATCAGGCGGAGGAGCAGTGCCATCGGAGCAGGAGGGAGCTGCATCCCACATGGCCATGCAGGGCAAGCCAACGGCATCTGAAGTCACCAGTGGGACGGAGGGCGAGGGGAGCTCCATGGCGGGGACAGGAGCAGAGACCAGCGACACCAACTCCTCCTCTGATGGGAGCTCCCTTGTGGTGGTGGGCCCCTCTGTGCCCACCGTATCTACAGGTACAGCCGCCACCCCCCTACCAGCACTGCCCTCCCAGCAGCCCCTCAGCGTGTGTCCCGTGTCCGCTCACCCAGGAGGGTGGGCATCTCCTTCGCCCCAGGCACCTCAGCCCCTGCCCCAGTCAGCCCTGCTGCCCTCAGTGAGGAGGCTATTGACCTCCTGAGATCCCTCACTGTTGGGCAGTCTACCATTCTGAATGCCATCCATGGTGTAGAGAGGCAGTTGCAACAAACAAATGCATACCTGGAGGGCATTCATTCTGGCCAGGCAGCTCAACAGCGAGCATTTCAGGCTCTGGCCTCAGCACTGATGGCAGCCATTGTCCCTGTGTCCAGCCTCCTCCCTCTAACCTCCTCTACCCAGAAACAATCCCCTGTACCTCAGCCTATCCCAAGCACACCATCAGACCAGCATGCAAACACCTCAACACACAAAAGTGGCTCAGGCAAACATAAGCACCACACATCCCACAGGCACTCACACAAGCACCATACCCATGCAGACATACCAATATCCTCTGCCTCCACGGTGTCCTCCTCCACGTCTCCCTCCTCCCTCCCTGTCTCATCCCTACTTACACCTGCATGCACTACATCTTCAGCCACTACCTCCATCACCAGCACACCCATCACCACACACCGCTCACGTGCACTCACCACCCCCACTACCATTCACACATCCCCTGTGTCCTCTCCCAGTGTGTCTGTGAGCCCTCCTCCCAAAGTACACAAACACAGTCACACACCCACCCAACAGCCATCCACCTCACAACAGCCTCCAGCCCATGCACCTTCACCCAAAGTCAGCAAACGTACACCTCCTACATCCACTACCTCTTCCTCCACTCCCAAACCCCCTCCATCTACCCGTCCCAGTGTGTCTAAAGAGCTTTTCCTATCAAATGTTGACCTCTTCCCTACTCCTTCTCCCCCCGTCCATCCCCTAGAGCCCGCCTTTCCAGGTCCCAACCCAGCACCTCAGCCACATCACTGGGCACAGTGGTGCCAGCAATAGCTGGATTCTGAAGTGCGCCAAGCAACAGGGCTGCCAGTGTCCCAAGGAGCAAGGGCAAGGACATTCCCCCACCTCCAAAACAGAAAAAGTTGCCCACATCCCAGAGGGAGAAGGCGAAAACACTTGCCACCAAGGGCTCAGGCAAAGGTGGGGAAGGGCCAAAAAATCAAAGGCAGGTCCACGTCGACGCCAACCTGCACGGCGGACAAGACCGCCACCGCCACCTGCACCGCCGCCACTAGCACTGCCACCAGCACCGCAGTCAGTGAGCCCACCACCAGCACCGCCGCCAGCACCGCAGACACTGAGCCCTTCACCAGCACCGCAGTCTGTGAGCCCGCCACCAGCACCGCCGCTACTGACACTGCCGCCAGCACCGCAGTCAGTTAGCCCGCCACCAGCACCGTTTCCACAGAGCCCGCCGCCAGCACCGATGCCACAGAGCCCGCTGCCTGCACCGATGCCACAGAGCCCGCCGCCTGCACCGATGCCACAGAGCCCGCACCAGCACCGATGCCACAGAGTCCGCCGCAAGCACCGCCGCTACTGACACCGCCACCAGCACCGCCGCTACTGACACCGCCGCCAGCACCACCAGCAGCCCCGCGACATACTGAGCCAGTGGCACCGCCGCAGACATGGCTGCCATCTCCAGTGGTCAGTCGTACGAGGCTGGTGGTCAGTTCCAGGAGCCTGGCCAGCTTGCATGTTGCACCACCGTCAGTGGAGTGTCACATCCACTACCTCAGTCCTTGGCAGGATGAAGCACTCTGGGCACCAAGCCCCCTCCAGAACCAGTGGAGTATCACATCCACTACCTCAGTCCTTGCAGGATGAAGCACTCTGGGCACAAAGCCCCTCCAGAACCAATGGAGAAAGGCATCCACTACCTCAGTCCTTGGCAGGATGAAGCACTCTGGGCACAAAGCCCCCTCCAGAACCAGTGGAGTATCACATCCACTACCTCAGTCCTTGGCAGGATGAAGCACTCTGGACACACAGCCCCCTTCAGAACCATTGGAGTGTCACATCCACTACCTCAGTCCTTGGTGGGATGAAGCACTCTGGGCACAAAGCCCCCTCCAGAACCAGTGGAGTATCACATCTACTACCTCAGTCTTTGGCAGGATGAAGCACTCTGGCCACCAAGCCCCCTCGCGAACCAGTGGAGTAACACATCCACTACCTCAGTCCTTGGCAGGATGAAGCACTCTGGGCACAAAGCCCCCTCCAGAACCAGTGGAGAATGGCATCCACTACCTCAGTTCTTGGCAGGATGAAGCACTCTGGGCACAAAGCCCCTTCCAGAACCAGTGGAGAAAGGCATCCACTTGAGTGACTGTGGCTTTGCACTCCCAAGGATAAAGCAGTGGGCAACCCACCCACTGAAAAGACTTGAGAGACTGTGGCTTTGCACTCCCCAGGATAAAGCAGTGGGCAACACACCCACATGAGAGACTTGAGAGACTGTGGCTTTGCACTCCCCAGGATAAAGCAGTGGGCAAACCACCCACTGGAGAGACTTGAGAGACTGTGGCTTTGCACTCCCCAGGATACATCAATGGGCATGGAGCCCCCTCGTGGAGCTGGCGCCGTGCACTCATCCGGCTGAGGTGCCCCCTCTTCCCTTTCTCCTAAGGTGCCTGTTTCATTTCGATCTGATGCCCCAGCAGTGTTCTGTCCGTTTGATGTCTGGTATCGAGTGTGGGCCTCGCCCATGCATTTTAGGCCCAGTGGTCCACGGACTATGAATGGTGCACTATCCGGACTTGTATAGTTGGTGTACATAATTGTTTATACTGTATTTAAAGTTTTGACTAATGGATTTTTATTGATTACAATTGTTACAATCATTTCCTTTTGTCATTACGTTCTTCAAGGGGTGGTTGGGGGGTGTACTATTGTTGCAGCATGTATTGGTGTGTGTGTTGTTGTGGGTGAGGATGGGGGTGTTGCATGTTGCGTGTGTGTGTCACTCTCTTTTCCCTCCCCCCTCCCCTGTGTTGTAGGTGCAGTACTCACTGTGGTCGTCGCTGACGTCTTTCGTGCTCCTGGTAGAGGAGCAGGAATACTATTGCAGGGAGGATTTGGAGTTCTGGCTCCATGGCGTCCTAGTTCCTCGTGGGTTGTGTAGAGGTGAGTGTTTCCCCTTCCAAGTCCAGTTTCCGCCGTGTTTTTGTTCGCGTTGAATCCGCCCCGGAAAAGGTGGCGGATTGGCCTCTCATAATAGTGTGAGCGGTACATTGTCTTCCGCCTGACTGTTGGCGATGACCGCCATGCTGTTTGTTTGTACCGCCGTGGCAGTCGGAGTGTTAAAGTGGCTGTCTATGTTGGCGTCGTGATTAAATTTTCTTTTACCGCCGGCCTGTTGCCGATCTTACCGCCGCTTTAACACCGACCGCCAGGGTTGTAATGAGGGCCATAGTGTATTTTTCAGTTGTACGTATGGCACAGTGCCTACTGGTCACTGGGAGCAATAGGCCTGCTGTTTGTAAATTTGACACTTTGAAATGGCATAAAAGTCAAATGAAGAGTTAACTTACTAATTAACCCCTTTGCTGTAAGGCCTTTCCCCCCTCAGGTACTAGGCTGTTTTTTGGCTATTTGGGGCAGTTCGAGTTTGGGCCCTCATAACTTTTTGTCCACATAAGCTACCTATGACAAATTTGCGTTCTTTTTCCAACATCCCAGGGATTCTAGAGGTACCCAGAGTTTGTGGGTTCCTCTGAAGGAGACCAAGAAATTAGCCAATATACAGCAAATCTTTTTTTATTTTTTTTTAAATGGGAAAAAAAGGCTGCAGAAGAAAGCTTGTGTTTTTTTTCCCTGTATAATGGCATCAACAAAGTGTTTGTGGTGCTAAAATCACCATCTTCCCAGCTTTCAGGAACAGGCAGACCTGAATCAGAAAAACAAATTTTTTAACTCAATTTTGGCATTTTACTGGGACACACTCCATTTTTACTATTTTTTGTGCTTCCAGCGTCCTTCCAGTTAGTGATCCCAGACAGCTAAACTGTTCTGGAAAGTAGACAAAATTCTGAATTCAGCAAGGGGTCATTTGTGTAGATCCTTTAAGGTTTTCTTACAGAAAATAACACCTGAAATACTGTGTAACTTTTTCCTGCAATGTCAGATTTTCAAAAGCAATATACTGTCACATTTGTTGGACTCTTCTGGTTACAGGGATATATAGGGCTTGTGCATCAAGAACCCTAGGTACTCAGAGCCAATACATGAGGTGCACCTTGCAATGGGTTTTCATTGTATACTGGATATACAACAATTTATTTGGTAAAATATAAAGAGTCAAAAATAGGTATCAAAGAAACCTTTGCATTTCTAAAATGGGCACAAGATAAGGTGTTGAGAAGCAGTGTTTTTTTGCACATCTCTGAACTCCGGGGTCCCCATACTAGCATGTGAATTACAGGGCATTTCTCAAACAGACATCTTTTTTACACACAGTCTTACATTTGGAAGGAACAAATGTCAGGAAAGACAAGGGGCAATAACACTTGTTCTTCTATTCTGTGTTCCCTCACGTCCACCGATCAATATGGTGCCTCACTTGTGTGAGTAGGCCTAATGCGCGCGACAGGAAACGCAACATAAACACATCACATTTTTACATTGAAATCAGATGTTTTTTGGAAAGTGCTTAGCTGTGGATTTTAGCCTCTAGCTCAGCCAGCACCCAAGGAAACCTACCAAAGGTGTGCATTGTTCAAAACTAGACACCTAGGGGAATCCAGGATGGGGTGACTTGAGGAGCTCTGACTAGGTTCTGTTACCCAAAATCCTTTGCAAGCCTCAAAATTTGGCAAAAAACACTTCTTCCTCATATTTCAGTAATATAAAGTTCTGGAATTTGAGAGGAGCCACAAATTTCCTTCCATCCAGCATTCCCCCAAGTCTTCCGATAAAAATTGTACCTCACTTGTGTGTGTAGGCCTAGTGCACGCGTCAGGTACCTAACTTGTGTGGGTCCCCAAAGCAGAGTCAGACTAAAAATGTATTAAAAAAATTGTGCTTATCAACTCGCTGTGCTATCACCTCAATCTCTACATGTTATTGGCCTTTTCTTGTTGCAGGCACCTGGGCCACCCACACAAGTGAGGTATCATTTTTATCAGCAGAACGAGGGGAACATTGAGTGGTAGCAAATGTGTACCCGCACAGTGACCCTACAAAGAAAAGTGTGGAAAATGTAATTTTGTTTTAGCTATATTTGAGGTTTGCAGGAAGTATTGGTAAGAAAATGTTGGGGGATCCACGCAAGCCACACCTCCCTGGACACCACCGGGTGTCTAGTTTTCAAAAACGTCTGGGTTTTGGTAGGTTTCCCTAGATGACCGCTGCACCCAGGACCAAAAACGAAGGTAGCCCCCCCTCCTGGAATAAAAGGTAGTTTTGTAAGAGATCATTTTGATGCATCCACATCCTTCTGTGATGTTCCAAACACAAAAATTGTAAAAAGAAACAACCTCATGTTATGTTAAAAAGACCCCTCATCCACCAACCAAGTTGGTGGCATACTTCATCATCGGGCTCCCACCCGAGACACCTAGCATGCCTGATTACAGCAAGCAGGTTTGCCTGGTTGGTTTTGGCACGAGGGTGAGTGATGGTTCAGTTGATCAAATGTTATTAACAAGAGATTTTACAAAAATGAAATGCACTGTTAATAACTGAAAGGCCAAAAAACGGATCCAATGACTCACAGCTCGTGAGCTGTAAAGTTGCTATACGATCCATTCACACACCTTTCATACATGACATGCACAAGACCATTCACGTCGCGGGCCCAGCACATTACAAAACTCACATCAACAGACAGCGCCTTTCAAGGGTCCATAACTTTCATACACCCACATGCCTGATACAGCAATCACACCAGCTTATGAGAGTGTGTTGACTGGGTTTGGCTAGCAGTGCATTGCATTGGGCAACAGCAAGTCACTATTTACACTGCCAGCCAAGCGCCACCCCACGCACACCGGCAGCCAAGCGCCACTCCACACACACGCCAGCCAAGCACCATTCCATACACACCGCCAGCCAAACACCACTCCATAAACAACATAGAAACCACTAACTAATTATAAATAAGTACAAACTACATACACAAAAGCTCTAACTAAATACATGACAGTAATGTCAACTGTGAAATAAACATATGAAAATATAAAATAGGCAGTTTACGCTCACTGTAGTTCCCAGTAATTCTTCTGGGCGTGGTAACTCCTGAAACAGCCAGCCACACACAGCCAGGTTTTGAAGGACAATCAGGCAGTACATCCGGCTCTCCCTCTGGATACCTCTTCAGGCACAGACTCTACATTTCTTAGTGGGCAAGTCGTTTTTTGGGAGTGGGAGGAATGTGATCAGGAAAGTGGCAATCTTTCAATCTAGCCACATCTTCCGCCACTGCTTCTCTAGGAACTCTTGCCTGGTCCCCCACAATAAGGCTCCCTATCACTGATTCCTGAAATTTAACAAATTTCATCCTTGACTCAGGGGAACAATCCTTGAACACAATAAAAGCATTAAAAGTTGCTAAATTAAACAAATTGATAGCCAAATTTTATACAACATGTAAGGCTTACGAACAGCAGTGTGAGGTTCCAACCTCTCATCTACTCTATCAACACCACCCATGTGCTTATTGTAGTCCAAAAATCACGCAGGTCTGTGCACTTCCGCAACCTGACCCCAAACAGTCACAGGGGAAGTACTCTCATCATGGATGGTAGTTACCATGTACACATTCCTCCTGTCTGCAAATTTCAGAGCTAGCAGCTTATTATTATGCAAGGCACTGCACTGTCCCCTCTCAAGTTTTTTACAGACAAGCTCCCTTGGATAGCTTTTCTGGTTGGAATGGATTGTGCCACAAGCAACAATGTCCACTCTGAACAATTCCTTGAACAACTGCACTCCAGTGTGGAAGTCATCTATGTACAAATGGTGACATTTGTTAAACAGTTGTCTACCAAGTTCCCACACAATTTCCTCACTAACTCCATAACTGTGCAGAAAACCAGGGGGGTCAATACTGGAATCCCTACCAGTGTAGACCCAGAAATCATTCACATATCCTGTACTACGTTCAGAAAGCATAAATATCTTAATTTCATACCGTGCCCTCTTGCTAGGAATGTACTGCTTAAAAACCAAACGCCCCTTGAACAGGATCAAAGACTAATCTACAGATATTTCTTTCCCTGGAACATAGACCTCTGAAAACCAATCTACAAAATGATCAAGGACAGGCCTAATCTTAAAAAGACTGTAACAATCTGGGTGATCTTGTGGCAAGGCTAAAGCATTGTCAACAAAACGCAGCATCTGAAGAAGAAGCACATATCGTTTACGAGTCATGGTTGCAGGAAAAATAGCCGTTGCCATCAAGGGACTAGTAGACCAATAAGAAGACAGTGACGGCTTCCTTATCAACCCCATCACAAAAGTCAAACCCAGGAACTTTTTCAACTCTTCCAGATTTGTGGAAATCCACTGGGTAGCTCTAGACTGAGGCCTAAGTCTGGCAGCGCTGTCCCTCAAACTAGGAATTGAAACACTGCTCCGCATGCAAATTAGTCTGCTCAACAATCTCTTCCATAAATACATCGTCCATGAACAACTGAAAGAAATTGACAGGCAAAAAGTTTTCTGTATTCACTCTACACCCTGGAAGACCAGTAAAGGCAGGCAACTGTGGCTACACCATGTTTGGGGCAACCCAGAATTCAGGTCTTTCAATGGGAAACCTTTCAGCCCCAGGCTGCTGCACTATTGGGAAATCAATGTCCTCCTCTAAAACAGACCCTTCATCTGCACTGAGAGTGGCTTCCTCATCAGAAGATTCCTCTTGGACAGAAAATTCACTGCCAGAATCTCTCACTTCTTCCTCTGCCTCAGATGCATAGTCAGTCTCATAATCATGGTCAAAAAGCATGCCAACAACTTGCTGAGCTGTCACTCTGTGGCTAGCCATGATCCTTTCTAAGAAGTGTAACTTGGCAAATGCGGCAACAACAACCAGCACTGTCTAAAATAAATATTAAACAAAGGGGCATATTTATACTCTGTTTGCGCCGGATTTGAGTCGTTTTATTTAACGCAAATCCGCCGCAAAGCTAACTCCATATTTATACTTTGACGCTAGACCCGTCTAGCGTAAAAATTCTTGGAGTTTGCGTCATTTTTTTGCGTGGACACCTACCTTGCGTTAATGAGATGCAGGGTAGGCGTTTCTGCGCTAAAAATGACTCTAAGGCATTTGCGCCTTATTCAAACTCCCGTGCAAAAATGACACACAGGAGGGGGCTGGCCTTAAAAAATGACGCACAGCCGCATTTGCGTCATTTTTTAACGCCTGGTCAGGGCAGGCGTTAAGGGATCTGTGGGCTCGGAAGGAGCCCAGAGGTGCCCTCACATGCCCCCAGGGACACCCCCTGCCACCCTTGCCCACCCCTGGAGGGCACCCGTGGATGGGGGACCCATCTCAGGTAAGTACAGGTAAGTAGAGGTAAGTATTTTAAAAAAAAAATGTAAGTGGCATAGGGGGGCCTAACTTGGGCCCCCCTACATGCCACTGTGCCCAATGGCCATGCCCAGGGGACAGAAGTCCCCTGGGCATGGCCATTGGGCAGTGGGGCATGACTCCTGTCTTTGCTAAGACAGGAGTCATTTCCATGGTGGTTGTGCGTCAGAAAATGATGCGAGTCAGGTTAGCGTCAACATTTTTTACTCTAACCTGACTTGTACCATTTTTTGACGCACAACCCCCATTATTCCCTACGCCAGCGATGGACGGTTCGCGTCATTTTTTTTTATGCTCACCAGGCAGCAGCACCGGCTAGCGTCATTCCATAAATATGACGCCCGGCTGGCGCGTTGGAATGGGGTTAGCCTGCGTTAAATTTTTTGACGCAAAACTGCGTTAGTGCAATTTTGCGTCAAAAAGTATAAATATGGCACAAAGTGTGGTTTTAACACAAAGAGTTATGTGACTCAGTTCAAGCCGAGTCCCAAGATGGCTGTCAACACTTCCTGGTTTGAATTGTTGGTAGCCAATCAGAGCTGTACATTTCCTTGCACAAGCTTGTCTTTGCTCATAAATACTTCGGCCCATATTTATACTTTTTGACGCAAAACTGCGCCAACGCAGTTTTGCGTCAAAAAAATTAGCGCCGGCTAACGCCATTCTGAAGCACCATGCGGGCGCCGTATTTATTGAATGACGTTAGCCGGCGTTAGCCGCCGGCGCCGTCTGGTGTGCGTTTAAAAAAACGATATACACCAGGCAGCGCCGGCGTAGGGGAAAATGGAGCTTGGGCGTCAAGAAATGGGGCAAGTCAGGTTGAGGCAATTTTTGCACCTCAACCCGATTTGCGCCATTTTTTTTTCACTCCCAAACCCCATAGAAATGACTCCTGTCTTAGCAAAGACAGGAGTCATGCCCCCTTGCCCAATGGCCATGCCCAGGGGACTTCTGTCCCCTGGGCATGGCCATTGGGCATAGTGGCATGTAGGGGGCACAAATCAGGTCCCCCTATGCCACAAAAAAAAAAAAAAAAAAAACTTACCTGAACTTACCTTAATGTCCCTGGGATGGGTCCCTCCAGCCTTGGGTGTCCTCCTGGGGTGGGCAAGGGTGACAGGGGGTGTCCCTGGGGGCATGGGAGGGCACCTCTGGGCTCGTTCAGAGCCCACAGGTCCCTTAACGCCTGCCTTTTGCAGGCGCTAAAAAACGGCGCAAAAGCGGCCGTACGTCATTGTTTTTGACCCGCGTGATTTTTGCCCGGGAGTATAAATCCGACGCACATGCCTCGGAGTCGATTTTTTAGACGGGAACGCCTACCTTGCATCTCATTAACGCAAAGTAGGTGTCCACGCTAAAAAATGACGCTAACTCCATGGACTTTGGCGCTAGACGCATCTAACACCAAAGTATAAATATGGAGTTAGTTTTGCGTCGAAATTGCGTAAAAAAAAACTACGCAATTCCGGCGCAAACGGAGTATAAATATGCCCCTTCACGTCCAGAGATATACAAAGTTGTATTTCCCTAAATTTCTCAAAAACTACTGAACGTATTTACTCCAAATAAGCAAAAGTGTAATCTGCTTACCTACAGCTAGCTTTCTGCCAAATTTGATGAAATTCCATCCAGTGGTTTGGTCTGTAGTTGTGTCTAAAGACTCCTATGGAAATTAACATGGGAAATGCAATGTTTTTTAAGCCCCCTTTTTCTCGGCCACGGATTGCCGGATCATCCCAAATGTTTCCATGTGCAACAAAAATCACTGCAACACTTTTTTGGGAACATTTCATGAAGATTCATCAAATGGTTCCAAACATATAGGCAAGTCAAAATATTTCTATGGAAACATGGTCCTAATTATAGCTACCTACTGGTGACCACCAGTAGGTAATATATATATGTATAGAGAGAGAGAGAGAGCGAGAGAGTGCAAGAAAGAGAGAGAGAGAGAGAGAGAGAGATCACCCCAACTTTATTTTATTTTTTTCATTTTTTGGAAATGTGTAGTGTCCCTGGGGGCCTCGGAACCACACACTTCTAGGGGTTGACCTGTGATCAAGAGACCCTTACCATTACATCACAATTTGTTTTACATTTCTATATCCCTGGTGGCGCGATCATCACCAGATGAAAAAACACCATTTTGCCCATAAAAAAGTGGCCCCTGGGGAAGGGCTGGCCTTGTACCACAAAGGCCGACCCCCCAAATAAGATCCTTGGTTGCCTAGTGGTGTTTCCTGACAGTGGATCGTGGCAATGCTGCGATCTACAGCCAAGAAACAGTACCAGTAAGGCATTATTGGAAAGGGGAGACTGCCCTTTCCAACAATGGCTCTCTGACACATGGGGAGGCATATGGCTCCCCAAACCCCACCAGAGGGTGGAGGAAAATCAGAGGAAGATCTTGCCTTTGCCTTCTTGCGGCTAACCCATTCAAAGTCTAACATTTTTCCTACATTCACAGAAACTGATGTTTACTTAGTTAATCTGAATCCTTTGAAGGTTTACACTTTTGCTAGTGTTGCTTATTTTTTATTGTTGTTCTCTTTTTAATAATGTGTATTGTTTTTCTTAATAAGTCATTTTTGTTTAAGCTTCATTTTTTTATTTTATTTTGAAATTAATTGCAATAAATGTCACTCTTAATATAGGTTTGTTAATACAAGTTTTTAAGTTGTTACTACTATTAATGTAATATTTAAAATTGTGTCAATATTGTTTTTTGAAAAATTGTATAGTTTTGATTTATTTACTTCACAGTTTGAACTAAAACCATTTCTAACATTAAGTTTAATTTTTAAATTATGTTATGTATATGTTTTACTTATGTCTATGTGAGGTAACCTTTACTTTTAAGTTATGGTTAATATATTTAATATATTTTCAAAATTGTTTAATTATTGTTTAAGATTTTTAAATCATACATCTGTATTAATTTTATGTACATAATTTGTAAAAACTATTGAGTTTTTTTATTTAGCTATTTTGTTATTTTCTATTTCAATATTTGAAATATTTTATTTATAGTGCTAAATATGTATACATATGTAAGGATATATATATATATATATATATATATATATATATATATATATATATATATATATATAACAACGTTTCCACCGGTCAGCCTGGTGGAAATATCATAATACGAAGGTGGTGAGACCGCCGGCTTGAGGGTCACCTTACCACCCCTGTATTGGATTTGTGGCAGTTCAACCGCCCAGCTCTTAATGAGGTCCTTAGTCTGGAGACGAAGGCCCACACTCCTGATAGAATTTTCAAAGAAAGTTTAATGAAGGCAATGCATTTCAATCAACCCGATCTTCTTCACAGCCATGGCTGTGAAGAATTCCTTTGAAACTTCTCTCAGGAGTGCAGGCCTGTGTGTCAAGACTGACTGGGTGATGTGGTGAATGGATATTTTGATATTCTCATCTTTTGCTTTGCAATATTATGTTCCACTATATTTTTGACATGATATTTTGGTGCCACAATAATTTTGTTGATGATATTGAATCAAAATTACATCAAATATGTATCTTGTTCTGCAGTCCACCACTGGCTGTAGTGACACATCACACTAGGGACAGGGCTAAAGCTCAATTCCCACACATGACTTTGTCATAATCAGAACTCATACAGGAATATATGCTTTTCCACATGGTCTGAAATATTTAGTGTAGGCAACTGCAACAAAGGCATTGGCTTAATGATGAACACACAGCATTTCTGATTAACTAAGATCACAGTCCTGTTAACACCAGCAGGAATACCTATAATCTCTGTGCGTATGTATTTGTCATATGTACTTAATGTGCTTCCTTTTTCATAGGCAAGACTGCAATAGGTGGCAAGAGTGATGCACCTCCTGAACTAGTCAGTACACAGCCATTATGATAGAACTGCTAAAGATGGCTTTGTTTTTCTAATGGTTTTGCTCATAGTGGTCACGTGATCATGTGATTTTGTTCAGAAGTACCATCTGCCTGGTGGTGGAATTATGATCCACAAACCCCTTTTGAAAGAATGCAAATATTCTGTGTATAACAAAGGTCTTGTCAACTTTAAAAAGTGCTTGAGTGCAAATACCTACCTCACATAGGCCCTCATTACAACCCTGCCGGTCCGTGTTAAAGCGGCGGTAAGACCGCCAACAGGCCGGCGGTAAAACAAATGGAATCACGACCATGGCGGAAACCGCCAATATAGACAGCCACTTTAACACTCCGACCTCTTTGCGGTACAAACAAACAGAATGGCGGTCACCGCCAACAGACAGGTGGAAGACAATGTACCGCCCACACTATTATGAGAGGCCAATCCGCCACCTTTTCCGGGGCGGAACCAATGCGAACAAAAACACGGCGGAAACAGGACTTGGAAGGGAAAACACTCACCTCTACACAACCAACGAGGAACCAGAACGTCATGGAGCCAGAACTCCAAATCCTCCCTGTGATAGTTTTCCTGCTCCTCTACCAGGAGCATGAACGACAGCGGTGACGACCACGGTGAGTAGTGCACCTACAACACAGGGGAGGGTGGAAGGAAAAGATAGTGACACACACATGCAACACGCAACACCCCGACCCTCACCCACAACAACATACACACCAATACATGATGCAACATTAGATTTACACCCTCCAACCCCCCCTGGAAGAACGCAATGACAAAAGGAAATGATTGTAATGATTGTAATCAATAAAAATCCATTAGTCAAAACTTGAAATACAGTATAAACAATTATGTACACCAACTATACAAGTCCGGATAGTGCACCATTCATAGTCCGTGGACCACTGGGCCCAAAATGCATGGGCGAGGCCCACACTCGATGCCAGACATCAAACGGACAGAACACTGCTGGGGCATCAGATCGAAATGAAACAGGCACCTCAGGAGGAAGGGAAGAGGGGGCACCTCAGCCGGATGAGTGCACGGCGCCAGCTCCACGAGGGGGCTCCATGCCCACTGATGTATCCTGGGGAGTGCAAAGCCACAGTCTCTCAAGTCTCTCCAGTGGGTGGTTTGCCCACTGCTTTATCCTGGGGAGTGCAAAGCCACAGTCTCTCAAGTCTCTCATGTGGGTGTGTTGCCCACTGCTTTATCCTGGGGAGTGCAAAGCCACAGTCTCTCAAGTCTTTTCAGTGGGTGCCCACTGCTTTATCCTGGGGAGTGCAAAGCCACTCAATCTCAAAAGTCTTTTCAGTGGGTGGGTTGCCCACTGCTGCATCCTGGGGAGTGCAAAGCCACAGTCTCTCAAGTCTTTTCAGTGGGTGGGTTGCCCACTGCTGCATCCTGGGGAGTGCAAAGCCACAGTCTCTCAAGTCTTTTCAGTGGGTGGTTTGCCCACTGCTTTATCCTGAGGAGTGCAAAGCCACAGTCTCTCAAGTGGATGCCTTTCTCCAGTGGTTCTGGAGTGGGCTTTGTGCCCAGAGTGCTTCATTCTGCCAAGGACTGAGGTAGTAGATGTGACACTCCACTGATGGTGGTGCAACATGCAAGCTGGCCAGGCTCCTGGAACTGACCACCAGCCTCGTATGACTGACCACTGGGAATGGCAGCCATGTCTGCAGTGGTGCCACTGGCTCAGGATGTCACAGGGCCACTGGCCGTGCTGGTGGCAGTGTCAGTAGCGGCGGTGCTTGCAGTGGACTCTGTGGCATTGGTGCTTGCGAGGGACTCTGTGGAATCGGTGCTGGCGGCGGGCTCTGTGGCATTGGTGCTGGCGGCGGGCTCTGTGGAAACGGTGCTGGCAGCGGGCTCTGTGGAAACTGTGCTGGTGGCGGTCTTTGTGGCGGCGGTGCTGGTGGCAGGCTCAGTGTTTGCGGTGCTGGTGGTGGGCTCAGTGTCTGCGGTGCTGGTGGCGGGCTCACTGACTGCGGTGCTGGTGGCGGTGCTGGTGACGGTCTTGTCCGTCGTGCAGGTTGGCGTCAACGTGGACCTGCCTTTGATTTTCTGGCCCTTCCCCACCTTGGATGGTGGGGCAGCTGTCTTGCCACTTTCCACTTTTGTTTTGCTGAGCCCTTGGTGGCAGGTGTTTTCGCCTTCTCCCTCTGGGATGTGGGCAACGTTTTCAGTTTTGGAGGTGGGGGAATGTCCTTGCCCTCGCTCCTTGGGACACTGGCAGCCCTGTTGCTTGGCACACTCCAAAATCCTGCTATTGCTGGCACCACTGTGCCCGGTGATGTGGTGGCTGAGGTGCTGGGTTGAGACCTGGAAAGGCGGGCCTTAGGGGACGGACGGGGGGAGGTGTAGGGAAGAGGTCAACATTTGATAGGAAAAGCTTTTTAGACACACTGGGATGGGTAGATGGAGGGGGTTTGGGAGTGGAGGAAGAGGCAGTGGTTGTAGGAGGTGTACGTTTGCTGACTTTGGGTGAAGGTGCATGGGATGGAGACTGTTGTGAGGTGGATGGCTGTTGGGTAGGTGTGTGACTGTGTTTGTGTACTTTGGGAGGAGGGCTCACTGACACACTGGGAGAGGCATTGGGGATGTGTGAATGGTAGTGGGAGTGGTGAGTGCACGTGAGCGGTGTGTGGTGATGGGCGTGCTGGTGATGGAGGTAGTGGCTGAAGATGTAGTGCATGCAGGTGTGAGTGGAGACGAGGCAGGGAGGGAGGAGGGAGATGTGGAGGAGGGGGACACAGTGGAGGCAGTGGATGTTGGTATGTCTGCATAGGTATGATGCTTGTGTGAGTGCCTGTGGGATGTGTGGTGCTTATGTTTGCCTGAGCCACCCTTGTGTGTTGAGGTGTGTGCATGCTGGTCTGATGGTGTGCTTGGGATAGACTGAGGTACAGGGGATTGGGTCAGGGTGGAGGAGGTTGGAAGGGTGAGGCTGGACACAGAGACAATGGCTGCCATCAGTGCAGAGGCCAGAGCCTGAAATGCTCGCTGTTGAGCTGCCTGGCCAGAATGAATGCCCTCCAGGTATGCATTTGTTTGTTGCAACTGCCTCTCTACACCATGGATGGCATTCAGAATGGTAGACTGCCCAACAGTGAGGGATCTCAGGAGGTCAATAGCCTCCTCACTGAGGGCAGCAGGGCTGACTGGGGACGTGGGCTGAGGTGCCTGGGGTGAAGGGGATGCCCACCCTCCTGGGTGAGCGGCCACGGGACACACGCTGAGGAGCTGCTGGGAGGGCGGTGCTGGTAGGGGGGTTGGCGGCTGTACCTGTAGATGCGGTGGGCACAGAGGGGCCCACCACAGCAAGGGAGCTCCCATCAGAGGAGGAGTCGGTATCGCTGGTCTCTGTTCCTGTCCCCGCTGTGGAGCACCCCTCGCCCTCCGTCCCACTCGTGACTTCAGACTCCGTTGTCTCGCCCTCCAGGGCCATGTGGGATGCAGCTCCCTCCTGCTCCGGTGGCACTGCTCCTCCGCCTGATGATGCTAATACACACAAGAACAGGGAGACCACAAAAAGGGGGGGGGAAAGAAGAAGAAAGACACGTTCAGTGGATGCAATACCGCTACCATTGGCGGACACTACAGACACAGCAGCCCTCTGCACTACCCCATGCACTTAGAGTTCCCTAATTAATCACAGGGACATGGGGTACATGGCCTATGCCCGATTGCTGCACACATGGAAGTCACAGAAGCCTGACTAGATGTAGATGGCTCTTACCACTGGTGGGGTTGGGTTGCCACATAGCCTGCCTCACAAAGGGTCCTTGCCTACAAAGCTCGCCCTGGCCTAGGATAACTCACTGCCCACCTTCCCCACCCAGACACCTCGTAATGCGTGCAAAGTCAGATGGATGTGACGGTACTCACCCCCTTGTGGCTGCTGTGATGCCCTCAAACGCCCACCCCGGATACGCCACCGCCAGGATCCTGGACATCAGGGGGGTCATGGTGCGACGGGCACCCCTCCCACGTTAGGAGGCCATCCCCAGCTGGGCCTCCGCTGTCTTCTTGCTCCAGCGGCGAATGTCCTCCCATCTTTTCCAGCAGTGGGTGCTCCGTCTGTGGTGGACCCCAAGGGTTGGGACGTCCTTGGCTATGGTATGCCAAATATCCTTCTTCTGGTGGGCGCTGACCTAGAGGAATAGTACAGGGGAAAAGGATGATCTTTAACCGTCCGGACCGTCACAGTCATTGGCCCACGTTCCCACCCTTGCCCTGACGCACATACACTCACTGTCCGCTCATGCAGGGCTCACTCCCCCCGTATCTTCCATCCACACCACTCCAAACAGGCAGTGCCCATACAGCATTCTCACAGTGTACTCACCTGTTTGTCTGAAGGACCGAAGAGTAGCATGTACTGGTAAAGGACCCCATCCACTAACTTCTCAAACTCCTCCGAAGTGAAGGCAGGGGCCCTTTCCCCAGACACATGAGCCATGGTCGCTTCCAGACTGAGGTCACAGCAGCACTTGCATTATAGGTCCTCTCCTCTCGAAGGTCAGGTATCAAGTGAGTGAACAGACAGAAAATGGCGGTCATGTCCGCGGCGGTACGTACCGTCACAGCCGGCGTACACCGTCATTGGCTCCTGGGACCCGTAGGGCCCAATGTTAACCAATGCCGGATTGCACCGCGGTCTTCGACCACCTACCGCGAGGGTGTACAACGCCAGCGCAGTTCCCTCATATCCCCTTGTCCCACATTACAGGTCAGGCAGCCGCCATATCAGGTGGCCACATGGCATTATTTTTAAATGCATCACACCTATCTAGGCCTTGCATCCACACAGTGACAGGCACATTACGGATTGACAAATGTGTGCAATAAATTCATTTTTAACTACCTCAGTGTTGGCTGACTCTGTGCTCACTGTTCTCGTCCATAGGGCACGTCCGCTGGGGCAGGTGAGGAGATGGCGGCATCCTCTGGTGTACAGACCGCTGGTGGACCTGTCGACAATGGAAGACAGACACATCAGTATCACTTACAGACTTGATCGTGCCACAATCCAGGAACTGTGTGCCCAGTTGGAGCCAGACCTGATTTCATCTATCCGCCATCCCACAGGAATCCCCCCTCTAGTGCAGGTCCTGTCAGTGCTCCATTTCCAGGCAAGTGGGTCTTTTCAAACAACAGTGGCCATTGCATTAGGGAAGTCCCAGCCTATGTTCTCAAAAGTGTTGTCCAGTGTGTTGTCTGCCCTGCTGAAACACATGCGCAGCTACATAATTTTCCCTCAGGTGGAGGATTTTCCCACAGTGAAACGTGACTTCTATGCCCTGGGACATATCCCCAACATCATAGGTGCCATTGATGGGACACATGTGGTCTTGGTACCCCACGCAGGAGTGAACAGGTGTATAGAAACAGGAAGAGCTACCATTCGATGAATGTGCAGATGGTGCGTTTGGCCGACCAGTACATCTCCCATGTGAACGCCAAGTTTCCAGGCTCAGTGCATGATGCTTACATTTTGAGGAATAGCAGCATCCCTTATGTGATGGGGCAACTCCAGAGGCACCGTGTGTGGCTAATAGGTGAGGACAAGGATCCTATACCGTGTGAATGATTGTCTGGGTCTGGGGTTGTCATGGCTACTGACCCCAGTGAGAAATCTCAGGACAAGGGCAGAGAACCGCTACAATGAGGCACATGGGCGAACTAGGAGAGTGATCGAAAGGACCTTCGGCCTCCTGAAGGCCAGGTTCCGGTGCCTCCATATGATAGGTGGTTCTCTCTACTACTCACCAAAGAAGGTCTGCCAGATCATCGTGGCCTGCTGCATGCTGCACAACCTGGCTTTGCGACAACAGGTGCCTTTTCTGCAGGATTATGGTCCAGAAGGAGGTCTTGTGGTAGTTGTGGAGCCTGTGGACAGTGAAGAAGAGAAGGCAGAAGAAGAGGATATCGACAACAGAAACAACATGATCCAACAATACTTCCAGTGAGACACAGGTAAGAAGACATCACTGCCTCCTACATCTCATACAATTGTTAGACCTATCATATGTCTGTCACTTTCACCCAGTGTATGGAGCCTGACTTATCACTTTGCCTTTCCATTTCACAGATGTGGGTCACACTGTGTGATCTCTGCTATATTACCTCATGGACTAGAGCTGTGTGACATAGGTATGTTGACAATACAATGGACATTGCTATTTTCCTTAGTTATAGCAAATACACATTTGTGAAAGCACAGACTGACTCCAGCTTGTTTTGTGATTCAAGGGTGTTTACTTAAGTGCAAATTAGCAGAGGGGGCTGTAAAATGGTCAGGGGTGATGGTGGAGGAATATCCATGGCAGAGTCCAGTTATTTGTCTCACAGGTGTATTGTCCAAAGGGGCATAGGAAGTGGAGCTAGGGCAGTTTAAGGATGGACAGGGTGACAAAGTGGGACAGAAGCATGACATTCAGGGTGGTCTCATTTCTTGGCGGGGGTCTTGGCATTGTTCTCTGTATTTGAACTGGATCTCAGGGACCGTTTCCGGGGTGGTTCTCCATCTGCATGGGGTGGGGTGCTGGTGTTGTGGTCCTGTGGTGGTGCCTCCTGTCCACTAGCGCCGGCGGAGGTGGTGGGCTGTTCATCATCGAGGCTAGTGTCAGGGGCCCCTTGTTGTGCCACAGTATCCCTCCTGGAGTTCACAAGGTCCTTCAGCAACCCTACAATGGTTACCAGGATGGTGTTGATGGACTTGAGTTCCTCCCTGATCCCCAAATACTGTTCCTCCTGCAGCCGCTGGGTCTCCTGAAACTTGGCCAGTACCTTTGCCATCGTCTCCTGGGATTGATGGTACGCTCCCATGATGTTGGAGAGGGCCTCGTGGAGAGTGGGTTCCCTGGGCCTGTCCTCCCCCTGTTGCACAGCAGTCCTCCCAGTTCCCCTGTTTTCCAGTTTCTCTGTCCCCTGAACCGTGTGCCCACTGCCACTGCCCCCAGGTCCCTGATGTTCTTGGGTTTGTGGGTTTGCCTGGGTTCCCTGTAGTGGTGGACAAACTGCTGCTTGACATATCCTGGGGACAGAGGGATGGGCCCGCTGGGTGGGTGCTGTGCTGGTGTTTCCTGAAGGGGGAGGCTCTGTGGTGGCATGTGCCAGTGTGTGGGGAACCGACTGTCCTGAGGTCCCAGATGGGCCGGGCTGGTCATCTAGATCCAGTTGGACGGAACTGCTGTCATCACTGTGGGCCTCTTCTGTGGGGGGGTGGACATGTTTGGCACCTCCATTCCGGTGACGTTTGGTAGGGGTCCTGGAGGGGTGTAAAGGCATGATTATTGTATCTGTGTGTGCCATCGTGTGCAATGGGTGGGTGACCCTGTACCCCAGTGCTTACATTCTTGTCTAGGACCTTGTGTGATATTTGGTTTGGGGATCTGTGTGGGTATCTGTAGTGGACATGCTTTGGTGATGGGTGTCCATGCTTTGGTGTTGCATGCAGGGCTTGGTGTTGGGATGGGTGGTTTGTGGTAGTGGGACATATGTGAGGTGTTGGAGTGATGAGGGTGAGGGTGAGGGTGGGGGTATGTGATAGCATGCAGGTAGGGTGGGGGATGTAATAGTTAAGATTTGACTTACCAGAGTCCATTCCTCCTGCTACTCCTGCGAGGCCCTCAGGATGCAGTATAGCCAAGACCTGCTCCTCCCATGTTGTTAGTTGTGGGGGTGGAGGTGGGGGTCTGCCGCCAGCCCTCTGAACTGCAATCTGGTGTCTTGAGACCACGGAACGCACCTTCCCCTGTAGGTCATTCCACCTCTTCCTGATGTCATCCAGTGTTCTTGGATGCTGTCCCACTGCGTTGACCCTGTCTACGATTCTGCGCCATAGCTCCATCTTTCTAGCAATGGAGCTGTGCTGCACCTGTGATCCCAATAGCTGTGGCTCTACCCTGACGATTTCCTCCACCATGACCCTGAGCTCCTCCTCAGAGAACCTGGGGTGTCTTTGCAGTGCCATGGTGTGGTGTGGGTGATGTGTAGGGTGGTGTGTGTTGTGATGTGTGAGGGGATGTGTTTGTGTGTGTTGTGTGAGGTGCGTGGATGTTGTGTGAGTGATGGTGTTGTGTGCCTGTGGATGCTAGTTTGTTGATGGTGGTGTCTGTCTCTGTGCTTCTTTCTCAATTTTTGTCGTAGGGGTTTGTGGGTGACGTGAGTGTGTGTTATATATTGGTTTGGGTGTGTGGGAGTGGTGTGTATGTGTATCAGGTGTGTGTATTTGGAATTGTCCAATGTGGTTGTGTTTTGTAAATGTGTGTGTATTTTGAGCGCGGTGGTGTATACCGCCAATGGAATACCGCGGTTGAAAGACCGCCACGTGGATTCGTGGGTTGTGATAGTGTGTGCGTATTCCTGTTGGCGTGACGGTGGAGGTTTTGTTATCGCCAGTTTATCACTGACCTTTGGTGTGGCGGACTTGTGTGGGTGTCTAGATTTTGGCGGATTCCGGCCTGTGGGTCATAATAGCTGTAGCAGATTTCCGCTGCCGCAGCAGTGTGTTGGCGGTCTTCTGCACGGCGGTAAGCGGGATTTACCGCCAATGTTGTAATGAGGGCCATAGTGTTTTTGTATTTTGGGTGGGGGGGAGGTGCTGTTAGGAAAAAGGGGCCAAATGAACAATTCTGTAGCGCAATGTTGACCCAAGTTGCTAAAATGTGCCTGCATCTCAATGGGCACTCATGAATTTTCTAATATGTTCGTGATGTGCCAAGCAACCCTTGGTTCATCCTCATGACAAAGCAATGCATTTTCTCAGCAAACGTTCCTTAAGAAATTCTGTAAACTGTATATGTATTACAGGAAGCGAGCAAGTAAATTCATGTGGATGTTCATTTTTAAAATGTATGTAGTATAAGTTTCCACAGTCGCATGAGTTTGGTGGCTGATTTAGGATGAGCTTAAATCCTTAAACAGCAACACTACCACTTAGATTACAGAGGCCATGCTGGTTCATACAATTTATAACACATTTACACAATTAGATCTTCGACAGCTGTTGTAATAATAATATGAATTTCGTGCGTGAGTCATAGACTACCAGCCATAGCAGCAAGGAACATCTGGCAGCAAACTACAACAGTAGTGTCTGTCAAGTACTTGAATTATCAGAATTACAATTGTTCTGCCCTACAACAGAGTTTTTCCATCAAATACATGGTTATTTTATCAAATACAGGTTTTTTTTCTTTTTGGATCATTAAGTTCAATTGCCATACACAAACAGTTTTCACTTTCAAGCAAAATACACTATTTTTGTAGTGAATTGAACTGGTTGGCATGCTGCTCCTCTGTCTAGCAGCAGCTGCCACTTGGTGCACTTTGCAGTAACTCGAACATACACACAGGGCCCACCTAAGTTTCCACCGGCTGGCCTAGCAGGAAACAGGCTACAGCATGGTCTCTGGCTCGTAATCAAGCCGGCGACAATGCTGCAGTCAACAGGGTGCACCAGCACCGTCGCAATGTTCACTGTCAGCAAAGCAGACAGTGAACATTGTGACCATGCTTGGCAGGGGGCCCCACTGTAGCACCCTGAACCTGTCCTCCTCCAGCCTTTTCATGGCAGTGTTACCCCCCTGAAAAGGCTTGCACAGAAAAAGGTCATCATCTGCAGGGCATCGCTGCTTGCAGCGCTGCCCTGGCGAATTAGGATCTCAGCCAGCGCCAGAGCGCCGGGATCCAAGATTCTGTTGGAGCTGGCAGTTCCGTGGCAGTCGGATCACCAGGGTTGTTATGTGGCATCGGACGACCACCGTGCACACTTGTAATGAGGCCCACAGTGTTTGGCCCACAGCACCACAAACAGCCATTTGACTACCACAGCATAACTGATCATGTTGCAGAGAACGAAGATCAATCATATTGTGAGTGGGACCGGCAAATCCCTAGCTTACATCTGAGGCATATGAGAGATGATGCCAGCAGTATCGAGCTTCAGTCATCTAGGACTACATACAAAAAACACCCACATTTAAGCACACATTTGATCTCTACATAACGTTTGCTGTCACTCCACGAATCTTGTGCTTTGTAGTGCCGCTAAAAGATGCAATGCTTCAAAGTTCCAGACCCTAACAGAGACAGCAAATATTTCTGGTGTGGGAGAACCCTACCATCTTCATAGCAATGCTTCAATTTATATTGTGGTTTTACCATTACAAAGGGCTTTCCCTGCACCTACGTTGATCCTAGTTATGAAAAAAAGCATTAGGAATGTGGTCCATAGTTATTTACAGGTGCTACACAGCATGCGGCAGTGCCCTTGTTAGTGCAATGCTGCACTGACTTTAAGATGAAGATTTAGAAGACTACTGTCATCAGTTTTGAAGTCGTACCTGCAGCTGTTAGCTGGCACCAGCGTGCTCTACGCACATTTTCTGACGCACAGGAAAGATTTCGTTTTGTGAACTTTTATTTACTGTTTCAATTGACTCCAAAACACATTTATTACATGACGTAGTACAACTTTGGCATTTACACCAGAAACAAGCGCCTTCTGCAGTCACATATTGTGCTTTATAAAAATTCTATTAAAAAGCCTCGAAGCACATAGCATTTGGACTTGATCTAGGACAAGCAACAAATACATAAGAAAAACAATCTTCTAACTCATTCATAGATGCCTACAATGATGGAGCTTGAAGGAGGTGTGAGTGCTATACACAGTGTGCCTCAATCATGAAATATTGTGGTGGCTATGAAAGTCAAGATGGGGTACACGCAAAGTTGAACTTAAGCTCAAAACTACCAAATCCTGATTTTCAGAATCAGCATATTTCTCTGAGCAGAGACTGCACTTATAACACTGAGAAATCTTCCAGATAACCATAAGTGTTCTTCACGGAGAGTTAAGGATACTGGAAGTATCAATAGATCTGGTTTTGAACATTTGGTGAAAGTAATTTAATGGTATTCGCAAACATTTGCAATCCCTTTTTCACATTCCTGGCACCTTATAATAACTTCGACTTCAAATATGCACAAGTGGGGCAATAAGCATGAGAAAGAATCTCAAACTTGCACATTTGATTAGGGATTTCGTCAGGGGGAAAAATAGTTGCCATGTAGCTATCCAACTCCTAAGCACTAGCCTGTCTTGCTTTAATTTTCTGTCATAGACAGCCATGTATCCCATACTTCGATGTACTGTGGGAAAACATCAGGTACATTGCCTGTGGCGTAATGAAACTTGAGTCGTCCTCCCCCCCCCCTGCAAAGTACCTGAGAGGGGCCCCTCCTTCCTGGACCCAGTCAGGGACCTGCCACTAATGCACAGTGTACTGTTCTGAAGGTGTCCCTTTGAGCTCGCCCCCTCCCCCCACCCCCCGCACCACAGGAGTTGCGGAGGCCTTTGTTACACCACTGTGCATTGCCATTTAACACATGGTAGTCAAAGTTCTCTGGTTTAAAAACCCTTGTCTACTGTTAGCTTTGCAGGATTGCCGACCAAAGAAGAACTGAGCAGTGGTTTGCACATGCACCTAGAGCAATCAAGTGTAGGCACCTTGGTGGTCGGTAGATGTTTGTTTTCACAGTTGGCAGAGCGTTTATTGGTATTATCAATATGCCCCTGTACCCTTGGGGCATTCTTTTACTGACTGCAGTTATACGCAGACTGCTTGTCTCCAACTGAATATGCAGACTATGGGCATGCTTCTAGAGAACGCTGACAGGACTAAGGCTTCTCTGTCTGCTGACTCTCGTCAGCTGATCCATATGCACAATTGTGCTCCTGATCATGAGTGTTTGGTGTCTGAAGTTCCTCATCATGTTTTACCAACCTGAAAAGAGCGATTTCAGCTCAGTAGTTCTGTGAAAACCTTCCCATCTCTACATGGCTATGATCGCTTCCTGTGATATCTTCTCCCATTTTTTGATCTCTTCCTATTTAAGTGACTCTGTGATGTTATTGAGTACATCGCAACACTGCCCCATGTTGGTCTACTTGTTCCTTTTATGTCTGCTGCTCATTTCGCCTGTTTTGGTCTGCTTGCCTGAACTGCAGAGGGTATTTCTGCTCTTAAATTTTCATGTGGAAACGTGTTTTCTCCAGTCTGCGTTCCTCTTGCTCGACTGCTCCAATGTTAACATGTCATTCTGGAGCAAGTAGGGTGTGACAAGAGCGGCTGGCCATTTCTTGAAACAGAGAGAAGAAATACAACTGCTCAAAGATAATCCATTAAAAACGTGTACTTAGTATGTCTGCCCCTTACATGTGATTGGAGGCCTTTGTTGTCTACCTCAGATGTCTCCTCCTTATTCAATGGCTTTCTTCCCTATTCTTGTGCTTGCGCTGCCTTGGAGCATTCGTGCTTTGCAATTTTTTGGGATTGAATGAGTTCTATCATTTCACTGCTGCCGCAAATAGTTTTATTTCTCAGATTGTCATTTCATTTCACTTTCATCACTTTCCTTGCTCTCTTCCCAGTCTCATATTCGTGGTCTCAGTCTTCCTCTGCCTGCTTCTCACTACATTCAATTTTCTTCAGCTTACTCTCCCTCCTCTACTTTATAGTTTTTTTCATTTAATAATTATAGCAGGAGTCCAATAGATGTATACTGCTACAAGGCGATGCCCTTCTTTCTGTTTGTGCAGCATCTAAGCTCACTTAATTTTTGTATATTCTGTTAAAAAATGGGTGTCAGCTATCATGGAATGATAAATTAATTATAAAGTTTGGGAAAAAAAGGCAAAATTGCCGCTGGAGTGCTTGTATGCATGCATGAGCACACATAGATGGCCAACTTTGATTGTTTTTTTTTTTTCTTATTCCAAGACGGCCACCAAGCTTGAAATGTTTTTTGTCGTAAAGCATTCCATGAAGTCACCAGTGCATACGCATGTGTATGCAGGTATGGTAACTTACCAGTGGTCGTCTTGATTTTTGTTGTTGTTATGCTTTATTACTAAATTGTCATTTCAAGATGGCTGATGTTTTTTTTAATGATGAATTAATAATAAATTATATGCAGTGCCAAAGAAGACATTGTGTAAAGCCACTAGTGCGGCCCCTGAGTATTACACATGAGCTAAGTTGGCTTTGCCACTGCTTGTTCATTAATGGAGTCGAATAATTTCACTTTTCAAGCTCACATCTTTAGTTCACGCTCAGGCATTAAATTAAACATGGGAAAATGTTAAGAAAGGATGTTAAGACATAATGAAAACTGAAAATGTTGACACACTAACCCTTAGGAGCTTCTGGAATAAAATGAATAGATAGGTTTATGACCGCTAATGCATTTAGAGATATGCTCACACGCGAATAAGACATTTCAATGTTGGAAAATCATCAACCCAATTAAGAATTTACATTTGATTATTCAGTGGTGTGATTAATATATTAAGGGTCGTGGATATCAGGAAGAAGTAATTGCAAAATGAAGAATATAGTCAGGGACAAAAGCATCTGTAATAAATGTCACCATGATCTCAGTAGTTGGGGAATTAGTAATGTTTATATTATGATCGGATGAGAAGTTAGGATGAATTAATATTGGAGAGCAGCTAGATTACTTCGGACAAAGTTTAACATTTGCTCTGTTTCCATTAGGTGTTATATAATAGGCTACATTTAATTTTTATAAAGGCTACAGAGTAATTACTAAGTAATTACCCTATTTATTGTACTCCTGGAGTCATGAATATTTAATAGGTATACAATAGATATACATAATAGAATGAATGTTTGATAGAGATGTTTTCTACAAATATTCACATGCACTCCAAATTTACTCTTTAACCCATGCAAGGAGGGAGAAAAACTGAGATCCTGCTGAATGTGGGTCTATGTTTATATTATGTACTGTCTTGTCGTGGCATGTCATTGGGATTTGAAGGATGCTCGATTGCCCTATGGCATCTCAGTACTGACTGAAATCCCAAGTGCGGATGTAGATTAGCTGTGTATCAGGTTAAGGCTAGCTGAACAAGAGCCTGTTTAATGCTTCGTTGTAAATGATAGGTGATTTGCAGTGTACCTAAGACTGTAGAAAATTAATTCTAACCCTTCAAGGCACAGACATGTACATGGACATGTTCTAGATCATTTATCAGTATGGTGCTGTCTGTTGGCACATCATCATAGTGGCATTAAGGGCTAAAGGGGGAAATCTAACTCCCATTACTTTTATGGCTTTCAGCCGAAATAAAGTTATTTATTTATTGATTGAACTCCCATTACCTCCCTGAGTTAATGTTTACCATGAATTTACATGTGACTTTCAATCTCTTAGCTATGGCCAATAAAGTCACTCCCTGAATGTCCTGCTGAATAACAACACTTAATTTACTTTAATGTGCTCTCCTTTATGATGCAAAAGGGTCAACGCTTTCTAACGAAACCAACTACAGAAATATTTATTCTGTTCTCTATGGCAGCATTCACAAAGATGCCCTGTCCACAGCTTCTCTCCTATCAATATGTGCACTGTGACACCTGTGACCGACTGCTTTACCCAGTTTAGTGTTTCTGTCCTGCTCTAGTTCTCTTTTTTAATCCAGAAGGTTTGGTCATTTCAAAATGCTCTTTCCAAAGAGCCCAAATACTCTCAATTGATGCAGGTGCAGCCTTTAAAACTAATAATAAATACATGTAGAAATAAATGGTAACATGCTGGCTAGGGGCTGGTGTATGACAAAATCACATTAGGGCAGCACCAGTAAAAAACAATTATTGGAAAAGTCATTAAATCTCGCCTTTATGAAACGAGTGTTAAGTTATTGGTGTTTCTTCTTCGAGAAGCTTAAATAAAGTTAAAGAAAAACATTTAAAAGTACTGGAGAAAGCTACACACATATTTGAAGGAGCATGGAATTAAATAACTTCAGTCTTAAGAAACAACATGGTTTAATGTTTAAATTTCTCATAAAAAACTCCAAACAAAACCTAAGAAAGCATGTTGCTCATGATAGATCGTAAAGATAATACAGAAGACTGAAAAGATCATAACAGTGGTCAAAGAACTGTCAGAATGTAAAGGAACATACTTGTCATTGTTTCCACTTGACTAAGAACTGGAACAAATGCTCTAACCATTGAGTGTTCTGCAGATTTATTGGCCTCAAAAGAAGAGACATCTTTCCACTCATACTAATGACACTTTCTTCCTTAAAATAGGCCGCCTGATTGCAGTTGCCTGCTGCCCCTCCAAGGCTACCTTTGTGTGCCAAGCCCAGGCCTTTCATAGAACATATGGAAGCCAGAAAATAAGCTACCCAAGATCCGGACTGCTTTTTAGTCAAGCTGGTTAAAAATCTACCTGTTGCTGTGCTTTTAAAGACAAGCTGGGAGGGATGGAGGAACAATGAGAGTGCAGGTGCGCAGGGAAGTGAGGCAGGGAAAATCACATGGGAAAGAGCAAGAAAACGTACTCTCAGAGTGATCAAAGCAAAAGAATAATGTGTTACTTGGTGTGAACTGTGAATTGATACAAATTATCAAATCAAAAGGATGGTAAGGAAACTATACTTCAGTATAGGGACAGGAAAGGGAAAAAGGAAACACCTTTGAATAAGAAGTAATCAAATGAGATTGACAAGAAAGCCAAAAAGTGATAGGCAATGGGCTAACCTAAAATCCACCTTACGTATTGGTAATGTACACAATAAATCTTCGACACCTGATGGATAAAAGCACTCTCTAGCAGAGGCTTAGGCAGCAGGCATCATCCAAAAGAGTAGTGTTGATGTGCTGTATCCATGTGTATATTTTAATGTTCTAAAAGCCACCAATTAAGGGCACCTGCCAAAAAGTAAATGGCAACATCTACTGGTACAAGTGAATGGGTGAGTGTGAGAAACTGGGTTTTTGGCTCACTGGGGTGTAAGCCCTGGTGAAGCAACAGCCGCAATCCCTGGCAGGGTGAACCACAAAAAGTCATTAAATTAATGTGCTTAACCATAGGTACAGCAGTCAAGCTTAACTTAGAGGCAATGTGTAAAGTATTTATGCAGCATTCAAACAGTAATAGAATGAAAACAGAACACAAGAAACAACTCAGACCCCTTTAGAAACACAGAGAAACATTTAAAACATTATTTGCCACCAAAACAACAAAACTTCAATCAGCAGAACTGGAGTTATGAACTTTTAAAGTTTTTAATAAAAACTAGCGCTCAAAAGATCAAAGTGCCAACTGCGAACATCTAGTCGTGTGAGACTAGGTCAAAATTCCAAAACATGTCTGACAGCAGGGCAGTGCTTACCTTCAGACTTAGAAGAAATTTTTTGAAGAAAGTGTTCGGAGAAGGTAAAGTTCAGGGAGGCAAGGATGCAGGCAGTGTCTGAGGAGGGAGTGTCGTCATAAAAGAACCTTCGGTCTAAGCTGCAGTGAAGATTTCTATGTTTGGTCTTAGTCTCTTTTTCGGAAGTTGAAATTATCCAGCAGGACAAGGCAGGAGGCTGTAGCTGAAGACAGTTCCAGGGAACCAGGTACCCTTTGGTGAAGGGCTGCTGAACAGGATTTGCTGATGTGGATAAGAACATAGTGGAAGCAGCTGCGAAGTCAGGCTGACTGGCGATGCACCATGGCAGGACAGATAAGCAGGTTGATCCCAGTCTTCCCTCATTTCTGACAGCTGTTTTTGGCCAGTTTGGGATTTTGGCTATCTGGGTACCTTAAGCACCATGGCCAAAGGTCCAGGACTGGTGGGACACCCTCTGGATGGCACTTTGAAAAATAAAATACAATACTTACCTGTACTTACCTGGGATGGGGTCCCCCATCCTCCGCTGTCCCTCTTGTGTGGGTGGAGGTGTCCCTGGAGCCTGGGGAGGGCACCTGTGGGCTTTTTCCATGGTGTTCCACCATGGAAATAGGCCCACAGGTCCCCTAACACCTGCCCTGACCCAAGCAATAAAAAATGGTGCAAAGCAAGCTTTGCACCATTTTTTGACCCTTCCTCCATTCCGTGCACCATTTTTGCACGGGAGTATAAATATGGCGTTAAGGCCATAGAGTCATTTTTTGCACGGGAACGCCTACCTTGCATCTCCTTAAGGCAAGGTAGGTTTCCACGTCCAAAAAATGACTTTAACTCCATAAATTTGGTGCTAGACAGGTCTAGCGCCAAAGTATAAATATGGAGTTAGTTTTGCACCGAATTAGAGTAAAAATAATTACGCTAATTCGGTGCAAACAGAGTATAAATATGCCCCCTGGTGTTCCTGCCCTGGGATCACTTATTTTAAATGTATTTTCACTGCACACACTCTTCTTCGTCTCTGCTACAAGAAGGCTGGATTGTAGAGTTGTCAAATCGGTGCATGTGGGCTGGCATCCATCTCGTCCTCACTTCCTACAAATCATTTTATCAAGTGACTGATGGCCCACTGTATTAAGTCTGATTTGCTAATAGAAGAGTGGTCACAGGCAAATTAAAAGGGCGAGCTGAACCAGGGACTGATTTGGCTCCAAAAGTCAGTGCACAAGCCGAGCCATTAAAGCATTTGGAATATATATTGTATAACAACCCGTAATGTAAAGCTATGACACTATGACACAATCTCCTCAAAATTCAGAAAAGGGTATTTATTTAATATGCAGAACAGTTTTATCTTAGTACATCAGAATATATCACTGCATAGACAGTCATTTATTAAAAGTGATAGTTTTCAGAAACATTCATGGCTCGCCCCCCCAACAACAATTCCATTACTGAATTAAGAGACAAGTCAGTAATCATGGAAATCATAAACATGGCCTAGATTCTTATTATAAATGGAGCTACTTTATAGTCAATAAAATCAACCATAAGAGGTGCTTATACTTCGCACATACTAAACTCATTATTTTAAATGCTTCTATGTCATAATAAAGAAAAAGGAGACTCTGTGAAGTAAAATATTTTCGTAGGATCAACAAATTTGGACAGGCAAGGAAGCCAGCATTGATTCCGGTTTATCTAGTTTCACATTTTGAAATTCAGCCACCAGATAACTAGCTTTGTGTCTCTCACTTTCTCTCACTGTCTTTTCCGTTTACATCACTGTTTTGTCTCTCACTCTTGGCTCATGATGAGAGAAACTGACATAGGGATACCAGACCTGACTCAGGGGCCCGACCCACTACAAAGCCAAAAACGCATTTAACTGGCGGGATGTCCACTCCCCCCCCCCCCTTCCCCACAACTGTAAACCTATAACCTTGGTGATAGAGAAATTGTTTATGGGTATGTTTAGTTATTCTTAGGCAAATCTAATGTATTTTGCTTCTTCGGTGTTAGGGTTGTATCGTTAGTGTTTGTTTAAGAAGATTGAAAGTGTATGTAGGTGCTGAAATGTATGCTTAATATATTTGTTACAAAATGTTCCTTTAATTTAGGGTTTATTTAGTAATGTTTGTGTTGTGGGTTGGTATGGGAATGGGTTGTCTTTTTTTTCTTTATAGAAGTGAGGACAACTTAAATAAAGGCTGTTTTATTTTTTGATTTCTTCCATCCTCATTTTTGTTTTTAGGATTTGTTTAAGAAATTGTGCTATACATTTTTGATCTTTAATATTTGTATGCAATTTCTACTATTTTTCCCTTTGTGGGCAATTTTTAAATATATTTCGGATTTCAAACCTAATTGTAGACATGCTTATTGAGTTGACCTTTTGGTTGGATTATGTTCAGAAATGTTTATTTTTTTTGAATTTTTTGTTCTTCTATGTGGGTCGATAGCAGACACTCTAGTATATTTTAATTTAGAGATGTGTTTGGCAGGATGGCGTGGGTTTGTTTAAAATGTTATGATTTAAAAAAAATATATTTTTATATTATTTAATGTATGTTCTATGATGCTACAATGTCTATGATTTTGAAGTATGTGAACATTTTAAGAATGGACTTGTATATATTGTAATTATGTTTTAAAAACTATGTATATAGTATGTTATATATTTTTTAGAAATACAAATGATACATGCTTTTTTGAGAATTTTGTTTTAATTAGGGTGGTTCGTATTGGTTTTTGATGGTTTTGCTTAGATTTGGTTTTAATTTATGTCAGAGTAGGATTAAAAAACCCAATTTGCAAAAAAAAAGAATGATTAAAAAAATTCCAATGTATAATGAAAATATTTTAGAAGATTTCTCTTTGGTTTTGTAACAGTTTTAGTTTTTTTCGATTGACTTTTTGTAGGTAAAGGATAATAAAATCTGTTTTTTGTACTAGGCTGCACTCTACATATTCAAAGTAGTATATGCCTTAAGGTTCTTGGTATGGTTACAATCTTTTACCCACCTTAATATGCATATGCTCAATTTATTTGAAATTGTGAGTTTTAGGGTCTGGTCTAGCACATATTTTATTCTATGATATTGGTAACTATGCTCCTTTTTGAGGATTTCAATATTTTGGGTGGAGGGTTCTGTCTTCCAATTGTTGCTTGAAGGGAATGATGCCACCCTTCACCAATCAATCAATCAATCAAAAAAAATGTATAGAGCGCGCTACTCACCCGTAAGGGTCTCAAGGTGCTGGGGGGAGAGAAAACAAAGAGGGGGGGTGGGCTGTTGTTTTACTGTTTGAAAAGCCATGTCTTGAGGTGTTTTCTGAATGACAGGAGGGCCAGGGTCTTGCGGAGGTTGGTGGGGAGGGAGTTCCAGGTTTTGGGGGCGAGGCAGGAGAAGGATCTGCCTCCGTAAGTGGTGCGTTGGATGCGGGGGACTGTGGCGAGGGCGAGGTCGGCGGAACAGAGGTGGCGAGTGGGAATGTGGAAGTTCACTCTTTCGTTGAGGTACGCTGGTCCAGTGTTATGGAGGGATTTGCGTGCGAGGATGAGGACTTTGAAGATGACCCTTTTGTCGATAGGAAGCGAGTGAAGGGATCTGAGGTAAGCGGAGATGTGTTCATGGCGTGGGAGGTTCAAGATGAGGCATGCGGCTGCGTTCTGGATCCTCTGGAGTTTCTGCTGAAGCTTGACTGTGGTGCCAGCGTAGAGGACGTTTCCGTAGTCTAGCCTGCTGCTGATGAGTGCAGGGGTGACAGTCTTTCTGGTTTCTATGGGTATCCATTTGAAGATTTTTCACAGCATGCGGAGAGTGTTGAAACAGGAGGAGGTGATAGAGTTGATTTGCTGGGTCATGGAGAGAGAAGAATCTAAGATGACGCCGAGGTTGCGTGCGTGGGTGGCAGGTGTTGGCGGTGATCCTAGGGCGGTGAGCCACCAGGAGTCGTCCCATATTGTTTTGTTGGGGCCGAAGATGATGATTTCGGTTTTGTTGGAGTTTAGTTTGAGGTGGCTTGCTGTCATCCATTTAGCGGTGTCTAGGAGTCCGGCGTGGAGGTTGGTCTTGGCGGTGGTAGGGTTCCTGGTGAGGGAGATGACGAGCTGGGTGTCATCTGCGTAGGAAATGATGGTGTTCCATGTGGGCAGAGGATATTGGTGAGCAGGGCCATGTAAATGTTGAAAAGGGTGGGGCTAAGGGAGGACCCTTGGGGAACTCCGCAGATGATCCTGGTTGCTGGGGATTGGAAGGGAAGGAGGCGGACTTTCTGGGTCCTTTCGGCGAGGAAGGAGGCGAGCCAGTCCAGGGCCTTGTGTCAGATTCCTGCGTTGTAGAGGCGTGTACGGAGTATTTGGTGGCAGACAGTGTCGAAGGCTGCGGAGAGGTCCAGGAGGATGAGTGCGACGGTCTCGC
Organism: Pleurodeles waltl; assembly: GCF_031143425.1. Taxonomy (NCBI): domain Eukaryota; kingdom Metazoa; phylum Chordata; class Amphibia; order Caudata; family Salamandridae; genus Pleurodeles; species Pleurodeles waltl. The sequence goes on from NC_090436.1 coordinate 900,537,321, forward strand.
CCTTGTCGAATCTGGTTCTGATGTTGTCAGTACAGGCGATGAGGGTGGTCTCAGTGCTGTGGTTCTTGCGGAATCCAGACTGGGAGGCGTCAAGTGCGTGGTTTTCCTCTAGAAAGTGAGACAGGCGGGCGTTCACTAACTTCTCAGCGACCTTGGCGGGGAAGGGGAGAAGAGAAATTGGAGAGAAATTGGACGGTAGTTCGTGAGGTCATCAGGGTCTGCTTTGGGTTTTTAAAGGAGTGCGGTTACTTCTGCGTGTTTCCAGGAGTCTGGGAAGGTGGCGTCGTTGAAGGAGCTGTTGGTTACGGCGCAAAGCTTGGGAGCGATGGTTGGGCTGGCCTTGTTGAAGATGCAGTGGGGGCAGGGGTCCGGGGGGAGCCTGAGTGGATGGAATTCTTGATTTCTTCCATTTCTTCATCCATTTCTTCATCGTTGGTAGGGGCCCAGGTGTGTATTAGGTTGGGGAGGGGGGGTGTTGTTGTTGGTCGCGTCAGTGGTGGAGGTGGTGGGTGCTGGTGGTGTGAAGCTGTTGTGTATGTCTAAAATTTTGAGGTGGAAGTGGTTGGAGAGGGAGTTGCAGAGGCTTTGTGTGTGAGTGGGGTCGATGTTGCAGGATTTAGGTTTGGTGAGCTCTTTGATGATGGTAAAGAGTTCCTTGCTGTTATGTGAGTTACTGTCTATGCGTTCCTTGTAGTAAGCCCTTTTGGTGGTCTGTATGAGTTGGTGATGTTTGAGTGAGCCACCAACATTATTTGTTTTTGCCTCTTTACATAGATTGCTCTGGTATATGTTCCACCACTCTACATGGAATCTGGCTTGGTGGTGAAGTCAAGAGCAAGGCAAAGAGCCAACCCATGTTCCCTTAAATTAGTTGAGGAGTGTTGTTAGTTTCTCTTAATTGTTTTTATAAAATGCAGAGTCTATCAGTTAATCGTACTGCCTAGTTACACCATGTGGAAGAGGCCACGATGAAGAGTTTTTTAATCTTATATTGAAAGTTTTTTAGAATGTATCAGTTGTAATGATTTAGTCAAATTTAGTAAAATAACATAACTGGATGTGTGCATTTTGCTGCAGTATTTATAATAGAATATTCAACATTGCTATTTTAGAAGGTGAATAGTAGTTTCTCTTTTCCTGTATTGGGGCTAATAGTATATTATATAATGTGTTGTATTTGGTAGTAAGGTCAACATTGGGAATGTTATTTTTTGGTACTGTGGGTTACTTTGATAGAAGAAGGGTAGTGGACAAGATTTAGAAGCCCCATGCACCATCCATTAGCCAGGTGGCTGATTGGGTTAGAGATGGTTGGTTTTGGGTTTTTGCCAAAATTATAATCCTTTTTTCAGTCATTAAATTATGAAATAAAACAATCTTCATTTGCATGTATGAGTGTTTTGTGGTGGGGATGTCTATCTCAGAAAATGCATTTGGCTCACGGTTAGTAACTCTTTCTGTTCTTCTTTTCATATATATTGTCCTTTTCAAATTAGGCATAGGGGGTAGCTTGGCTATGTTGTCAGTTGAAATTTTGAAGGCATTTTCTTAAGACAACTTTATTGGATTTTAGAGATATCACATAGACATTCATGTCACAAAAAAGAACCAATTCACAACCAGCAGCATATTATATTGACATCCCCATTAGACAGGGCTCAAATGGGCCCACCTTCAGTATGCATGTAAACTGTATTGCATATACAAATGTTGACATCAATCAAATCCGGCTAGGGAAAGCTGCTTTGTCATGGCATCCTATATTCAACATAACCGGAAAAGAAGCATCCCTTCATTCAACTGCCTCTGCTCTTGTATCAGTCACCTGTCAACCTGTCATAGAAAACCTACTCATTGTGACCAGCATGACCCACATCATGGTGTTCCACAATTTAGAATTCACACACCTATAGCCTCACAACATCTAGAAAGCAGACAGTCCTCTACGAGGTCCTGGCCACTCCCAACTCTTGGTCATCTTTCAGTTCGGACAACATCGCAGACGATACATGCAGATCCTCCTCCAGCTTATCATCACCCCGAAGTACATGGCTTATCCTCACCTCTTCCGACACTGCCCATTCAAACATATACTTTAGCTGTATCCGGTATGTGGGGGGAGTCGGGCTAAGCCAGGCGAAATATGGCATTTTGCCAATACTAGCCACAGAAAAACAAACCTGCTGAGTTTTCTCCTCTGGGAGGGAGCAAAACCCAGTAGTACCTGACTGACCTCTAGTGGCATGTCCCTTACCGCGGCCGAATTAAGGTTTGTGATCACCTCTCACCAAAAGAGGACAAAGACTGACAAAACCACACCATATGGGGAAAATCAGCCATTGGTGCCCCACATCTCAGACAGCTCACTGAAAGAGAAGGTTAAATAGTGTTTAACACAAGAGGGGTAAGGTGCATCTGGCATTCGACCTAACCTTCTGAACTTCCTCATGAATTATTAGCCAGGCCTTGGTCGATAATGGCTGTCAAATCACAGCTTCCCACCTGGCCAGTACAGGCAACATTGTCAATGTGAGATCGTCCCTAAGAGCTCTATACTGTATACATGGAAATTAACCGCTGTCCCTGGGCCACATCGATTAGCACGGTCAACGTACATTATTGGGGAGGCTCATCAGGGAAGGACAGCTATATCTCCCTCCCCATGGTCGAGATTTTAATACATTGGAGGAACTGGCCCGCATCCAAGGAAAAGGACTCCATGACCTCCCCCATGGTGACGAATCTTCCACCTGGATATAGGTCACCCATAATCTCACAACCCCTGTCCCTCAACCTCTAGACTAACATGGAGTTGGCGATGCGCAGCAATAGTCGTACCACCCACAATTGCATGTCCGGAGTATATGGCATCCGGCAATGAACCCTGCAGACCACCTCCACCCACACCTTCACCACCAAACAAGTACCATATGGAAAGGAGGGGGGCACTTTCAAACCCAAGAAGGTGAATCGACAACGGCCTTTCTCCATGTGTGCCATTCAAAAGATGTTTCTCCAAATTGTTAGCTGGGTCCAATCAGTGAGCGGTATGTTGCAAATGGACCACCATATAATATAATTCCAGGAGTGGAGCCTCAAGTTCCTCCTGTGCCCATGGTCTCCTCAGGGTGGTGACTCTGACATGCCTACGTCTAGTGCACCTCAGGAGGTCCACCAGTAGACCATCAGGGGTGTGAAAATAATGCCTGGGGATGGTATATAAAGTACCCTGTAAGATGAATAAACATCTAGGCAGGACGATCATTTTTTTAAGGTCTTTCCTGCCCATAAGGGATAGGGGCAGCTCTCTCCCAAATCTAACCAAGGCTTGGAGGCCATCTATTATTCTAGTGGCATTAGAGGCCAGGTATGCAAAGGCTATATGTGTCAAATGGACACCCAGATAGCAAACCTCTGTCAATAGGGGTGCCAAGGGATGCCCACCTCAGGCAGCTCATCTGCTGAAACCCCCACCAGAGCCTCCAGCAGAAAAAGTTTGAACTTTGTCAGGTTTACCCTCAGGCCAGATACTTCACCAAAGATTTGCATAGTGTAGGAAGCTGGCTCTCTATATAGTGCACTAAAATGAAATACACTGTGCAGAGAGTCCACTGGATTCCCAATTGGTATTGCAGATGCAAACGTAGATAGGACTAATGCTCTCTTTGTGATAGTGTGGGCGAGAAGTTACGATTATCAGAGCTAAGCATTTGTTTTACTCACAGAAGCAGCAAATGAGACACAAACTCAAAGAATAAATCAGAGACCAATTTAGATTTTTTTTTTTATATATATATGATTCAAACCCAAGAACTTCGTAATCAGGTAAGTAGACTTTTAAGCATACATACTTTGTAGTTTCAGAAATAGACACTGAAGTGGACACTTCTCCTAATTTTACTAATGTTTCCACCTGTGCTGCTGCCAGAAGTAGGACAGGACAGGGGGGTTGGTCATCTCCGCCATTTAGAGTGACCCAGGGTGCATTACAAAGGCGGCATGGCCATTGAAGCTCCCTGCCCTGGAATGTCCATCCTGCTTGGGAGAGGAGGAAAGGAGGTCACACCTCTGCCCAGTGCTGACTTTTGTCTTAGGCCCTCAAGAGCACAGGCTCTCACCTTAGGGGGCCAGAAACACGTCTGTAGTGGCTGAACTGGTCAAGAAAAGTCAGTCAACACACTAGTAGTTGGTAGGTTTTCAGGCGGCACCTCTAAGGTTCCCTCTGTGAGCATTTTTTATTAATACATCACTGGGGTCAGTGAGAGTTTATTATTCTGATAAGTTTGATACTGAACATCCCAGGATTCAGAGAGGCCATCATGTAGCTGGGGGACTTGTAATGACCAGTGTCCAATGCATGCATTTAAAATGGCTTCCCTGTTCATTTACTATGTCTCCGAATCAACAAAGACATATCAGGGGCATATCTGCTCATGCATATATGTCCTCACATGTGCCTGGATGAACCCTGCCTTAGGGGTGACTTACACCTAGCCCATGCAGTGTTAGGGGACTTGGCACACAGGGGTGTGTGATAGGTCATGTTTTCAATTTAGCCTGCACCAATGCACACGCAGTCTGCAATGGCATCCCTGTGCAGGTTTGGTGAGGGGTTCCTGTCCTGAGGGTGGAACAATGGTGCTGCAGCTCTCAAAGACATTCCTTAGTACCCCAGGCCCTAGGTACCAGGGGTACTATTTACTAGGGACTTTCAGTGGTAGCTAAAGAGTTTGCCAATTGTGCAAAACAACTGTGCAGTTTTGGGGAAAGAGATCTGGCACTGGGGACCAGAGTAGCTGGGACCCAGTGTACTAACAGTCATAGCCACATTAGAAACCAGGCAAAAAGTGGGGCTAGCCATGTCTAAAAGTGTACTTTCCTACACATAGCATTAAGCAAAATAGGTAATGAATGAACTGGTTTCTGCAAATACACCAAAGCATCATCTGTGTACAGGGAGACCACATGATTAGTGTCGCCCAACAATATCCCCATGGGCCCATCTGCATACAGGGAGACCACATGATTAGTGTCTCCCAACAATATCCCCCATGGGCCCAATGTCTGATGCAGGAACTCCACTAATGGCTCCATTGTGACGGCAAACATGAGGCAGATAAATGGCATCCCTGTCGGGTGCCTCAATCCAAAGGAAAGGGCACCAAGACCACACCACCCGTGTGCACCCTAGCACACAGTTCAGAATAGACACCAACCCATCCAACAAATTCTGGGCCAGCGACTATTTTTCAGATCACAGTCCATAAATACGACCAGTTGAGGGAATCAAAGGCCTGTTCTATGTCTAGAAAGGCCAAAGCAAAGTCATCCCTAAGAAAGCCACCTCCATTTTTCGAGCCCTGCTTCTCTGCACCCTAAACAGCCCAATGAACAAGAGTCCTAGAAGCTGGTAAAATGAGAGACTTTCTGTGTATTCTTGTTATTTCTAAAAAAGTGTTTTTCACTACCCGTGTCTGTTTACATTTGGCTCTCTGTTTTTTCTGCAAACTTGGTGCCTTTAAACTGCTGTTTTTCCACGTGTGACTGTTTGAATTTCCCCTCCTAGTTTTTTACAAAGACTGCATTAAGCTACCCCCACCCACCCACAGTTTTTTAAAGACTACTTACACCTCAGTGCCTAACCAGAGTGTGTTTAGGAGACTGCTTAATCTGCTCTGTGGTTTGAACTGTGTTTGGAAAGTGTATGCACCACTTGTTTTTGGCTTGATAAAAGTGATATATTTGAGTGCGTGACAAGCAGTATTTCAGTGGTTTCAAAATTGTCCCTTACCTGAAAAGTAGAATCTGCTAGGTTGGAAGTTTGTATTGCCTGTTTGTACCGAAGGAGATTCTGAATAGAGGAGACCTCCCTCCTCCCTTCCACAGGGGTCTGGGCTTAAGGTAACTTGTCCCTTTTATAAGTTTCTATTGGTTGTTGCATTTGTTGTTACGATTCGTTGTTGAGGCTAGTATTTCTATTGGCTTAAGGGCTTAGGGCTTGTGTTTTGCTTTGGCTCTAAGGTTCGGGTTTACTGCTAGAGTAAGAGTATAGTTGGTACTAGGGCTCCTATTTGACTAAGGGTCTAGGGTTAATGTTTTGATTGGCTGTCAGGGCTAGGGTTTTGATTTGCCGGTAGGGTTACGGTTCCTATTGGACTAAGGGTTTAGGGTTACAGTTCTTATGGGCAGTTAGGGCTAGAACTGTGATTAGTTAATAGGGACAGGTCTCCCATTGGATCTAGGGTTTAGGGTTAGGATTCTGATTGGTTACTGTTAGGGCTAGGTTTCCATTCGCCAATAGGACTATTTAAGCCTAGGTCTCAGGGCGTCTCAGCCTGGGCGTTAAGGCTAAGGGCGGAGAGAGCAAGGGCAGTTGCCTCTTTGGGCCTGTTTGGAACTGGTCGGGCCTAGCACCAGAAACGCTGCCCAATTTTCCATTTTCAAGCCACCACCTTTTTTTAATAAACAGATTTTATTGCATTATTTCAAAAATGGCAACTGTACATATAAAATGTCAGGTAGCTGTCATTTACCGAATGAAGGCAATTATATGTGGTATTTCAAAACAAAATCAGACAGCGTGTACTTATGATGCAAGTATAACAATACAACTCAACATTGAACTACCCCCGACATCCCACTAGGTGGTCCATGTCACCCAGCTTACTAAGTCCTTAGCATTACACCCTAAGCATTGGGGATTCTGTAATGATCGGCGTTCGCACAGGGGGGGACTGTTATAATCAGTTTTAAGATTAATCAATCAGGTGTCTGGGTCGGTCTTAAGGAGTCACTTCAGCCATGGAATGTACATGAGGCAACCACATGGCATTGTAGGCTTGCCAGATATAAGGACATTATGGGGGCCACTTTAGCAGCGTCAGTGGCCATGTCTGTTGTGCACAAAGACCGTCAGTGTATCGCGATGTCTTGGGCCCTGAACCCCTCCAGTAGAGCATTCCATTCTAATGCAATGGGCTTCTTACAGCAGTTTGTTTCATGTTTGTAGACATACAAACATACATGGCACAAGTGACATGAACAACACACGTGAATAAAAGTGGGTATAAAATTAACAGATAATGCAAAATATACATGTCATATCGGACGCAAGTTAGATACCTATCCTTTATTAGTTACTCTCCTCATGATCTGTTCCAGGAAGTTGTCTCCCATAGTCAAACACTAGGAATAATGTCAAAATTGATGTTAGAGAAAAAACATGTTATGATCTCATATAGTGGTTAAATTGCAGTCTTTTAGTAGTTCGACTCATGTTAGCTATGCCACGCTACTCCCCCTATCCATCTTATATGCTTTCATAACCATCTGGGGAACACTCAACATATCCACCATAGGAGACATGCATCCTTGAAGTGCACAATTTACGAGTAAAATGCTGTTGGTCATCTTCTCATAAGGGAGTGCCAGTACCAGGTGGTAAAAAGTATTTTGTGCCCCTACTGCTTGGCCCCCCCCTTAGTTTTTTGTTTTAGGGTATGGTGCACTTATTTTGTCAAGGAGAGGCACCCTCCAATTACCTGCCCCCATCTCCTGGAACTGCCGAATGGGAGTGAATGCAAGTTTTTAACTATGTCCGCATAAAAATTGTACTGCCCAAACACCGTCCCACGTCTTTCAGATAACTGTCCGGATTGGTAACTTGGTAGCCTGCTTTTTTCAGGCCCAACCTCTTCCCCGAAAGACAGACGCCGTTTTGTAAACCCCACCCACTGTAGCATGCGATATGTGCCTTTCACGCTAATCTCTCTGGTACTTGTGGTCTTATGCTCCCACAGAATACCGGTATACCCAGAAATAAAGCAGCAGAAAAAAAGGACTTCATTCTAATACACATATGGGGAAATATAGCCTGACCCCGAGAATGCCAAAGTCCCTCTGTGTGCGTCATTTTCTGAATGCGGGAAACCGCCTTGCTTTAATGACATTCAAGGTAGGCGTTCCCATCCAAAAAATGACTTTAAGGTCTGTGCGCCTTATTTATACTCATGCATCATTTTGACGTACAGGAGGGGGCGGGCCTTAAAAAACACATGTTCCTGGGTGAGGGCAGGCTCGCCCACCCCTGGAGGACACCCATGGATGGGGGACCCATCCCATGTAAGTACAGGTAAGTTGGGGTAAGTATATTTTTTTCTTTTTTTTAAAGTTGCATGGGGGGCCTAACTTGGGCCCCCCTACATGCCACTGTGCCCAATGGCCATGCCCAGGGGACAATGGCCATGCCCAGGGAACAGAAGTCCCCTGGGCATGGCCATTGGGCAAGGGGGCATGACTCCTGTCTTTGCTAAGACAGGAGTCATTTCAATGGGGGTTGTGCGTCAAAAAATGGCGCAAGTCCAGTTTGAGCCATGATTTTTTGACTCATACCTGACTTGCACCATTTTTTGACGCACAACCCCCATTTTTCCCTACTAATTTCTTTTTACTCTGACCAATCCGCAGCGCCGGCTAAAGTCAATCCTTAAATAAGGCGCCTGCCTGGCACGTAGTAATGGCGTTAGCCAGTGGTAAATTTTTTGACGCAAACCAGCACCAGCGCTGGTTTGCGTCAAAAAGTATAAATATGGGCCATAGATCTATACATAGATACTCAAATATGTGAATATATATACAAGCCAGATAAAAAGACCAGCCATGGTTTTATTATTATGTACCTGGCTGCGCCATTTGTGCAAGCAGTAGTTCTGCCACCTATAGACTGGATCCACCAAGAAATGGAGCTTGATTTCTTTCATTTCGCAATACCACTATTCATGTATATTAATAGGGGCCTTCTTGCAGTGTGTACACACAGGGCACTGTTTTTTATTTAATGCCCTCTTATTCATTATTTATATATATTGCTTAGCACAGACGGATTACCACTTGTCTTCAAAAAAGGGGATTGATCACTGTAGGAAGTTTGTTTTTCAAAAGAGACCCAGACCTAATCATCTTCTTATGGAGAATAATGTATAACAGTATGGCAATCTCTCTTGTTTAAGTCATTAATTGTTCAAGGAGGCCCATGGAATATCATCGTTGAGTCCCTGTGTATCAGTTTTAAGTCTGAACACCCATCTCTGCTCCTATTTTAGGAGAGTCTTGCTGATATCACATTGTCTTTGCTCCAGTTTCTCTATCATATACCACTCAATATCCTCTGCTGTATGATTTATTGTGGCATAATGTCTTGTGAGCTGGGTGTTATCTTTTCTACGCAAATATAAAGTGGTACACTGTTCCGAATAAGAGGAAAGAAAAGGAGTCCTGAAATTCAGGAGCAATGGTCCTCACACACCTTGATTGGTGTCATGCTTCATCATCGGACAGCTCCTCGTCAGACCGGCGCTGCAATGTCTGACGGGCACCCCCCGAGGGGGGGCTCTTTGCCGGAGATCTTTTTATATATTCGATGATGCCGTGGGACCTAATATGGATCTGAGAAAAGAACAAATCCACAAGGGAGAGAAAGATAAGGATAAAATTGGCTCAAATCCCTCACTCAATGATTTATTGTTTGCTATTGGGAGATGGTCCAAAATAAAAAAATGTAGGGAGTGGAAACAGAGGTAATGCTCGGACACTCACACAAAAGATTTAAGAAAAGAGGATGGTGGAAATAATCCACTCCTCATTAGTATGCGGTCGACATGTTTCGCGTCTGTGATGGTCCAACAGGATCCAGTGACGCTTCTTCAGGACCTACTAAATCAAGAAATCACTCTCAAAATATCAATATACCTATACTCCTGCTGACTATCGTACACAGTCAAGGTACGATGAGGAGTGGATTATTTCCACCATCCTCTTTTCTTAAATGTTTTGTGTGAGTGTCCGAGCATTACCTCTGTTTCCACTCCCTACATTTTTTTATTTTTGACCATCTCCCAATAGCAAACAATAAATCATTGAGTGAGGGATTTGAGCCAATTTTATCCTTATCTTTCTCTCCCTTGTGGATTTGTTCTTTTCTCAGATCCATATTAGGTCCCACGGCATCATCGAATATATAAAAAGATCTCCGGCAAAGAGCCCCCCCTCGGGGGGTGCCCGTCAGACATTGCAGCGCCGGTCTGACGAGGAGCTGTCCGATGATGAAGCATGACACCAATCAAGGTGTGTGAGGACCATTGCTCCTGAATTTCAGGACTCCTTTTCTTTCCTCTTATTCGGAACAGTGTACCACTTTATATTTGCATACTATTGGGAGAACGTACACTGGACCGCCCAATTCTCCTTTTTTTTCCCCCCCTTGTGTTTTGAAGTTATCTTTTCTACATCTAATAGTGCTCCTGTGCTAGGTAATTCATGTTTTTACCTTTCTTGTTGTCATACCTACATATAGTAAGGAACAGGACATTTTAATACATATATCACATTGCTGGAATTATAGTTTGTAAGGTGATTCAGAGCCCAAGGTTTTGGCATGCCCAGATCCACTGTTTTGCATTTCTTTGTGTCCTGCACCCTCCACAGGAAAGTGGGGGTATTCCACAGTGTCTCCTGAGTTTTGTTATTCCTTACCTTTAGACGTGTATGTACCAGTTCGTCCCTCAGATTTTGGCAACATCTGAATGAAAACAGTGGTTGTTCAGGGGCATATTTATACTCCGTTTGCGCCGAATTTGCGTCGTTTTTTTCAACGCAAATTCGACGCAAAACTAACTCCATATTTATACTTTGGCGTTAGACGCGTCTAGCGCCAAAGTTCATGGAGTTAGCGTCATTTTTTTGCGTGAACACCTTCCTTGCGTTAATGATATGCAAGGTAGGCGTTCCCGTCTTAAAAAATGACTCTGATGCATATGCGTCGTATTTATACTCCCGGGCAAAAATGACGCCCGGGAGTGGGCGGGTCTAAAAACCCCGCATTAGCGCCTGGGTCAGGGCAGGCGTTAAGGGACCTGTGGGCTCAGAATGAGCCCAGAGGTGCCCTCCCCTGCCCCCAGGGACACCCCCTGCCACCCTTGCCCACCCCAGGAGGACACCCAAGGATGGAGGGACCCACCCCAGGGACATTAAGGTAAGTCCAGGTAAGTATTTTTTTTTTTTTTTTTTTGTGGCATAGGGGGGGCTGATTTATGCCCCCCTACATGCCACTATGGCCAATGACCATGCCCAGGGGACAGAAGTCCCCTGGGCATGGCCATTGGGCAAGGGGGCATGACTCCTGTCTTTGCTAAGACAGGAGTCATTTCAATGGGGGATGGGCGTCGTAAAAAAATGGCGCAAATCGGGTTGTGGCGATTTTTTTGCCTCAGCCTGACTTGCACCATTTGTGGACGCCCAAACGCCATTTTCCCCCTACGCCGGCGCTGCCTGGTGTACGTCGTTTTTTTTAACGCACACCAGACAGCGCCGGCGGCTAACGCCGGCTAACGTCATTGAATAAATACGGCGCCCGCATGGCGCTTCAGAATGGCGTTAGCCGGCGCTAAATTTTTGGGCGCAAAACTGCGTTACCGCAGTTTTGCGTCAAAAAGTATAAATATGGCCCTCAATCTTTAACCTTTCTGAGTTAAGGATACTCCAATGTTTTTTTGAAAAACTTCTTCACCTCGTTGGAACTTTGGCAAAAGGTGTTGACACAGATTGGTCTGGGTTTCCAAAGGCATTGATAAGTACCTCAGTCTTCTCTATTATTATTTGTGGTCTGTTTTTTGCTCTCTCTTTGGTTTTTCTGGGGTATTCTTTTTCCCTTAATTTTGCAGATAACTTATCCGTATGTTGTTGGTTTTTCTCGGTGTCTGTACAATTGCGTCGTAGTCTCAGGAACTGTCCGACTGGAAGTCCCTCTCTTAAAGACCAAAGATCGAAACTGTCATATTGTAACCGACTATTTTTGCCAGTTGATTTATAATAGACCTCGGTTTTGAGAAGCCCCTTCTCATGGTAGATTCTTAAAACTGGAAACGGTAAACGGTATCTCAATGTTACTAATAGCCATAGTAAACTTTAAGAAGGGATCCATACTGTTTAACCATGTGGTAAATTCTTCTGCTCTTTCCTTTGTACCTTGCCAAATGACTAAAACATCATCAATATACCTCTTCCACAGCCTCACATGGCTGGCAAAGGGTTATCTTCTGAGAATACAAATTCTGATTCAAAATCATGTACATAGAGGCAAGCCAGACTTGGGGCACAGGTAATGCCCACAGATGACCCATGTGTTTGGAGAAATAATTCATTTTCATACTCAAAAGATTTCTGCATTAGAACCATGTGTTCAAAACATAATATAAATTCTGCTGGTGTCATCTTATTCACCTATCTCAAAACAAGGAGATTTCCAATTACCTCTAGCGTGGCCTCTCTCGGAATGTTTATATAGAGAACCTCAACATCCAAAGTCAAAAGCAATTCCTCTGCTGGATTGAAACCTACGTTCAACAGTTTATTGAGGAAATCCTTTGTATCTTTTACATAAAATGGCATCATGCTGACAATAGGCTTCAAAAAGAAGCCAACAAATTTGGAAAGAGGTTCCAAAATGGAACCAATCCCCGACACAACTGGTCTTCCTGAAGGAAGTACTTTGTTCTTATGAATCTTGGGCAGAATATAAAATTACAGGACTTTCGGTTCCTTTTCTAACAAAAAACTTTGCCTCTTTTTCCGTGATCCACCCATTATTTAGACCTCTATTTACCAAAACGGTTATTTCTTCCCTAATCTCCTGTGTAGGATCTTTTTCAGCTTCTTGTAGTGTAGGGGAGTATTCAGAAGTTTTTTACATTCTGCATGGCACATCTCTTTCGGTAGAATCACTATTCCTCCCCCTTTGTCTGCTGGTTTGTCTGCTGTCTCGTTTGACTTCAAGTCTTGAATGCCTTTCTTTCTTCTTTGCTGAAATTCTGAAAACTTTCCTGCTTGTGTGCTATTGTTCTTAAACCCAGGTCTACAGCCTACTTAAATATGGCCACCTTATTTTGTCTATCACAATAGGTAAATATGATCTTAGCTTTTTATCTACAAGCATTTCACTGTTGAAATATCAAGGAAAGATAAAATAATGTTACAAATGTACACAAATAAATTAACTTCAAATATGTTAACTCCTGAATGCCTGTGTTTATACAATACAACTTTAAATCTCAGTATATAATATTCCTTACACATGTATTCCCTATATTATGTAATCATGTATCTATATATTTACTATTCTAATCCTACTGTACAAGAGAGAAAAAACAACATTTTACTCTCTAGAAAGCTTTACTCTGTCTGACCATCACTGTATACCTCTATCAATCTATCCTCTATCTCCACTCTCTGACTTATCCCAAACCCATTTTACTACTATGATCTCCAAAATAACCCTTCCCAGACTCTTCCCTCCTATACCCCTTCTGCTCACCCCAAACCTCAGTTTACGACAATGATCTCCCAAACAACCCTACTAAATTCTCCCACATTCTCCTGCCTCCTTTGACTCATTCCAAACCCCATTTGACTAGTATGATCTCCCCAATTCCTTTCTACAGACTTTTCCATCCTCCACCTCTCCTTTACTCATCCCAAATCTCACCTTACTTCTACTATCTCCCTATTAACACTTCTGGATTCTTCCCTCCTCTAACCCTCCATTATTCTTTTCAAACCAACTAACAGACTGACCTGTCCTCCGCTCAAATTAATTCATACCTCCCTATGCTAATGCTAATACTGTACTAATATTTCCCTATACTAATCCACTACTAATCCTGTTGGGTTCCGGAGTAGCGTGCTACTCGGTGAAAAGCACTTTGATGCCTCGTCATAGGTAGTAAGCACTATAGGAATACAATTACAATCTGTTGCAAGTTCTGGTGCCTGATAAACATGAGCCAAGCGCCTCAAATTATGGAGGGTGCTATGTCTTGGAATAAAAGTCGATTGATCCTGGTGGATCAGGGTTGGCAAACAAGGTATCAAACGTACAGCTAGCACCTCACTCAGAAATTTCATGTTTATATTTAAAAGGGAGATTGGCCTATACCTAGAGGTGAGCTCAGGTTCCTACCTGGCTTTGGGATCATAACCACTAGTGCCTCACGCATGGAGGGTGGTAGAACCCCCAAACCCAGGGCTTCCTCAAATACTTCCAGGAGTGGATCGGCTATCACCACTGCAAATCATTGGTAGAATTCCATAGGCAGCCCATTGCTGCCTGGGGTCTTTGCAGTCTTAAAACGTCTGATTGCAGCATTGATTTCTTCTCTGGTGAGTGGGCCCTCTAGGGCCTCTCTGTCCCTCTGCGCCAGAGACTAAAGTGGCACATACACCAGGAAATCCCACAGGGCACATTCGGAGGGGCACAGGTGCTCAGTGTAAGCCTCCCGGAGGTGGATACTAAGCACTCTTTTGATTGCCCCCTGCGTGCAGACCAGCTCTTCAGTCCTAGTACACGTGGACAGAATGGGGAAAACTGGTGACTCACTCTGGACCAGTCGGGCCAACATTGCCCTCATCTTGTCACCCTCCACATGAATCCGCTGTCTATATGCTGTATATGTGTGCTTCTCAAACTGGCCTTAAGTGTCCAGTGGCTCTGTCCGAATAGTCCACCAGTCCGGCAGTTGACCCAGGCTTGTAGGGAGCTTTGCCTCAGTGTTCAGCAATTTTTTCTCCTGGCATTTAATACCATGTTCTAGCTGCTGGCGGACTCCATAGGCAATCTCAATACACCCACCCCGCAGAACAACCTTCATTGCCTCGCAATTTGTGGCCATCGTGCTCGGTGAACCCCAGTTATCAGACAAATAGTTCACCTGGGAATCCACCACCACTGCTATGAAAGGAGGATCTGTAAGCACCTCAGCACGTAGGTCTGGGGCCCCCTGCAAAACAGACCAAAACCAGTGAATGGTCCGAGAGGTTTTGAGCTAAGTACACAGTATCTAAGACCAGAGGCATCAGTTTGGCACCTCTGCTGCACCTAAATAGGGTGCGTCCGCACACATAACCTCGAGAAAGAATTCCGGGGAATCCACATTTTAGGCATGCTCATTAATAAAACAAACCTCCTGGCCATCTAGGGTCCCATGCAAAATGACATAGCATGTAGCCCAATGGGACCCCCCCATATTTAAGCAAACACAAGTCTGTGTTTTTCGAAATGGGTCAATCCTCTGACATTCCATATCAACAATTTCATCAGTGGTGCAGTCATACCAAGGAAGTCACACATCCTCCCTCCCCTTGACTCCTCATGTTTGCAGGGTCAGGTCCCGGGCACTCGGCTTGGGAAGCAGTCAGACCCAGGGCCCAATTGTGCAAGAACAGATTAAACATCTCCAATAGAGTGTCAACCAGAAACTCAGAACAAATCCCCAACACCCTCCTCCCCATGGACAGTGTCAACACCTCCCCTGCTCTAAACATATGCCACAGGAGAGTCAGAGGACTCCACCCCGTATCACCCCACAAGTTATCAACTCAAAAACAAGATGTGAAAAAAACAATCCTGACCCTCCTTCCCTTTCGAGCTTTCCTTTGCTAGAGGGTAGGACAACAGAAGGGGTGCAAGATCAAAACAAAAACACTCAAGCCCCCTTCAGTGACTACAACCTTATGAAGAGAGTAGTTGACCTGAACCTATAAAAAGGGCAAGGTTAGTGAAATAATCACAGTAAATAATATCATCATTTCTATATAACAAATGACAGACATTATAAGCTATTCAGTGTGGCATAGAAATAGGCTAGGTGAACTTTGGTGAGTCCCAGCGACAACCCCTCAATGAACAGCATCAGGCTTCAGGTGCAGAAAGGGATCATTGCCGAGGGAGACTCCCCAGCAAGGGGAGGTCGCCCATCCCCTAATCTCAGATTTGAGTTGAGACTGTCTCAACCTGTTCTTGCAATGTCTGTTGCCCTGCAGATTTCTCCAACAAGCCCGGGACCATCTTCGTAGTCCACAAGGTGCCATCAGGGCAGACCACTATTTCCCACTCTTTCTTACCATCCTCAAGGCTCTTCTAGCATCCTTGGCAGTGTCTGGGACATGCTGAGGTCTCTAATGCGAGCGGGCCGGATGAATCTACTTGGGACAAGTCTTGTGAAGAGGGATGTCCCAGCAAGTCTAGTCACGCGCTCGCAGCCTCCACCGTGAAGAAGAAAAGGGCCCTCCCCTCGTATTGGATCCTGAGCTTAGATGGGAACATAAGACTGTATTTGACTGTATTTGATGTTGAGATCTCAAAGGCGTCTCCTTACTGACAAAAAATGTGCCTTTGCACCTGGACCCTCTGCGTGTAGTCCGGAAAAGACAAAATGGGATGGTTGTTGAATAGCAAAGGGCCTGGGAAACAAGTACTCTGCAGGATAGTGTCTCTATCCTGGACATTGAACAGGTGTGCAATGCTCTCCCTAGGAGGGGCCCCAGGCTGTGGCTGGGGGGCCAAGGCTCTGTGTGCTTGTTCCATTGTAAATAACTTAGAGAGTCTTTTAGGCATAAGGACAGTCGTGATCCAATCCTCAAGGAACAGTTCACCATATTGGCCCTCCGCCCTCTCTGGGAACCTCACAAATCTCAAATTATTTGTACGTGACCTCCCCTCCGCATCTTCCATGCAGTCATCCAAATGGACTGCTTGTTTTTGCATGTTAATGACAGTCTCTCGGAGAGTGCAGATGTCCTTGTTGTAAGGTACTCACATTTTGCTCCTTGGCCATTACTTGTCCGTCACCTTGTGCAGGTCGGTGCGTAGCAGGTTAACATCAACGGCCACGGAGTCAATCTTGTGGGCCAATTCATTACCAGCCCCCTAAATCACTGCCATCATATCTGCCAGCTACAGCGCTATCCTCTTGTCTTTTTCTGGATTATCCATGGTGCCCTCTGAGGTCCCATCCATAGAGTGTGTCCGCAACTGGACTGGCTGTGTCTAATTAATGATTTTATTAAGAACAAGGCCTAGAGCAAACACAAGGGTAGTATGGGTGAAAAGGTGCCGCACATCTAGGCAGTTAAACAATATATTTGACAGACGTAGATGTAAACAGAGTCTGCTGCAAACTGGCCAAGTGCCTTACTACCCCGTAGGCACCAAATAGGGTACCAGAGTACCCAGAGACAAACAGAACAAGATGACCACAGCACACAGAAGTGTATAGTCCAATTGTGTAGGAAGGATAAGTATCCCTGATGGTGTATTTGAGGTCGGAGAAAGCAAAAAGTTATAAAAGTCCCAAATCTTGTTCGTAGAAAGTGTCTTTATTTGTAGGTACTATTAGTCAAAGGATTGTGCCTTCGTCGAGATACAGCCAACACGTGTTTCGTCAGTCAGGTGACTTCATCAAGGCTGGGCCTTCCGGCCAGAAAGGTAGGTTGCGAAAGAACCCTGCGGTAAGGTGAGTAGGCCTTGGGTGGTGGGTTAAATCTTAATATAATGGAACTGTGAGTTTGGCGATAGTGCCCAAACAGCAGCAGGTGAGTACAAGTGGTAACCGCATGTAGTTGGGGAAATAAAGGAGGCCCTGATAAGACTGGAGTCCCACCCTGGGAGCAGGAGTGGAGAGGTGCGGCACACAGTCGTCGGCGCGTAGAATTCTAGAAATCTTGTTCTAATGATTTTTTTTACCTTGCACCAATTGTACATGCTTGTCCTTCCAAACCTTAGGTGTGGGGGCCACTGGTAGTAAGGGAGCTCCTAAAGGATGTAGGCCTTGCAGCCAGAAGAAAGAAAGGATGGAGGTGTGCCTGTCGTAAGCTGCAGGATCACAATGGAGAGTTTAAACACACCCCTCCCAGTAAACATCCAGGAGCGCAGGCAGTCCACAAGAAGACATAAGGGCAATCCCGCGAGCAAACTATTGGGGCCCAGAATCAATGAATCTATGATGAAGGGCTGGGTACTTGTGAGAGAACAGGGCTGATTGCAGCGGCCCCCTAACTTTTTGCCCCCATTTTCCACTTTTTGCTGGTGTTTTCCTGACTCTGATGGTGCCCTGGGTACTGCTAACCAGTCCCAGGGCCTGTGCTCTGGGTAAAATCAGTATGCAAATTAGGCTAATTATGATTTGCTTAGTCAACCTACCTATAAGTCCCTAGTATATGGTAGGGTATGTAGGTTTAGGGACCCCAGCATAGGTAGTGCACCTATAGGTGAACTGCTGAGGTGCCCAGTGTCATTTTAAAGGCAGGCCTGCCTTGCTGGCTGCTTTTAAACTAAAGTTATATGCAAATTCGACTTTGGAATTAAAAGTAGTTCCAAAGTCTTAAACTACCTTATTTTTACATATGTCACCCCTAGGGTGTGCCCTATGTGCCCCTAGCGCTGGGTGCCATGTAATTATAAGCAGGGACCTTATAGAAATAGTTTTATAAGCCCTGGTGAGGTAAAACAGCCAAATTCGTTTTTCCCTCATTGTAGTGAATGGCCTACATAGGCTAGAATGGGGAGACTTTATTTTAATTTTCTAAGTCCCCTTCAGTAACAGATACCAGAAGTTTGGTATCAAATTAATTGTTATAATAAATCACACAACTTTTGGTTGTTGGATTTAATATAACTTGTTCAGGTAAAGAGTTTTAAACTTTACCTGAAAAGTTGCCAACTTCAGCCCTGCAGTGTTTTTGCTGCTGTGCTCTGATTGGCCAGCCTCTGGCAGCCTGACCAGGCTGCGTTGATGAGGTGTGAAGTGGCCTGGCTCCACACACAGAGATGTGCCTGTGGGAGGAGATCTCACCTCAGCAGATGGTGAAGCAAGAAAGGGGAGGGCTGCCAAACTGGTCTTCAAAGGCAGAGAAGGACATTTGGAGCAACCCAGCAACACCCTCACATCCTGCAAACCCAGACAATTAGGTGCCCCCTTGATTAGATTAGGAGAGGGCAGTAGAGGGGTGTGTTTATGATTTTTAGCCAACCAGTGGGTGGGCTCAGCCAGATGTAACCTCCAAAAATCACTTTCAGCCATGATGGATTTTTGAGGAATGTTGCTCCCTGGGATTGATTTTTGCCACACTTCCCAGAAAGTGGTCATCACAGGGGAAAGGACCCTGCCCCTGATTGGAGAACCAGGACCCCCCCTGTTTTTCACCCAGGAGCAAGGATAAAACTGGCAGACCTGCACCCACACCTCAGTTCCCCACCAGATCCCCATCAGATTCCAACAAGGAAGAACCACAGGAGAAGAAGGACTGCCCTGCTGGACACCTGGCCTGTACCTGGACCCGGCACTCTGAAGGACTGCACCAGCTGCACACTTGGGCTTCACCACAAGAAGGACTTTGCCTGGCTTCAACTGGTTCAAGGAGGGACTCCCTGTTTGCTATAGGTGAAACATGGCTAACCAGAGTCCCCTGCACCAACCCCAGAAGAAACCAATCAGCTGACCACTGCCCAGTGGCCAAAAAGGAGTTTGCGCCAGGTGCTTTCTGGGAGTTGTAGTCCACACCCCCCAAGGATTATCTCAGAACTTCTGGAACCTTGGGGTGAGCTGTAGACCCCAAAAGAACATTAAAGGAACATCTGGAAGAAGATCCAGAAGTTTGGAGAACTTTTGGAAAAAAGCTCCATAGAGGGACCGACCCGCCGCGGCAACTCTAGCCGGCTTGCCTCAACCCCGACCCGGCCTGACTTGCAGGTTCGTCTCAGTGAAGAAAATCTCCAAAAAAGAGACTAAGTCCAAACGTAGGAAGCTGACCGGGACCTCCCAGCCAGCGTATCATAGGAGGGCTCCAAGGACGTCGGCTCAAGATCCAGGTTTGCCCCGGTCGAAGGATTTTCACCTCGAAAAAACAACTAAGTCCGAAGGTAAAAATCTCCACCGAGGGCTACCGCGACGCGTATCCAAAGAAGGGTTCCAGGAGGTCGTTGAACTGGCAGGTTCGTCCCGCTGAAGAAAATCTTCAGAAAAACGACTAAGTCCGAAGGTAAACTTTTGACCGAGGCCTCCCGCGCCTGTAGCCGAGCCGGGCTCCATCGCGGTCGACCTTAAACTTTGACTTGCCCCGCTCGAGGTGCGACCAGATGACCAGATTGGCGCTTTTTGTTTCTATGTGCTAGAAAGCAATAATTCTTTAAAAATTATTATCTCCTGTTCCCCTTATCCAATTTTATTCATTTTTGTG
The DNA here is from genome assembly GCF_031143425.1 of Pleurodeles waltl. Taxonomy (NCBI): domain Eukaryota; kingdom Metazoa; phylum Chordata; class Amphibia; order Caudata; family Salamandridae; genus Pleurodeles; species Pleurodeles waltl. The sequence continues at coordinate 900,557,385 of NC_090436.1, forward strand.
TCATCTTAAAGATAAAAATATTTCCTATTTTTATAAATTGATTCTGGATTTTTAAACTGTTTCATTTAATTACTGTTTTGTGATATTTGAATGCTTTACACTCTGGCGGTCATTCCTACTTTGGCGGGCGGCGGTCGCCGCCTGCCTGGCGGGAACCGCCAGAAGACCGTACCGTGGTCAAAAGACCGCAGCGGTCATTCTGACTTTCCCGCTGGGCTGGCGGGCGACTGCCAAAAGGCCGCCCGCCCGCCCAGCGGGAAAGCACCAGCAACGAGGAAGCCGGCTCCGAATGGAGCCGGCGGTGTTGCTGGTGTGCGACGGGTGCAGTTGCACCCGTCGCGATTTTCAGTGTCTGCCAAGCAGACACTGAAAATCAATGTGGGGCCCTGTTAGGGGGCCCCTGCAGTGCCCATGCCAGTGGCATGGGCACTGCAGGGGTCCCCAGGGGCCACACAACACCCGTTCCCGCCAGCCTGGTTCTGGCGGTGAAAACCGCCAGAACCAGGCTGGCGGGAAGGGGGTCGGAATCCCCATGGCGGCGCTGCTTGCAGCGCCGCCGTGGAGGATTCACAGGGGCAGTGGGAAGCCGGCGGGAAACCGCCGGCTTCCCTTTTCTGACCGCGGCTTTACCGCCGCGGTCAGAATAGCCCCAGAAGCACCGCCAGCCTGTTGCCGGTGCTTCCTCCGTCCCCTACCCTGGCGGTCTCAGACCGCCAGGGTAGGAATGACCCCCTCTGTCTCCTAAGTTAAGCCGTGTCGCTCGTTGCCAAGCTACCAAGGGTTGAGCTGGGTTTAATTTACTGAGACCTAACTGGACCTAAGTGGAGGTTAGTGGCCTATTGCTAAGTGTAGGTATTGACCTGCCCTTACCAATAACCCATTTTTCAACAGTACTCCACCCTCGGAATGCACCCTTAACTGTTTGTGGCAGCAGGTTCAGCCACATGCACCTCCCAGGGCATTCACGCCAAGGGTACAGGCAATTCACAGGTAGCAATCAAAGCCTCCTGGTGTCCTCCAGAAACACCACTCCACCGGGAGGCAACAGCACCATCTAGGGCTTTTGCCACCACAGGCCCAACCCACGTCTGTACCTCAGGGCCAACAGAATGTAGTCATGGAAGGCCTGCACAGTCACACCTATCCAGGGCCTCCCAAGGCTGCCTCAGATGCTCACCAAATGTTTTGCTAGTTAAAGTTCTTTCTCCCGTACCTTAACAGCTGGGGACATCAGGTTGGCGCAGCAGGATTGAGGGCAGAAGGCTCAGAGTCCCTCGGGGGCAGTGTTGTTCTCCTCCGCTCCGACATGCAGGCTGCTTGAGCGGCCCACACCAATGTACACAGGCTGGCCTGGCATGGCAAGCAGCTCATTCCGCTCGCCTCCGGGCCCCTTACAAGAGGGCACAAAAAGTTACTCAGCCCCTTGGCACTGCTGGGCACCATCAGATGGGGGCTGTCGATGAGTCTCCCCAGCAGGCGCCACCTGACCACGATGAAGGTGCAAGAAAATGGCACCGGCCAGAGTGTCCTGGGCTGCGCCTGAGCCACAGCAGAATTGCTTGTCGTCATGATGTGGCGAACCCCGAGGCCGGTTGTGGTGCCTTCAGCACAAGTCGGGCACCTCAGGGGTAGAGATGTTAGCAGGCAAGGCAGAATTATGGCAGGATTACAAATATGCCATCGAGAGTGCCCCTAGAACTGTCTATTCGGCCATCTTCCTTGGCCACGCCCCACCCTTGAAGGCATGTTATAAGTTGATTTCACTTGGAGCAGTGGAGACCTCTTTCAAATCTTGGAGGGTATTATATCATTCGATCTCTATCATATCTGGCAGGTGACTGTTGCTCAGTTATGTTCCCCACTTCATTTTGTAGTGCTGAGACTGTTCCATTATAGTAGTATTTTGTACATTTCCGTGGCTACGTTCTGTGCTACTATGTTTTTGTCTAAACAAGTGAGTTTTACTTTTGAGAGATAGTGAAAGCGGGCTCTCTAAACTTACTGAATCTTTACATGATTTACCAGAAGTAAAAAGAGTTCTATTTTAATGTTTCATTTATGTTTTAAATTGGTGATAAGATTGTATAGCTAAATGTACATTTATAATTTACTTACCTTTCCCAATGTTTTCTTTTTTTGTTGTAAAGGTTTTCAGGTTTGGATGGCCTTTATTTTCTACTTTGTTTTTTTTTTAAATTAGTCGTAGTTTGTGTTGTGGAAATATGAATTAGGTGTTACTAACCTAGTTTGTAACTGTCAGGCAGCAAGACAAGCTTCGCTCTTCTTCGGCCAGGGTGCCAACACATCCATAGCTTGGCATTTCTTCTATTTATAGTACTTTACTAATTGATATTTTGTTCAGGTTTTTTGTAATTGGGTTTACCGTTCTGGATTTGTAATATTTTCCTATACGTTTTCCTTATATGGAAAACGCAATTTATGTGGTTTGTGAACGAACATTTTTGGCTTATATATTTTTTTGAAAAAATTATGAAGTTTCTGTTGCATTTTTTTGTGATGAATGTATGTTTTTTAGATTAAGGTTCCCGATATTTGAAGTTTTGATTATTTGTTAAATTTTCATTCTTTAGAAGGAAAGTCAATATTGTGAATGTCTATATTGAGTTCTTCAATATTATGTTAATTTTTATATTTTAAAACATATTTTGATTGTTTGCATTTTTGCCATTTATTTATGCACCATTGAAACCTGATATTTTGGTGGTTGATATTTTTAAGATTATATTTATGTATAATGTATTTGTTTCACTTACTTGCAAGTTTTATAAAGCATATACCAGACCCGAGGATGTCAGAGCACTTTACGGCAAAAGGGAAAGACAATGAAAGCAATAGTCAGGGAAAGTTACTAAGCTACTACTGGTAACAGGAAAATACTGTTACAATTGACAAGAGAGACTACAGTTAGTTTCATAAGTTCATATGTATATAAAGTTTCATGAGAAGTATAATCCTGATTGGCGTTGGCGATCTATAGCATTTAACAATATACAGTTAAAGTTTCAGCCCACTTGCCCCAAATTACTTTGATTGCATGTTGATTCCCTGTGTGGAAAGGTTGGTTAAGGTTCTTCTTGAACGCATCAAAGTTGGGGCTGATGCCGACCTTGGGTGGGCTTGAATTCAAGATTCTTGGAGTATTTCCTGTGAAGGATCTGCCATTCATTTCGAAGGTGGCAGACTTGAGTATTAGCGATTAATCGCTCCTCAGTGAGCAAGAGCTTCCCGAGAGGGTGAGTTTATAAGCTAGATGTTTCAGGGTGCTGCTATTTACCACTTTGTTGTTGATGGAGGGTGCTTTGAACATGCATCTTGCTTCCTTAGGAAGACAGCTGTGGGGGAGAAGATGGGAGTGATGAGATCCAAACATTCTAAACCTGTGATAACTCTTGCTGTAGCATTGCAGGTTGCTGTTAGTGGAGCCAAGTGAGATCTGGGGGCAGCCTGTCAGAAGTGCACTTCCGATGTCTAGTCTGGATGTGACAAAGGATTGAAGCACTTATTTGATGTTGGCAGTTCAAATGAAGAATTTTATGTTCCAAAGCATGTTGAGATGAACGTGGCTGCTTTTCATCAGAGCATTTATGTGGCCCTTTCAGACCTGAGGGGATACCTAAATAACCATGCTGGAGCTCTGAAGCTGAACCAGCATTAAAGATGACTTTAAATTTTGTTTTTATCTTGCAACATTTGCTGTGCGTTCAAAGACAGATGTCAAATGTCAGTCTAGTCTTCTGACAAATTGCTGCTCATTTTCTTAACATGCAGACTGGTGTTCACTTTTCTTTTGCTTACTGCAAACTGTGTGGATTTTGTAAAGTGAACTATGTGATAACCTTGCTCGACTGAAAAGAAAGGCTGTAGGATGTTTTCTTCTTACACACATAAACATATAAATACCTATAAATGAACAGTACAAATATTTTAAAATAAATAAACGGTGAAGCACAAATGAAGGGATTTTTTTCTAATTCTCAACCTCTATACATACTGACAACTGGAATGTAACTGCGACAACAGTTGCCACTACCACCTCAGCTCTGTGTGCAGCTCAAGTAACCAATGGCAGTAACCTCCCCATGGATTATACACACCTAAATTAGACGGTTGAGGAAGACAACTTCAAAAATCCCCTGAAAAAAGACAAAGGCCCCAGTACTGTCAAATGTCAATGCCCATAGCTGTCACAAACATCAGCCAATGTCAACAACAATAGGAGCTACACAGCACTAAGGACATATCCATGCTGCATATGTCAGGGTCCATCCTGTGTCTGGGTCACAATGCAACATCCCAAATGTCATACTGCTCAGACAACAGCATTGAGGGGGAGGACACATGTAACTGGTCACTGAAATACACCTGCACAGTCAGAGGAGGAAATAGGACACTGATATGACAATCAGGTCAATCCAATGTACCACACATTCCCAACATCAGCTGTACACATTACCAATGCCAACTTCCATATCGTGCCATAACATTGCTATGCATAGGATATGCTACATGTCAACTCCATTTAAGTGGATGTGAAAGATCAGAGACTGGGGCAGGTCCAGATTGTCAAGTGTGCTGCCAGTGCCATCAGAACACCCACAGCCAGTGAAAGGTCTCACCATGAGAATGGATGTAGACGGAGGGTTGAGTAGGAAAAGAAGGTGGCAATTCACTCTTTTGGCCTAAACCAACACCTAGAAGAGATGATGCAGACAAGTCTAATAACTTAATAACATACATGTGACATGCAGTTGGGCCATAGGCCTAGGAGAATGCCCATCAGAAAGACTGGAGCAATAAACACGAAACAAGATCACAATGTGAATTCATCACAAGGCAGGCATGTCACATTACTAATGCCACAACACAGACACACTAATTGTACCCCGTTTCATTGCAGAGGACAATGGATCTCCTGCGGATATTCCTGTCCCAGAGTACCCTGATGACATGGATGACGAGCTGATAAACATTCCCCAGGAGACCATCCAAGAGGCCCTTGAAACCCTCCAGACCCCACCTTCAGTCACAAGGAGGAGCACAGAACAAGCAGCCATCGCAGAGGATCCACCCACCACCCCAATTGTAAGACCTTCCAGCTCCAATACAGCTGAGGACTCAGATGACACAGGCACCAGCTTTGAGAGAACTGTAGTTGGGGTACAGCGGGAGCTGGCCAATGAGGTGCGGGTGGGGATGCAAACTATGGCAGCCAGCCTAGAGGGGGTGCGTTCGTGCATGATGTCATCTGCAGATCAGGCAGCAGCTATGCAAGCCCTAACATCCATCTTGCAAGGACTACAAGAAACTGTCAAGGAATTCACCACTGCAGTAAGGGAGTTGCCACAACACCTCGCACCCCAAACCTTCCACTGCATGCACGAATGCAATCATGACCCCCTCAGAGCCGACCTGGCCGCCTACCATCGTGATGTGGCTGCTATTCTTAAGAATCAGCAGATCCTCCTTGCAGCAGTACTGCCCTTAAGACCTTCACCGGTAGCAGCGACCGGGATGTCTGACTCCACCACTTCTAACACTGAGGTGTGTGTTGCCCCTTCACAACCACCACCACCAAGAACAGAGGAGGCAACACACACATCAGAAGAAGAAGACATGGAACAGATCACATTCTCACAGAAAAGTACCCGGAAGCACTAGTCCCTGCCACATGGCCAACTATTACCAAAGTCCTGCGCTTTGTAACATGCCAGTCTTACAACAACTCTACTTAATAACTGTTCTGCTTACCACTGTATATCTTGTTAGCCTGCCCAGTGATTGTCTCTCTCTTACTCATTGGCAAATCCTGTCCCTCTGCACTGTCTGAAACATCACCCCAGCATGTCAAAAGCATTTCCGTAACCCCTTGTGTAGGAACACAATGTAAGATGTCACTCTAATGGACTCACAATCATGGACAATGTACATATGGCACTACAGCACTTTTTCAATAAATAGCACTTACACAACAAATCTGTCTCTGGGTAATGTGACATATCAACTGCACAGTAGATAACTGAAATGTGCCTACTGTCAAATAACGTAGCTTGTCAATACAACTGTCCTGATATTATGTAGTCAGATAATTCTGCACAGTGCCCATGATTGCACCATACTCTGCCCATCATGAGGGACATATCTGATGAAGTGAGAAACCATACACCATCGTGCTGTGTTGGACAGAATATTGCTTCCTCAAGGGATATCTAAGTCATCAAATAGTGGCTGCAAAATGTTGTCACCATGCAATACTAACACATATAACAGTGCACACAAATCTAAGCAAACACTACAAAAACCGCATGAATGAAGCTGTCTGAGTTTACATACAAATAGGTATTCATGCTGAACTGTGTCACAAATGACGTATGTGAGTCATGAAGACAAGAATACAAGAGTGCCTACGAGAACTCATCTTATAATGGTGTCCTTGATTATCACACTGCAGTCAGACCTAAAACTGTTCCCCCAATACCAAGTCTGGAAGCACTGTTTGTGACTTAGAAAACATATTTATTGACAGAAACACATTGGGATCCATATTAACAGTGATTGGTGGTTGCAACGAATGGTGGAAACTTTGCAAAGTAGCTCTGGGGTAGCTGCCAATCTTACAGCTCAGTTGGGATTTGTTTGTAGCATAGGACACAAATATAATAGAACAACATTCATGTACACTAATTCCAAGCCCATGGTCAAGTAGCATTTAACACATACTGTTAAGGGTTAACTACATATTTATTAAATGCTAATCACAGAAGAGGAAACAGAGGGAAAAGTCTCACCTACCCTAATCTACCCTGACTACTCGTTACCCACAACTGTCCCAAACTAACCTAAGCTAAACTTACTTATCACATGTAACGAAACGTTCTAAACATCCACCCCCCACCCTCCTTATTAGACGGGACACATGGAGGACAGCACATACTAACCTAAACACATACTATCCTATACTGAACAAATATATTTTTTTTGTATTTTTTTTTTTTTTTTTCATTAAACACACAAGAACCCCAACATAGCCCCCCACCCACCCACACACGTAATAAGTAAAAATAGAAAGAATCATGGCCGCCCACCCACTAACACTAACTAAACTAACAGCCTATACTAACCTAACACTAAGCCCCCTAAGCCCACTAAGTATGAGAACAAGGAAAGAGGAGGGAGGGGAGGGAATCATGTCCATATCAAAAAGTCTAGACGTTGGCCCTCCGGAGGGTCCTCTTGATGGACTTCACACGCCGGTTAATGTGGCGAACATCCCGGCTCAGATGGCTTAACTTTCGCAACACACGGTCCATCTTCCGTTGCATGTTGTGGAATGCTGCAGGGTCAACAGATGGAGCTGGGGCAGTCTGGGTACCGGTGGAGGAGGTCTGTGTGTGTGTGGAGCCAAGGCAAGTAGGCTGTCCTGCACCTGTAGCAATGCAGGGGCCTGGAAAGTCCAGCAGATGTAGGGACAACAGTCCCAGATGTGGGTGGGCCACCTGGCTTGAAGTGGTGGTTGTGCTGGTGGTGTCTGTGGTGGGAAAAGTAGGGTCCACCCTGTGGGAAGGCGCTCCATGCCCCGGAGGCCCGTTCATGGTGGTATCAACGGGCCATCCTCCTGAACCCCGACTCCACCAGCAGGATGTGCTGGTATCTCATGGCCCGCCGCTGGAACGCACGGACCTGGTCTGGAGTCATGTTTGCAACTGTGAAGACAAACGCAAATAATCTACATTAGGAACTGCATTGTGTGAAATGGCACAAGAAGTCAATCAGACAATACATCTACAGTACTTGTAACAGCTCATACCACAATACAGATCATTGAATGTCCCTGAGTAAGTACATGGCAGGCCAGCCTACAAATGTCACATCACACATAGCACATCCAAAACCTACAAGATGGGTAACAACTGGCATTGACTTGCCATCTGAGTTCTGCCAGTTATCAGCTAACAATCATGCTGCATATCCCCCGCCAATACCTGGGCTACAAATGTCAGTGTACGGAATGCAAAACTAAAGCCACATGGTCTGCAAGTTGTAACAGGACTTGCCAGTATAGTACCCATGTGCCAAACCTGAGTGTGTATACTAGGTTCCAACCAAACAGTCACTTATTCACATGTATGTGTAACATACTGGTAGCATCAGTCCTAGGTACCCTATTCACAAACCCATGCCTATGTTTGAGGGTGGGGGGTGGATAAACAACTATCAATTCCAAACAACACGGACACCAAGGAGTGTATAGAAAACTCCACACGTGTTTGGCTCTACACACACACCACAGGTAAGGTCTATCAACAATTAGGGCCCATATTTATACTTTTTGACGCTAAACTGCGCTAACGCAGTTTAGCGTAAAAAAATTTAGCGCCGTCTAACGCCATTCTGAAGCGCCATGCGGGTGCCGTATTTATGGAATGGCGTTAGCCGGCGCTAGCAGACCGGCGCTGCCTGGTGTGCCTGGAAAAAAACCACGTAGACCAGGCAGCGCCGGCGTAGGGGGAAAATGGCGTTAGGGCGTCTTAAAATGGGGCAAGTCAGGTTGAGGCAAAAAAATCGCCTCAACCCGATTTGCGCCATTATTTTCGACGCCCAGACGCCATTTAAATACTCCTGTCTTAGTAAAGACAGGAGTCATGCCCCCTTGCCCAATGGCCATGCCCAGGGGACTTATGTCCCCTGGGCATGGTCATTGGGCATAGTGGAATGTAGGGGGGCACAAATAAGGCCCCCCTATGCCACCCAAAAAAAATTAAAAAATATAAAAAATTATACTTACCTGAACTTACCTGAATGTCCCTGGGGTGGGTCCCTCCATCCTTGGGTGTCCTCCTGGGGTGGGCAGGGGTGGCAGGGGGGGTCCCTGGGGGCAGGGGAGGGCACCTGTGGGCTCATTTTGAGCCCACAGGCCCCTTAACGCCTACCCTGACCCAGGCGTTAAATAGTGGCGCAAATGCGGGGTTTTTTGACCCGCCACCTCCCGGGCGTGACTTTTGCCCGGGAGTATAAATACGACGCATTTGCGTCGCCGTCATTTTTTTAGACGGGAACGCCTTCCTTGCATCTCATTAACGCAAGGAAGGCGTTCACGCAAAAAAATGACGCTATTTGCCCATACTTTGGCGCTAGACGCGTCTAACGCCAAAGTATAAATATGGCGTTAGTTTTGCGCCGAATTTGCGTCGAAAAAAACGACGCTAATTCGGCGCAAACGGAGTATAAATACGGGCCTAGGAGTCTGCAAACCCTAGACCAATCATAGCGCCACACATGTCAGGAAATGCAGAGTTTGGTACACAACAAATACTTCCAGTAAGACATGACTTACATCAGACACAGAGTTGCAAGAACACCCATGATCATGATTAGCATGCACACCTAGGGTGTTGCATTCAAGTTCCACATACTTGTAGCACTACATGTGGAAGTACATGCTGCTAGGAAGTTCTACCTACAGTTTAATAAGTACCTTGGTAAATAGGGAAGCAGAAGTCTGTTGGAAAGCAATTTGCTGTACCAATCTTGGAAAATGTGGGTCGAACAGGCTGACTAAATCTGAGCTGACTTCCAGTGCGACTCTTGTTGATACAAGTGTCATCCACATGACTCACCACAGTACTCACTGTGGTGCCTACAGGAATGGACTACAATCCCTAGATAATACAATAGGATACGCATTGGCCAACTCAAAACATTTGAGAAACTGAAATCCCACTCATGGAACAAGACAAATGATTGCCCAATGCATCACATCTTGCTGTGCGTTCAACACACATGAGTCCATAACCAGCAAACACAACACATAACAGACATATCAACACTTCCTGCAGTGGTCGGGGTCCTCAAATGTAGCCACCTCTCCCACAGTGTAGGGTGCCGGTCCACCTGTAAGGCATGGAAGGAAGAAATGTGCTCAAAATCTGTGCACTGACCAACAATTTCATAAACATATACAATGTGTAGGCTGAATAAGGAAATGGCAGCCATTCAGACATGATGATACTGCATCTGATATATCACGGCCAACTTGTACATAGCATGGGTCTCCTGTGACAGTTACACACATATCTGCACACATGCAGTGGCCCTAACTATCATGGGGTGGCAAACATGCCCCGTCATTAGTGACCAGAAAAAAATATGGAGTGTTATCGTCTCATCATGTTCATCCAAGAGAGACATCCAAAGCCTGGTTACTTGAGGACTGCATTACCAGTCAAACAGCATATCTGGCTGTGACACATTTATTACACATAGGTACAATGTACAGAGGGAAAGGGACTTTTGTAAGCCCTCATGTTGTTACAGTTTGTTCATTTGATGTGGCCCAGCTATGGTGATTTGCACCAACCATGGAGATGTGAACCTATGTGCATACCTTTGGACTGCCATCCCTAATTGGAATGTGGCACAACTAACTCCAAAAACCATTCTAAGATGTTAGCTGAGGTCACCTTACACCTTTTCACAATGTTTTCAAATCCAGATCTGACATGTATCCAAAAAGATAAAGGACCACAATAATCCCTAACATTCATAGAACTTCTGTGAACGCTTTCCTTCCACACTCACCAGACTCACATGAGACATATGTCTGGGCCACTTTGCTATCATCAATTGACGTGAAGCCAGCACTCATTTTCTGCATCATGTAGTGATTCTAAAGTCAGTCTAGCTATTGCGTCAACAAAGTTAGCCAATATGTCAGTACATCTTTACTTCTCTGGCAAATGTGGCCTATATAGACATGATTGGCTCCTATTTTGTTTGGTTGTCTGACACAAAGGTGGCACCAATTTAATTAATGGAAAATAAGTTTGCTGAGCACGTGCTACCTGACAGCTAGCAATTGTGATCCTTCCCATAGTGCATCAATTACCCAGTATGTTTCCCCAGCATTACACAGTCAGCAACTTAGATGGCAGATATTGTACAAATCATCTGATGTCACTACAGAGCATTTAATTGTGCACATTTACATGATTAGTACTCACCAACAGTGCCACCAATCACGATTCCCAGGTGGTCCAAGAGATCCTGCTCCCTAGTGATGAGGTCAGCCCACCGGTGCTTCAGCTGGTGGTCACTCCTCTGGCTGGCATACACACGCTGCAGGTGATGCAGCACCTTTCCCCACCGGATTCTGCGCGCCTCAGTGTGATACCCCTGTATCACCCTGCCTCGATCATCAGTGGCAAGAATGGGCACACAAGCCATATGAAGCCCCCCAACTCTTCTTCACCTATCCTGCCAAGACGTGGCCTACCAGACATTATAGAAATGTGAAAGGGAATAGGGGTTAAAGAAATAGAAAGGGGAAAAGGGGGAAAGTAGGGGTACAAATACAGAAGAAAAGTAAACTTAACCACTAAAAGAGCCCAACTATCCCCAAACTACCACTACCCACAACAGACTCCCACAAACAACAAAAACACTAGAAAAATGGACAAATGTACACAAAACACAGTAGGACAGTATACACCAACAATATTTATTTCACAAATTGACAATAGAGACAGCACACAGGACACAAAAGCACAAAATCAATGGACACCACTCTCAACACAGCCACACAGTCTTGAAGAATCACAGACTGCAAAGTGAAAGTGAAAGTGCACCCACTGTACATGATCTGTAAACAGGATATCCTATTACATCACTTCCTGAATAAAATGTCCGTCCTTTTTCGCGTTATGGGTCATATTTTTTTCATGCATACAATTTGTGCGTCATTTAATAGTAAATAGCCTGTACAATTATCTGGAAGCGGCCTAATTTTCACTCCTGTGCGTCAAAAAAAAGACGCAAATTCTGTATTGGTGTACAAAAAATGATGCATGACGCTAGCAACGTCAAAATTTCTGTGCATGAACTGGTTTTGGGCTTTTTTTCTGTTTTTATGTTATGTGACATTTGGGACACATCAGAGATAGGCTGATGGCACCCACTATGGTGTTGATGGTGTATGTTCACATGTGTGACATCATACTGCAGCGGACCATGATCCGCTACTTCCTTCACAGTATTTGACGGTTGGCTGACACACTAGATGGCTATATGTGTGGCCTACATATATATATTGCACAAATTGGGCATGTTTGGCATCAGGAGAGGATAGCAATGTGACGCACATATGTACAATACCTAAATGCCTTTGGCTCAATGTGTGTGCTGTGGCAACTAATGTATTTGTTGACCAAGTGTGTGTGTATCACATGATGCATTATTGCACATGTGCTTGTATGAATGTGAAGTCCATGTGTCCAAACCTTAGATGCAAGTCATTGTGGAAATGAGAGAGGACATGTGTTAGTCATACATGTAGCAACATCCGTTATGTGCACTTCCAAGATTTAGGGTAACGTAGACACCACATATGACAAAGCATGCACCAGATAGATGGCAGATGCTTGTTCATGTCAATGGTCCACATTTTCAACATCCTATGTCCTAGAGTGTTGGTAACAGCTTCCTAGGCACTAGTTGGTGAATCCCACAGTGAGTCATACACATGCATTGAGAAAGTGGGTACCATGTTGTTTGCCCAGACAGACAAAGGTGAACCACAAATGTATGATGACACCACAGTTGAGGTCATATAACTGAGCCACAACTCTCAAGTGGCTGTGGTGGACCAGCAGACGAGGCAGCACATGTCCACATTTTTCCAGTGATCATTTGCACATAGGTGTCTTGTTCATGTGTGTGGTCCAATGTTGATCCTGTATATTTTTTGGGGTGTAATTTGTCACAGTTAGGTCCAGGACTCATCATGAGTCAGTGACAGCTATTCCTGTATCTACTGAGTATCCTTTGTTGATCAATGTGAGTAAAGTGGATGTGGACATAAGAACCTACATGGGGATGGTCCCACCCTGTCACTAAAGACGTGTAATGAGACAGTCAACAGGGCAACCTTGGTGTGCTGAGTGAGATAATGTCTCAGGTGTCATGTTCCGGCAGGTGTCATTACAACATTTGTACACAGGTTAGCCTCTGCAATTCCCACTGCATCAGGGAACATCATAGCCTCTGTGCCCACACACGGCCCATCAATATGTTGTGAGCAATGTAATTCTGTGTGTGAACTGTCAGGGTCCTGACATGTGTGGATTTTTCATGGACATTATCAGAGGTTGCTGGTTCTGCTGAAGGCCCTGTACCCAATCCCGGCATGCGGCCCTGGGACACTGTCACACTTTGTCATTCATGCATAAATGAGACCCAGACAAGGGATGGGCCGTGAAGTTTGGTTTTCACAGAGGATTTAACTCATATGGTACAGTTAAAAGGCAGATGATGCCCAAATACCCTCCGATGAATGAGAGGTTTGCTAACGCAAGTGTGGTACATATGTAGACACAGGGATACTTTAGTGTGACGCACGACAGATGCCAGTCAGGCTGATAGAATGCAGGGTAAATCAGGATCCAGCAATTTGACAAGTTACATAATCAGTAGTCTGACTAAGACTGTTTGAAGGACGAACTAGACAGTTGACATGTCAAACTGTGTATGTCCTGTGTTTTTGAAGGTGACAAATGAACCCAAGGGCTGTGTTACACGGCTTAATTAGTATCAATGCTTAACGCTTAACAATGTATTTGACAAAATGGCAACTCCTATGCTGTTCCAGGCATCAGCAGGGGCATTGCTTGTTGAAATGGGTGGTGTGCATGGAGGTGATCACAGGTGTGGGCTGCATCTGTTTCTCACAAGTCCTGTAGGTGAGATTTGCATTCTAATGGCCAACAGACATTTTCACACAGGAAGCAATCTACAGATGCTAACAGGGCTTGGAAACTAGAAGCCAGTGTATTAATTGACCTGACGTCCATGCAGTCAGATGTTCTATGACAATGGTATACCATAAGAAAGGGTGTAGCACAATGGATTGCTATTGATAAGCTGTGTGTGTGTAGAGGAGGGAATATCAGGGTACACATCTTACTATTCCAGGGACCTCTTCAGACAGGTGGGTTGTGACCAGGTGCATGGGTGTATCAGGAGTTAGGAAATGGGCTGACATGTACATGGAAAGTCATGTGCGCAATGCTGCTCATATGTGTGGCATTTGTGCTGTCTATGTACTGCTTCTATGAAACTCTGGTCACAGATAGTCCTTGCAAATATTGGATGCAGTTGGACTTACTGCTGTCAAGGGTCTGGTCAGACATTCCTGTTACTGATGCAAAAGCACATCCATTGCCTCATGTATGAGGCTTGTTTTCCCCTTATTGAGTGATGGTGTCTTAGTTGTGTGCCATATGCTCCGTTGAACCATGATTTCAACATGTATGTGTGAAATAGGTTTGGTCCTCTACTATTGCCCTTCAAAGGTGAAATGTACAGGATATATGTCATTTACAGTGTGTGTGTATATGACAATTGTATGATATGCATCACATTAGCTCTGGGATTTTCAGTGTCCTAATCGGTATATCAGCAAAGCTCCATGAGGCAACACTCTTATTCTGATAGTTAGAGATGAAGGTGTGCAAAAATGAATAGCCAAACGATGATATGGTTATTATAACAGGTGTTTATTTAAATTAGTTCATAAAGTGGTGATGGTGATTATATTTAAAAGAAATTGTTCACGATATGTTTCCGCCTGCGTAAACCAGCGCCCGTGTTCTGTTGTTCCCCCTCATGTTGCAGGCCACCATCCTCCTCTTCCTCCTCTTCAGGCATGTGTGGCTCGGGTTCCAGGAGGGGAATGTTCCTTTTTATGCAAATGTTGTGCAGAATAGCACATGTTAGGATGATCTTACAGACCATCTACGGGGAATATAGGAGGCTACCACCAGTGATGTTGAGGCACCGGAACCTCGACTTGAGGATGCCGAAGGTCCTCTCGACTATGGTGCATGTCCTCCTATGTGCGTCATTGTAGGCACGCTCTGCTGCAGTACTCGGATTGCCAATAGGTGTCATTATCCATGGCTGGATGCCATACCCCTGATCAGCTGCAAGAGAAAATGAAGGGGATCATGTTGATGTAGCTAGCCCTATTGAAATGACCTTTCATGGCAGTAACTGTCTTGTGTTGTCTGTGACTCTTTTGCGTTATTATGTTGCATCCTAGGCTTGTAGGATGTACCATCTGCATTGTGTTGTTCCCTTGGCTGAACGAGTGTTTGGCTGCTAACCGGTTGTCAGCAGTATGTTTTGGGATTTGCAGTACAGTGTGCCCTCCCTGGCATTGTGACTTGTGATACAGGTGTCCCTGTGTCTTCACTGGGGGTGAGATGATAGTTCCATACACAGGTTCAATTTGACAGTGTTGTTAACACGTTCATATCAATGTACCATGGATATCCCATACCTTTAGACTCATGCAATGGATTAATGTCAACGCCAGTGAGACACTTACAATTTGCAAGGTGACATTTAGGCAACTCACTCCAAACTTTGTGATCTTTGACGTCTTAACATTAGACTGTACACTAATTTCAGATGTGTGACAGGTTCAATGGTGACCTAAGAAACATGCCTAGCGGTGTAACGACCTCAGTGTGTTCCTGTCGACATGTTGCTGTTGTGGAGAATGTGTTGTGTGTCCTAGAGGGTTGCTGTGCAGTGTGTATATAAGTAGGTTTTTGTACTTACCAACAAGTAGTCCATTGCCATACCGTCCATCCTGGAAGTGTTCATTGATGGTGCTGTGACGGAAGATGAATGAGTCATGGACACTTCCAGGATATTTAGCCACGATGTTGGTGATCAATCCTTGGTGATCGACAATGGCCTGCACATTGATGGAATGTGTGTGCTTCCTGTTGCGTTAGAGGTGTTCAGTTGCAGCAGGTGACCCAAGGCGTACATGTGTGCAGTCGATTGCACCAAGGACATGTGGAAAGCCACTAATGAGGTAGAACCCCTGTTTTGTTTCCTGCTGCTTCTGCAGTGTGTTAGGGAAGCAGACGTGGCGGGGTGTAAGTCCAATGATGGCATCCAGTACTTTGGGAAAAAAGGCAGAGAATGATGGCTGTGATATTCCGGCAACCAGGGCACCAGTTGTTTGAAAAGAGCCACTTGCCAGCATGTGAAGTACGGCAAGCAGCTTGGTTTCTGTTGGGATGGTGCTGGGTGTCAGCAAGGTGGGTGCCAACTGCGGCTCAATGTTGCGCAGCAGCTGCTGAATGGCCTGCCAGTTCAACCTGTACCTCTGGATGATGTCGTGTTCCCTGAGGCCATGAAGGGTTGTTCTGGGGGGGATCATCCTCTCCTGCCTTCTGCGCTGCCTTTGGGGCCCCTCCTGGTGTTGTAGCTGCTGGGCTCTGCGTCTGCGTGCACGCTGAATAAGAATCACCTCCATGTCTCCCTTTTGCTGCTCCGCTGCTCTGCTGTTGGTTCTGTGTGTTCTGATTAAATACAGGTGTGTTTGCCCCCTTTTAACGCCTGCCCTGACCCAGGCGTTAAACTTTGACGCAAATCGGGCTGTTTGTCATTTTATGGGTCCGCCTCCCGGCCGTGCGTCATTTTTACCCGAAAGCATAAATATGACGCACGGCCGTATAAGTCATTTTTTGGACGGGAACGCCTACCTTGCATATCATTAACGCAGGGCGGGTTGCCGCATCCCAAAAATTACGCACACAGCGGAATTTTGTCGTCCGCGTGCTCGGGTGTCAAAGTTTAAATACGGGGCAAGGTTTGCGCTGAATGTGCGTCAAAAGTTTTGACACACATTCGGCGTAGACGGAGTATAAATATGCCCCTCAGTGTTCAGGTTGGGGGTGGGGGCATTTTTTAGAATGACTGTGAGGGGGAGTCATGCTCGGTACCTTTAACATGCATATACCTTTAAAACACATGCTTTTACAACATAATTTATTGTAAAGGCATGCTTCGTAAGGGATATGCTTAGTGTAGGAAGTTGACTCTGTATATACTATCTAAAAGTGAGAGCTAGTGTGCACAGAGTCCAAGGGTTTTCCTTAGAGGTTGATAGTGGCAAAATTAGATAGTGCTAAAGCTCTAATTTGTGGTAGTGTGGTCGAGCAGTAGGCTTATCAGATAGTAGTGTTAAGCATTTGTTGTACACACACAGGCAAGAAATTAGGAACACACACTCAAAGACTTAACTCCAGTCCAATAGGTTTTGTATAGAAAAATATATTTTCTTAATTTATTTTAGAACCTCAAGATTCAAGATTTGAGGTAAGTCCATAAAATGCAAGGTATGTCACACAGGTAAGTTTAGAACTTTGATTTAAAACAGTAGTACACACAGTTTTGGTTAAAATGGCAATAAGCTATTTTAAAAGTGGACACAGTGCAAAAATCAACAGTTTCTGGGGGAGGTAAGTATTGGTTAGTTTTTCAGGTAAGTAAGGCACTTACAAGTTCAAGTTCCTGGGAATAGGCAGCCCACCGTTGGGGGTTCAAGGCAACACCAAAGCCACAGCACCAGCAACACAGGGCCGGTCAGGTGCAGAGGTCAAAGGAGGGCCCAAAACACATAGGTGCCTATGAAGAGCAGGGGTGCTCAAGTCCTAGTCTGCTTACAGGTAGGTACCTGCGTCCTCGGGGAGCAGACCAGAGGGGTTTTGTAGAGCACCGGGGGGGACACACAAGCCCACAAAACACACCCTCAGCGGCACAGGGGCGGCCGCGTGCATTAGGCAAAGTAGGTGTCGGGTTTGCTATAGAAAGCAATGTTGGGACCCTGGGGTCACTTAGGCGATGCAGGCAGGGCACAAGGGGCTTCCCAGGCCAGCCACCAACTGGGCTAGGATAAGGCAGCCTGCTGGTCACTCCTGCACTGGTGGATGGTCGCAGGCGTCGTGTTCCTTTGTTACCAGGCAGTTGCAGTCAGTGGGAGCCTCTGGATACTCTCTGCAGGCGTCGCTGTAGGGGTGCAGGGGGTCATCTCAGGGTGTCCACGTCGTTGGAGACACCTGGGAGTCCTCTCTGCGGTGTTTGCTTCTCCAAACTCGAGCCGAGGGCGTCGGGTGCAGAGTGTGAAGACTCAAGTTTCTGGCGGGACGTGGAGTCTCTTTAAAAGTTGCTTTAAAGTTGCAAAGTTGCAAAGTTGTTGCAGTTTCTGAACAGTGCCGCTGTTCTTGGGAGGTTCTTGGTGCTTTAGGTGCAGGGCAGTCCTCTGAGTCCTCAGAGTTTGCTAGTCCCGTCGGATGCGTCGCTGTGCAGGTTCTTTGAGTCTGGAGACAGGCTGATAGGGCTGGGGCCAAGTCAGTTGGTGTCTCCGTCATCTCTGGGGGGCTTTTAGGTCAGCAGTCCTTCTTCTTTCTTCAGGTTGCAGGAATCTGATTTCCTGGGTTCAGGGTCACCCCTAAATACTAAATTTAGGGTGTGTTTAGGTCTGGGGGGGCAGTAGCCAATGGCTACTGTCCTTGAGGGTGGCTACACCCTCTTTGTGCCTTCTCCCTGAGGGGAGGGGGGCACATCCCTATTCCAATTGGGGGAATCCTCCAAACTCAAGATGGAGGATTTCTAAAGGCAGGGGTCACCTCAGCTCAGGGCACCTTAGGGGCTGGCCTGACTGGTAGGTGATTCCTCCTTGTTTTTCTCATTATCTCCTCCGGACTTGCCACCAAAAGTGGGGTCTGTGTCCGGAGGGACGGGCATCTCCATTAGCTGGGATGTCCTGGGTTGCTGTGACAACAGGCAGAAGCCTTTGAGGCTCACCACCAGGTGTTATTATTCCTGCAGGGGGAGGTGAGAAGCACCTCCACCCAGTGCAGGCTTTGTTCCTGGCCTCAGAGTGACAAAGGCACTCACCCCATGTGGCCAGAAATTCATCTGGTTGTGGCAGGCTGGCAGAAACTGGTCAGCCTAGCACTAGGAGTCGGACTGATATTCAGGGGGCATCTCTAAGATGCCCTCTGGGTGTATTTTACAATACATTCCACAATGGCATCAGTGTTCATTTATTGTGCTGAGAAGTTTGATACCAAGCTTCCCAGATTTCAGTGTAGCCATTATGGAACTGTGGAGTTCGTAATTGACAGACTCCCAGACCATATACTCTTTATGGCTACCCTGCACGTACAATGTCTAAGGTTTTGCTTCGCAACTATAGGGGCATAGTGCTCATGCTCACCTGTGGTATAGTGCACTCTGCCGTAGGGCTGTAAGGCCTGCTAAAGGGGTGACTTACCTATGCCACAGGCAGTGGGTTAAGGGCATGGCAATCTGAGGGGAGTGTCATGTCGACTTAGTCATTTTCTCCCCACCAGCACACACAAGCTGTGAGGCAGTGTGCATGTGCTGAGTGAGGGGTCCCCAGGGTGGAATAATACATGCTGCAGCCCTTAGAGACCTTTCCTGGCCACAGGGCCCTTGGTACCAGGGGTACCATTTACAAGGGACTTATCTGTGTGCCAGGGCTGTGCCAATTGTCGGAACAAAAGTACAGTTTAGGGAAAGGCCACTGGTGCTGGGGCCTGGTTAGCAGGGTCCCAGCACACTTTCAATCATAACAGCCTGTTGGTGGTGCAATCGTCGGAACAGCCCTGGCGGTCTTTGACTGCCGGGGTTGTAATGAGGGCCATAGTGATGTGACAATATTGAAAGTGCACATTCCTACACATACGGTTTGAGACAATTACACATATACACAACAGATGTACAGGCATATGGACCTTCTGCACTGTAAACGACAACCTCACAACCAAGTTAGCCAGCTGAACTGGAACAGGTTCAGTAGTGTAGGTACACGTTTGAACCTAAGTCGACTCGGCAAGGGCAGAGTAGTAGGTCTGCAGAGAACTTGTCGCACATGGGATATTTGTGCATAGTCAATTGTCAACACGTCAGTGCTGACAACTTATGGAGATGTGTTGTACATTGTCACCTTGCCAAATCTAAGGGTCTCACTGATGTTTAACTAATTCTATTGCATATGTTAAATTGGATGGGATGCCCAGGCCATATCGATGCAACTGTGTTACCACCATTGTGGAATTGATTCTGTGTATGGAAGTATCATGTCACCCCACCTTAAGACACATGGACTCCTCAATCACATGAGATAATGCAAGGTAGTACACAATGTACTGCAACTCTACAAAAATACCGCTGACATCTGGTCAATCAGCCAAACACCAGTTCAGATAATAAAACAACCCAGTGCTGATGGTCCATCCTAGAAGCCTAGGATTCCACACAATAACACAAACACAGATGAGTCACAGACAACCCACAAGAACAACTGCCATGCAAAGTGATAATCATGGTGCAAGCAACATCAACATTTTCACACTAATTTTCTCTTTCAGCTGATCAGGGGTATGTGATCCAGCCATGGATCATGACCCCATTTGCAAACCCAAGCAGAGCATCAGAGCGTGCCTATAATGAGGCACATCAGAGGACACGCACCATAGTCGAGAGGACCTTTGGCATCCTGAAGTCAAGATTCAGGTGCGTCGACATCACCGGAGTCAGCCTCCTATAATCACCAGAAATGGTCTGCAAGATCATTTTGACCTGTGCCATCTTGCACTACATTTGTGTAAGGAGTAACATTCCCCTGTATGAACCTGACCCACAAATGCCTGAAGAGGAGGAAGAGGAGGACGTTGTCCATCAACATGAGGGGGACCATCCAAACACAGCTGCAGGATTGCTTCGGAGACAACACATTGTCCAAAATGTCATTTAACTCTACTCACCATTACCACTGTCTTACCATATGTCAATAAACACCTATTCTAATCACTATATCATGGTCTGGATAATCATTTTTGCATCACATTATCCCAAAGAATCATAATCAGAGTGTAGCCTCATGGAGCATTGCAGAAATAGATATTAGGATACTGAAAAATCCACATCACATTTGATGGGTATGAATGTACACCCAACTTCACACACACTATAAATGACATATATCCTGTCCATTTCACATTTGAAGGGCAATAGCAGAGGACCACAGCTATTTCTCACATACATGTAGGCAACATGGTTCATTGCAGCATATAGCACACAACTAAGACACCATCATTCACTAAGGAAAAAAGATGCCTCATGCATGAGGCAATGGATGTGCTATAGCATTGGTAACAAGAAGGTATGACCAGACCCTTGACAGCAGTAAGTGTGACGTCAGCTATCTTTGCAAGGAGTATGTGTGACTAGAAATCCATGTAAGCAGCAAATGGATAGCACAAGTGCCCCAGGTATGACTAGCATTGCTCACAAGACATCCCCTGCACATGCCATCCCAGGTCATAAGTCCTGTCACTGCCATGTTCTAAGTCTCACCCCACCCTTCTTCAGGGGGCCCTGGAAATAGAATGTTTGTACCCAGATAATCCCTCATCTACACACACCCAGACTCACATTCTGACTCCAGTGTGCTTCCCTCTTTAGGATGGTATGCCATAGTCATTGTTCTTCTGTCTGCGTGGACTTCTGGTCGAATAATGCACTGCCTTGTAGTCTGTAGGACCTGTGATCATCTGTCCATTGCTTCCCATGTGAAAGGTACTGTTGACCCTTTGAACTTGATTCTCACCTACTGGACTTGTGAGAGACTGAAGCTGAACACACCTGTGTGCACCTCCAAGCAGACCAGCCATTTGAACATGCACTGCCCTTGCAGCTGCCTGGAATGGCATAGAAACTGCCATTATATGTATATCGCTGTTATGCATTGCCGTGTAAATCACTTGGGTAACAGAGGCATTGGGTTATTGTGTTACATTGCAACACACAGGACAAATACAGTTTTCATTTTCCACAGTGTTGTTCCAGCTTTGATCAGTCTCAGCCTGCTCACTGTGTATTTGCCTTGTTCATTTTTGTTCCTGATTGACCCTGTATCCTTTTAGCCTGACTGGTTCCTGTCTTTGCGTCACCATAAAGGTTTCCTGTGGCTACATGTGTCTCATAGTTGCTTTCCATGCCCTCACTCTCCTCCTGGGGTATTGTGTCATGTAGATCTACAATGAATACTCAAATACATTGTATAGCGTAATCAGTTTACTTATCGTATCATGGGGTGGAGCTTGTCTTCAAATAGCCTAATAATGTCCCATACCTTGTCTGGGTTTCATGTATGCATGAGTGACAAATAGTGACAGTGTACCATGGCTACATGCCTGGATTGGGTATGGTGCCTCCAGCACAACAAACAACTTTAGATAATGTGCATGAAATGTCAACACATGTTTGTACCCTGACAGTCCACACACTGATTCACATTGCCCCCAACATATTGATGGGGGTTGTGTGGTGAATAGCTGTGAGATTAATCAGCATAGAGGCACTGATGTTCCCGGCTGCAGTGGGAATTTTAGAGGTCACCCTGTGTACAAATGTTGTGATGAAACCTGCCGGTTTAAAATTCCTCATCCATTAACTTTGTGAGCACACCAAGGTTGCCCTGTTGTCAGTCTCATAAAACCTCTGCAGTGCCATAGCTGGACTATCCCCATGTGTGTTCTCAATTCCTCTTCGGTTTTCGTTCAATTTAGCTGTGAAGGATACTTTGTTAATGCAGGAAATGGCTCCACAGACTCATGAGTAGATCTACATGTAACTGTGACAACATGGACCCCAATAATGACACAGGCTACACATGGCCCCACACACTTGAACTGGACACCTTTGTGCAATTAATCACTGGAAATATGTGCACATGTGCTGATTGTTCTGCTGGTCCTCCACTGCCACAGGAGAAACATAGGTCATTTATATGACTCAAACTGTGGGTTGACATTTCATTTATGGATTGGTTTTGGGACTCAGTGTCACAAACACCGTATCCATATAGCATTTTCCAATGCCTGACTCATGGGTAGTATACAAACAAGTGCCCAGGAAGTGGTATCCACCATTCCAGGACATGTGATGGCCTAGTCTTTGAACTTTGCCATGATCAACCGTCATCTATCTATCCTGTGCATGGTTTGTTATTGGAGATGCTTATGTCTGAAAAAACCTGGGAAGTTCACACAGCATTTGTTGCTACGTATATGACAAACACATTTCCTTTCTCATTTCCGCACTGAATAGCATCTGTTGGTTGGCCACATTGAGAACACATGCATACAAGCACATTTAAGAAAATACGTCTTGTGATGTTCACACAGTGGGACAACTACATTAGTAAGAGCCAATTCACACACATTGACACACAGGCAATGAGTTACTGTATTGAGTTACGTAGCTTTGCTATCCTTTATTGATGCACAACATGACCAATTTGTATTCCACACGTTTGGCCATCTATTGCGTCAGTGAAGAGTGCAAATCCGTTACAACAACTAGAGGATCATGGTCGGCAGTAGTATGATCTGTCACAGGTGCCCATACACCGGAATGCACAATGTAGGTGCAAACAGCGTATCTCTGTATAGTCACACCTGTCATGTACTAATAAAATTGAGAAATGACCCAAACCCAGTAAAAGTCAGAAATTTTGATGCATACGCTTCAAAAAAGACACACATGCGTCAAAAAATGCCGGATATGCATCAAAAAATGACGCTCACTGTCATGATACACCCATTGGCCCTGTGCGGTAATTCCCACACCGTACCACATGAAATTGGTTAAGTATGAAAATTAATGGAAAATATGGATGCAGGGTAATTTCTAAGCATGTGGGTCAAAAAAAAAATGATGCATGAAAATATTTTGACGCATACGAATAAAAACGCACCGCATTTGAGGCAGGAAGTGATGTAACAGGATATCCTGTTTACAGAATTAGTACAGTGGGTGTACTTTCACTTTCACTTTGCAGTCTGTGATTTTTCTTGACTGTGTGGCTGTGTTTGGACTTCTCTCTCTGTGCATATTGTGATTTTGTCTCCTGTGTGCTATTTATATTGTCTTTTGGTGTTTCCTAAGTGTCTGTGTTATCCTGTGTAGGTGTATTTTTGTCATTTCTGGTGTCTAATTTTGTCTTTGTACTGTTGGGAGTCTGTTGTGGGTAGTGTTAGTTTGGGGATAGTTGGGCTGTTTTACTGTCAATTAGTTTTCATTTCCCTCTCCTCCTTTCCCTTCATTATCCTCTGTACCCCTTAATTACTTATTTTTTTTCAAGCATGTTGGGTAGGCCACGTCTTGGTAGGATGGGAAAGGAGGGGCTGGGGGGAATTTATTTGGCTGGTGTGCCACTTCCTCCCATTAATGATTGAAGCAGGTGGCCGTGTGAGACAGGCGTATCACACCAAGGCAAGGAGGCAAAGGTCCTCTATCATCTAAAAAGAATATACAACACACCGCACAATGACCACCTGCTAAAACACCGTTGGGCTGACCTGGTTGCCAGGGAGCAAGACCTGCTGGACCACCTGGGGATTGTGACTGGTGGCCCTGTTGGTGAGTAGAATTCAGAGTAATGTGCACATTTAAATGCTCTGTAGTGACAGTGGCAGATTTGTTCATATGCTGCAGGCAATGTTTTTGGACATGTGGAATGCAAATTAAACATACAGTTGCCGTGAGTTATACAATAATTCCTACACATTACAGTCATTTGTTGATGCAGCAGCTGCACTAACTTACAAAACACAACTGGAGCCTGTAAACTAGTCCTGCCTTCACGTCAATCGATGATGCAAATGTGGCTGCAACATATGTTTTATGCATGGTCTGTGAGGGTACCAGGAAAGACATGTTTTTAATCCAGATATTTTCAAGAAATAATGTGTCCCCCAATTATTTCTGATACATGTCTGAACTGGATTCTGACACATACGTAACAAGTTATATCTGACATCAGGTAACATCTTAGGCTGATAGTTGGACTTGGTTGTGCCGCAATTAAATTAGGGATGGATGCCAAAAGTAATGCACACAGCTTCATATCAAAATGTTTGGTGCAACGTACCATAGCTGTGGCACATAAAATGAAGCAAATGATACAAATTGAGGAGTACCAACTATCCATGGACCTCTGTACATTGTGCCTGTGTGTTTTACATTGGTCTTAGTCACAATAGCTGGCCCGAGCTAATGCATTTGCCATCTGTGTTACTGTACTGCCATTTACTTCTCATAACTTGTGGGATCATCATGGGATACCTGACGTTGGGGAATGCATGATCACAACGGATTAAGTGCATGATGTCATGTAAGGGACCACTGAACAATTCCATCATACATATAAAGTTAGACAAGATGGCCACAGCACACAGAATGTATAGTCCAATGGTGTGGCAGGGATAAGTATCCCTGATAGTATGTTGTTGAGGTGAAAAGTAGATTGGAGTCCCAGGTCTTGTTTTGCAAATGTTGTCTTTATTTGTAGATGCTAGAAATCATTGTGCCATCAACGAGGTACAGCCAACACGTGTTTCGTCACCCAGGTGACTTCATCAAGGCTGCAAAACAGTAAATGAAAGCAAATTTTTTTTTGGGGCATACAGAAGTGTTTGAACTCGAAAGTAGGCTCATAGGTGAGCATGTGGAAAAGACTCCAAAACTGAATACCAATAACCAGTGATCTGTATGTGAGCACAGTGGGGCTTAAAAGGTGTGTAGGTGAGAATTGAAAAAGCACGGCAAGCAAAGTTCGTGATTAGGACCCAAAGTGCAAAGCATGAGAAAGAAAGTGAATCACCGTGGCTGAGTGTTACGTAACCTAGGATCAAAGTTACGAAAGGTATATACCCAGAGTTTATGGTGGACTGATGCAGCAGCATTCTGGGTTTAGTATACAAAAGCCTGTAAAGTAAAGTGAGACAAGTAGAAGAATAGAGAAGGGCTGAGAGAGAGATCCGACAGGTGGATGAGTAAGGGCACAACACAGGAATTAAAAAGTCAAAGGGGGTGAATTAGTGAATGGACCGAAGGAAGGGGCAAAAGGGACCGAGTACGTAGATCATACCATGGACGTCTGGCCAGAATGGTACGTGACGAAGGTAAGTAACGAGGGAACCCCGTGATCAGTTGAATGGGCTTTAGAAGGTCAATTGGAACTGGGAAGAGAGACAACAATGGCTGTGAATAGCCAACAATATAGTGAAAAGTAAAGGTAAAAGATGAAAGTAGAAACAAAAAAACAAAAAAAGAGAAAAAAAAGAAGTCTGGAGGAGTGGTATATAAACAGTGAAGGAAGAGATTGACGAGAAAAATAGGTCACACAAAACATACCTTCTAGGAGTGGACCTATCGGTAGTATGGCTGAGTAAGGTAATGGACACGTAAGAAAGAGCAGGTGTGGCAGGCCCTGATAAGCCTGTAGTCAAAACCTATGAAAGTGTCGGATAAAAAGGCAAAGGGAAAGAGACATGAGCCGATTTAACCTGAATGAGGGAAACAGGAACATACAGTTATAGTTAATCAGAAGTCAAGCTAAGGGAGTGTGAGATTCGTAGAGTAATTAAAGAAAAGTATAAGGTAAGGTCCTGTAAGATGGCAAGGTGGTCACGGCGTAATAAGTTGTGACCACTGACTACAAGGATAAAAAGCGGGCAAATACGGTAAAGCATTTGTCAAGTAGTTCAATTGGTAACAAGAGTTTAGGGTAAAACAAGTGCGGTCCGGAAAGCTAGGACAAGCTCCACCGGTAAAGATACTGACCGCCAAACATAAGCACGCTCAGGTGTTAATGGGGGAACATACAGAAAAAAAGCCCGTGTGTGAAAGGCTGCGCTGTAAGGCGTGGAAACAAATGTAGCCGATCGAGAGACAAGACTGGTGGTGAGGTGAAATTCTGTGGCAAGTCGACAGCGCGGTACGACATTCAGTCGACAGCGCTAATCAAAAGAAAGCAAATATGCGTGCATAATGGAAAAATAAATAAAGATTAAGCTGTGTAAAAACTAAACGCTGGCATGATCGCGGTGAGAAGTGAACCGCTAAGTAGACGTAAGGTTAAAACAATAGTAGTGTAAGTCGAGGAGACATTGAAGCAGGAGACGAAGGCATACCTGAAGGGCCGAGTGGAGACGTGTGGCACCAAGTAGTCGGAGCGTGTACTGGTCGGTAAAGACCTGTGATCTCGTCTTAAAAAAGCTAATGAGAGTGGCAAAGAGATAAATAGGATGTTCGGCAGTATGGCGGCCATCTTGGGTGTATGAAAGAGAGGTCCGAGAACCTAAAATTAAAGACGACCGAGTAGGTTGATGTAATAGTGAGGAAGCGGCCATATTGTAAGGTTAAAAACAAGGAGTGGAGGCCTGGGCATTTTGTACAAAGTGCGTGGAGAGACAGAATATATAATAAAAGAGAGGGAAAAGACGAGAAGATGAAATAAAAGATAAGAGGTACATAAGTGAACCACGGTTGGTTATTTGACAGTAGTAACTGTAAGGTAAAATGAAAACAATCCCTGATTGGGTGCAAGCTAGAAAGTACTTTGAAGTTGAGATGACCAGGTGTGCTGTGTGAATTATAAATTTGTGCAGTGAGCCGAGGTGTTGAGAGGCAAGGATAGTTAATGAGTGGGAAGAGAGGTAGGTACCGTGGGTGTAGTACTGGAGGAAAGTGACAGTATAGGTTAATTAGGGAATGTGATAATACACAGCTCTGGTAAATAATAATTGGGTACAGCACTGAAGATGTTAAGTACAACAATTCAAAAGTTGACCATAAGGGGGCCCAATATGTCCCATCAGAAATGTCAACACCAGCTATCCCCTGGCTGTCCACTTCAACACCCTGCACTGGGAAAAAGATCTTTTAAACATTAGATTTCACGGCATCATGCATGTCTCTAACTCACCAAGATGGGGGGACAGAACAAGGGACCTGCGCAGATGCGAGGCCAAATGGATCTTAAAACTCCGCGCAGTTGAGTTAGGCCTGAACACAGACCGTGAGCTACATTATTTTCTTACATGATTATTAAGATCCACTCCCCCGTTGTCTTTCAAGAACATATTGAGCCCCCTTATGGTCAACACTCATAAACAACTGTTTGTATAAACCTCACGTTATATGCTGTATGATTACCCTGCACCCACAATGTCTTTTTTGATCATGTGTTTCACTACCTACTCCATGCCCATATGTCACCACTTATTGTACTAGATTACTATGCTCCATGGCCTCGGTCTTTATATGCTCTGCTGCTTTTGAATTGTTGTACTTAACATCTTCACTGCTGTACCCGATTATTATTTACCAGAGCTGTGTATTATCACATTCCCTAATTAACCTATACTGTCACTTTCCTCCAGTACTACACCCACAGTACCTACCTCTCTTCCCACTCATTAACTATCCTTGCCTCTCAACACCTCGGCTCACTGCACCAATTTATAATTCACACAGCACACCTGGTCATCTCAACTTCAAAGTACTTTCTAGCTTGCACCCAATCAGGGATTGTTTTCATTTTACCTTACAGTTACTACTGTCAAATAACCAACCGTGGTTCACTTATGTACCTCTTATCTTTTATTTCATCTTCTCGTCTTTTCCCTCTCTTTTATTATATATTCTGTCTCTCCACGCACTTTGTACAAAATGCCCAGGCCTCCACTCCTTGTTTTTAACCTTACAATATGGCCGCTTCCTCACTATTACATCAACCTACTCGGTCGTCTTTAATTTTAGGTTCTCGGACCTCTCTTTCATACACCCAAGATGGCCGCCATACTGCCAAACATCCTATTTTTTAGTCCCTCCTTTATCTCTATGCTACTCTCATTTGCTTTTTTAAGACGAGATCACAGGTCTTTACCGACCAGTACACGCTTCGACTACTTGGTGCCACACGTCTCCACTCGGCCCTTCAGGTATGCCTTTGTCTCCTGCTTGAATGTCTCCTCGCCTTACACTACTATTGTTTTAACCTTAAGTCTACTTAGCGGTTCACTTCTCACCGCGTTCATGCCAGCGTTTAGTTTTTACACAGCTTAATCTTTATTTATTTTTCCATTATGCACCCATATTTGCTTTCTTTTGATTAGCGCTGTCAACTGAATGTCGTACCGCGCTGTCGACTTGCCACAGAATTTCACCTCACCATCAGTCTTGTCTCTCGATCAGCTACATTAGTTTCCACGCCTTACAGCGCAGCCTTTCACACACGGGCTTTTTTTCTGTATGTTCCCGCATTAACACCTGAGCGTGCTTATGTTTGGCGGTCAGTATCTTTACCGGTGGAGCTTGTCCTAGCTTTCCGGACCGCGCTTGTTTTACCCTAAACTCTTGTTACCAATTGAACTACTTGACAAATGTTTTACCGTATTTGCCCGCTTTTTATCCTTGTAGTCAGTGGTCACAACTTATTACGCAGTGACCACCTTGCCATCTTATAGGACCTTACCTTATACTTTTCTTGAATTACTCTACGAATCTCACACTCCCTTAGCTTGACTTCTGATTAACTATAACTGTATGTTCCTGTTTCCCTCATTCAGGTTAAATCGGCTCATGTCTCTTTCCCTTTGCCTTTTTATCCGACATTTTCATAGGTTTTGACTACAGTCTTATCAGGGCCTGCCACACCTGCTCTTTCTTACGTGTCCATTACCTTACTCAGCCATACTACCGATAGGTCCACTCCTAGAAGGTATGTTTTGTGTGACCTATTTTTCTCGTCGATCTCTTCCTTCACTGTTTATATACCACTCCTCCAGACTTCTTTTTTTCCTCTTTTTTTGTTTTTTTGTTTCTACTTTCATCTTTTATCTTTACTTTTCACTATATTGTTGGCTATTCACAGCCATTGTTGTCTCTCTTCCCAGTTCCAATTGACCTTCTAAAGCCCATTCAACTGATCACGGGGTTCCCTCGTTACTTACCTTCGTCACGTACCATTCTGGCCGGACGGCCCAGGTATGATCTACGTACTCGGTCCCTTTTGCCCCTTCCTTCGGTCCATTCACTAATTCACCCCCTTTGACTTTTTAATTCCTGTGTTGTGCCCTTACTCATCCACCTGTCGGATCTCTCTCTCAGCCCTTCTTATTCTTCTACTTGTCTCACTTTACTTTACAGGCTTTTGTATACTAAACCCAGAATGCTGCTGCATCTGTCCACCATAAACTCTGGGTATATACCTTTTGTAACTTTGATCCTAGGTTACGTAACACTCAGCCACGGTGATTCACTTTCTTTCTCAAGCTTTGCACTTTGGGTCCTAATCACGAACTTTGCTTGCCGTGCTTTTTCAATACTCACCTACACACCTTTTAAGCCCCACTGTGCTCACATACAGATCACTGGTTATTGGTATCCAGTTTTGGAGTCTTTTCCACATGCTCACCTATGAGCCTACTTTCGAGTTCAAACACTTCTGTATGCCCCAAAAAAGTTTTTGCTTTCATTTACTGTTTTGCAGCCTTGATGAAGTCACCTGTGTGACGAAACACGTGTTGGCTGTATCTCGTTGGTGGCACAATGATTTCTAGCATCTACAAATAAAGACAACATTTGCAAAACAAGACCTGGGACTCCAATCTACTTTTCACCTCAACAACATACTATCAGGGATACTTATCCCTCCCACACTATTGGACTATACATTCTGTGTGCTGTGGCCATCTTGTCTAATTTTGTCCTTGGGTACTCTGATACCTGTTTTTCTGCCTACTGGGTAGTAAGGCACTGGGCCAGGTTGCACCAGACCCTGCGTTCACTTTGATACTTGTCCAAAAACTATTGTTTTACTGCTTAGATGTGCGGCGCCTTTCACCCTTACTACCCTATTGTGTTTTTTCCAAGATTGTGTTCTGTCTGAATAGGGTGAGCCGCACTCTGGTAACATCTACTGTTTCACTGTAATATTTGTTTATCTTTTGATCTGAAAGAATACTCTCTCCTTAGGCTTTATAACATGGCTTCATTTGACGATAACCGGGACACCTTAGCTGCTGAGCTTTTCTCTAGGAAATTGCTAGCATCACGCACCACAGACCATACACCTATCAAAGAAGGACTGAGACAAAAATTCATAAAACTAGAAAGACTTAGAAAACAAGAGTTAGCCCGCTGGTGGGATATCACCACTCTCAAACGCTATTTGGAACCTAAACAAGTCCCTAGGGGACTGTGGGTGATAATATTCTCATCTTTTGAAAACCTTGACCCTGTCTTACTTGGGGAATGGGAACACCTTATCTCCTCCACTTCTTTCAGCATGATTAACATACTTATCAAACATGCAGATAGAAAACGTAACAAACTACTCCAGAATATTACATCTCTGGAGGAAGAAATTAAGAATCTCAACCTCACTGAAGCAACTCACAAAAACTACATGATTATGAGGGAGATACTCACTGGGTATCAATTATACATCAAGGATAAGAAAATGCGTAAACTCATCAGAGATGACAATGACTACAAAAATGGCAGGATTTAAACATTTGAAAGAAGGTTTGATCAGATCAACAAGGAGTCTAGCATCAGACCCACTAAGGTTACCACTCCTTCTGGGTCAATCGCGGGTAGTTTATCTGACATTTCCAATCTATCCAGTGACTGTTTAGATCCACCTGGGGATGGGTCCTCTGCCATTACACATCCACAAAATACAACCCAACAATCAAACTCTTTTTTAGAGGAACTTGGCCGATAAAGAAAGGGACTACGGCAGAATTACAACTGGTCAGGCACAAACATAAACCCACCCGCAGGGGGGGGCGGGAAACACCACATCAAACACCAGGGAGGGCATGACAACTCGCTCGACCACGAAAATCCAAAGGACCTGAGTAGTCCCCCCTTAGAACAAAACCTCTCTGCCTCAGAGGAAACAGTACAGGTTATGAATCTTTCCAACTTGAAACTATCTGTACATGAAATAAATGTCTTGAAAAAAGGTCTGGGCTTTTGTCCTACTTCTAAACCTGACTACACCACCATACACATAGATCTCTTCAAGTTCATACGTAATCTTAAATTGAAAAAGTTTTTCCAGAATAAACCAGACACTAACGGGACTGCCCGCATCTCACTACCAACTTGCAACCAATCCATCAAGGACCTACAGGACATCCATACAATTCTCTCCCTTGACAGTACATCGTCACCACCACCTAGCTTTGACGAACTACTGACTCAACTTAACATTTTACCTAACTTAGACGTTAACAGTGGGCTCAAACCCAGCTCCACGTTTGGCCCCATTTTGCCACCAGACAATCACATCGATGTCTTCTACAAAGCCTTTAGTACGGAATTACACAACTTAGAGGACAAGAAAAACACCTGCACCCACAGACCATACAAAAATCTCAATCCTAATGAACTCCGAGCGTTGCACAAACTCTCAACCTGCACAGACATAGTCATCAGGGAGGCAGACAAAGGGGGCAATGTTGTCATTATGAACAAAATTGACTACATTGCAGAAATCAATCACAAAAAAGGGGAGTGCGGGGTTGTATATAAAGTGGGGGGGTCAATAGTGTACTAGTTGTGACGCTAGACCACTCGTAGTCCTCAACTAGAGGTGAAAAATGGGTGGACTGTGTAGTTATGTTAGGTCTGGGGGGAAGGAGAGGAGCTGGGGAAAAAACCACGGAAAGGAAAGTTTCCTTTACGGACTAGGTGGTCTCACACACTATATAGTGTCATGCTTCATCATATGACCACCTAGCCCCACCCAGGTAGGACAGTGCCACCTGGGCGGACTCAACCTCACTGTTAAAAGAACAGGAGGGAGTGCGTAAATTAATCTTATTCCTGGAGATAGGGATCCAGCTATACTAGGGAAATAAAAACACCTACTCAGGTACCCGAGTAACTTTAATGGGGGTCCTGTGTGGTGTGGTTAAAAAGGATGGGGAACCAGTGTGAGAGCAATGACTCACAAGGTCACCTGTCTAAAATGGGGTAGCCGACATGTTTCTGCCCTTATGGTGGAGCTATGGAAAGTCTCTGGGCATTCATCAGGGCATTGGATCCCTGTAGTGATTCCTACTTAAACACTGCGAAAATAATCACAAATGGAAGGGAGGGCCTACCTTAACCAAGAAAATATCTGGGGAGGACCTAAAGAAGAAGGGGAGAAAACAGACCAAAACATAGTGAATAATAAAACACAGCACACCAATCCACACGTGTCAAAATTCATGCACGCCGCAGAAGTGCTGGTTGCAAAGTTTTTAAATCGCAATAGCATCGAGGTAGGTAATGCACGGTACGTGTGAGGATGGGAAGACAATTTCTTACCCTCACAGTTGAGGCTACTAGCCTCTGGTATCCTGGAGAGGGAGCGTCCCCTTATAGTAAGACTCTAAGGTTCCAGGGGAAAAAAGGGGAAAGGAACAGGAGAGAAAACCGATAATCATAAAGGTAATTAAAGGAATGCAGGGGAGGGGAAGAGAAGAAGAGAATGAGGAGAAAGGAAAACAAGGGAGAAAAAGAGGGTGACGGAGTAAAAAGAGAGGGGATCCAAGGCCAGAGGGAAAGAGGGAAAAAAAGGAAATTAGAGGCAAAGATTATAGATCAAGATGGAGAGGAGGAGATAAAAAGGAAAAAAGAACAAGAAGAAAAAAGAAGAAAGAAGAAAAAAGAAAGAAGAACGAAGAAAAAGAAGAAAAGGAAAAAAGGAAGATAGGAAAAAGGCGGAGAGGAAAAAGGGAAGGGAAAGGGAAGTAAGAAGATCAAATAGGAATAAAATTTTTTAAAAATTAAATAAATCCAAGGGAACAGAGATGTCTTATCTGTGTCTCCCACGCTGTCTGACTCACTGCATCAAAGGTGGGCGCTCTCTGTGCGCCTATACCGACCTCTCATTCAGGACCGCTTGGATACAATGGTCTGGTGGAGAGGGGTAGATATAGTGGCCTTAATTAGGACAAGAGGCAGCTGAAGTGAATCACCGTCGCGGCCCAGGGGGGCGGGGCCGGAAGTCCGGAGTTATACCTCCAAATATGGTCAAGCCCGAAGTGGCCCATAATGGCTATTAGAGTGCCGGGGGCCGGAACCCATGAAAATCCCCTCGGACGTGCGCCGGGGGGAAAAACAGCCTTGTCTCAGTGAGAGGAAAGGCCGGGATGAGGGCGCGTCAGCCTGAACTCCGCCGGCGGCGGCGACGCTCGCCCCGCGAGTGCTGTAGGGAAATGTAGTTTCCCAACAGCACACGCGGAACGCCAGCTGAGCAGGCCGCCGGAAACCAGAGCTCTCGGGCGGCCTAGTGAGCTCGGGGAGCGCACACTGAAAACGGGGGGGAAAAGGGGGAAAAAAAAAGGGAAAAAAAGGGGGGAAAGGGGAACAAAAAAAGCGGAAAGGGGTGGGTGGGGGGGGGAAAAAGGGGGGGGAAGGGAAAAAGACAGACATGAAAGAAAGGGGAAGTGGAGAGAGGAAGGGGAGGGGGAACGAGGAGAGACCAAGGGCAGGGGGGGAAAAGGAGGATGGAGCTGAAAAAAGGAAAGATTAAAGATGAAGATAAAAATAAAAATAAAAATAAAAGTAAAAATAAGGGGATAAAAGGCAAATATATATATAAAAAATGTTTTTCCATACATATAATAAAATAACATAACAAAGATGTAACTGAAAATAAGAAGGGGAGGGGGGGTGGGGAACAGAAGAAGAAAGGATGGGGGAGGGAACAGAAAAAGGGGAGGAGAAAGGAACAACCAAGAGATGAGAAAGATAAAGAGAGAAAGAAGAGAGAAGAGAAGAGAGAGTCCATGGGCAGAAAATTCTGGGCAGAAAAAGTTCTTCAAGTGGGTTCTAGGGTTTCAGAGAAAACCACGGTATCTCATCATTTAATCCAACCGTGTCTGTGTGCAACCTCCAAATCCAACGTTGTTCAGCCCTAAAAAGTTTTTCAGACATGTTGGTGGTCGAGGGGGAAAATTGTTCCAGGACTGTCCATGACATGTCGTCTGGGGAATGATTTTTTTGTAAGAAATGGCTGGTAAGTTTAGTAGCATCTCGTTTGCACCTGATCGTGCTCCTGTGCTCACAGATTCTGATGCTAACTTTTCTTGTGGTCATCCCCACGTACTGAAGTGGGCAAGGGCATTTGATTAAGTAGATTACGTTTTTACTGTTACAATTGGTAAATGATTTTTGCACCCAAGGGGTTCTAAGGTTGAGGTTGATGGTGGTGGATTTTTTGGGTAAAGGGGCAAACACTGCAGTTACCGCATGGGTGGTGACCAGCAGGGGGGGCCAATTGAAATTCAAAAGATCATAAAAGACAATTGGAAAATCCTGACTTCAGGTGGCTTACCCTTTGATCCACCATTACACGCGTATAAGAGAGCAAGTAATATACGTGATATGGTGGTCCATACCAGACCAAAGGAGAAACGGCGACCCGCACAGACCACACTCTGGCAATTGGCCCCCCCTGCTGGTCACCACCCATGCGGTAACTGCAGTGTTTGCCCCTTTACCCAAAAATCCACCACCATCAACCTCAACCTTAGAACCCCTTGGGTGCAAAAATCATTTACCAATTGTAACAGTAAAAACGTAATCTACTTAATCAAATGCCCTTGCCCACTTCAGTACGTGGGGATGACCACAAGAAAAGTTAGCATCAGAATCTGTGAGCACAGGAGCACGATCAGGTGCAAACGAGATGCTACTAAACTTACCAGCCATTTCTTACAAAAAAATCATTCCCCAGACGACATGTCATGGACAGTCCTGGAACAATTTTCCCCCTCGACCACCAACATGTCTGAAAAACTTTTTAGGGCTGAACAACGTTGGATTTGGAGGTTGCACACAGACACGGTTGGATTAAATGATGAGATACCGTGGTTCTCTCTGCAACCCTAGAACCCACTTGAAGAACTTTTTCTGCCCAGAATTTTCTGCCCATGGACTCTCTCTTCTCTTCTCTCTTCTTTCTCTCTTTATCTTTCTCATCTCTTGGTTGTTCCTTTCTCCTCCCCTTTTTCTGTTCCCTCCCCCATCCTTTCTTCTTCTGTTCCCCACCCCCCTCCCCTTCTTATTTTCAGTTACATCTTTGTTATGTTATTTTATTATATGTATGGAAAAACATTTTTTATATATATATTTGCCTTTTATCCCCTTATTTTTACTTTTATTTTTATTTTTATTTTTATCTTCATCTTTAATCTTTCCTTTTTTCAGCTCCATCCTCCTTTTCCCCCCCTGCCCTTGGTCTCTCCTCGTTCCCCCTCCCCTTCCTCTCTCCACTTCCCCTTTCTTTCATGTCTGTCTTTTTCCCTTCCCCCCCTTTTCCCCCCCCCACCCACCCCTTTCCGCTTTTTTGTTCCCCTTTCCCCCCTTTTTTTCCCTTTTTTTTTCCCCCTTTTCCCCCCCGTTTTCAGTGTGCGCTCCCCGAGCTCACTAGGCCGCCCGAGAGCTCTGGTTTCCGGCAGCCTGCTCAGCTGGCGTTCCGCGTGTGCTGTTTGGAAACTACATTTCCCTACAGCACTCGCGGGGCGAGCGTCGCCGCCGCCGGCGGAGTTCAGGCTGACGCGCCCTCATCCCGGCCTTTCCTCTCACTGAGACAAGGCTGTTTTTCCCCCCGGCGCACGTCCGAGGGGATTTTCATGGGTTCCGGCCCCCGGCACTCTAATAGCCATTATGGGCCACTTCGGGCTTGACCATATTTGGAGGTATAACTCCGGACTTCCGGCCCCGCCCCCCTGGGCCGCGACGGTGATTCACTTCAGCTGCCTCTTGTCCTAATTAAGGCCACTATATCTACCCCTCTCCACCAGACCATTGTATCCAAGCGGTCCTGAATGAGAGGTCGGTATAGGCGCACAGAGAGCGCCCACCTTTGATGCAGTGAGTCAGACAGCGTGGGAGACACAGATAAGACATCTCTGTTCCCTTGGATTTATTTAATTTTTAAAATTTTATTCCTATTTGATCTTCCTACTTCCCTTTCCCTTCCCTTTTTCCTCTCCGCCTTTTTCCTATCTTCCTTTTTTCCTTTTCTTCTTTTTCTTCGTTCTTCTTTCTTTTTTCTTCTTTCTTCTTTTTTCTTCTTGTTCTTTTTTCCTTTTTATCTCCTCCTCTCCATCTTGATCTATAATCTTTGCCTCTAATTTCCTTTTTTTCCCTCTTTCCCTCTGGCCTTGGATCCCCTCTCTTTTTACTCCGTCACCCTCTTTTTCTCCCTTGTTTTCCTTTCTCCTCATTCTCTTCTTCTCTTCCCCTCCCCTGCATTCCTTTAATTACCTTTATGATTATCGGTTTTCTCTCCTGTTCCTTTCCCCTTTTTTCCCCTGGAACCTTAGAGTCTTACTATAAGGGGACGCTCCCTCTCCAGGATACCAGAGGCTAGTAGCCTCAACTGTGAGGGTAAGAAATTGTCTTCCCATCCTCACACGTACCGTGCATTACCTACCTCGATGCTATTGCGATTTAAAAACTTTGCAACCAGCACTTCTGCGGCGTGCATGAATTTTGACACGTGTGGATTGGTGTGCTGTGTTTTATTATTCACTATGTTTTGGTCTGTTTTCTCCCCTTCTTCTTTAGGTCCTCCCCAGATATTTTCTTGGTTAAGGTAGGCCCTCCCTTCCATTTGTGATTATTTTCGCAGTGTTTAAGTAGGAATCACTACAGGGATCCAATGCCCTGATGAATGCCCAGAGACTTTCCATAGCTCCACCATAAGGGCAGAAACATGTCGGCTACCCCATTTTAGACAGGTGACCTTGTGAGTCATTGCTCTCACACTGGTTCCCCATCCTTTTTAACCACACCACACAGGACCCCCATTAAAGTTACTCGGGTACCTGAGTAGGTGTTTTTATTTCCCTAGTATAGCTGGATCCCTATCTCCAGGAATAAGATTAATTTACGCACTCCCTCCTGTTCTTTTAACAGTGAGGTTGAGTCCGCCCAGGTGGCACTGTTCTACCTGGGTGGGGCTAGGTGGTCATATGATGAAGCATGACACTATATAGTGTGTGAGACCACCTAGTCCGTAAAGGAAACTTTCCTTTCCGTGGTTTTTTCCCCAGCTCCTCTCCTTCCCCCCAGACCTAACATAACTACACAGTCCACCCATTTTTCACCTCTAGTTGAGGACTACGAGTGGTCTAGCGTCACAACTAGTACACTATTGACCCCCCCACTTTATATACAACCCCGCACTCCCCTTTTTTGTGATTGTGTTCTTGTGGGAGCCGAGTGCGGTTTTGGTTTTTTTCCCCTTGCTCCCATCCGCTCTCCCTTGTGTAATGTGATAGTAGAGCAGCCGCCCGGCTGCGAGAGCTTTCTTATCCTTATCTCTCGATTGTGAGAGACATAGCTTGCTGTCTCTCAGTGAGCACCCCTACCTCGTCTGCGTCCCTTAGAACTTCGGTTCCCGCGTCTGTCTTCTACATTCAGATCCCTTGTTTTCCCTCCTCCTTTTCTGATTTTTTCCCCCCACCCACACCATGGCAGATGGTCTCTCCTTCAATGAAGAGGAAGTATCAGCTATCCTCGCAGCCCCTTCACTTCTTGGGGACACGGCTCTGTCAAAGAGTTTGTCCCAACTGGGGGACTGGGACACCCTAGTGGAATTAAAACGCTCCCAAGTAAAGACTATACTACATGGAGCCGTGCTCACGGAATACCTCCGTAGTAACTCTGCACCAAACGGACTACTCGTTACTAATGAGCCCCGCATATTCCTTGACGACTTTGAGTTTCGTAAAGATTGGTCACTTATAGCATGGAAATGCACTCGAGATTGGCTGATATTAATTATAAAAACAGCCACTAGGCTTTCTGAAACCCTACTGGTCCAGATAAAAACCAGTGAGAACAACCTGAAGTCAGGTGTGAGTATTCTCTCCTTCAAAAAGAAACTGGAGGAGGTAAACAAAAACATGAATGAATATAAAGAATACCTAACTCAGCAAAAAATAGCCAAATTCCAAAAAGATCTGAATCGTTTTTCCCTGGAAAGGATATATCCCTACACTAAACCTGATTATGTAGCAAAGAATTCCACCAACACTTCTGACACCTCATCCGGGGGCAATATCAGCTCAGACAGTGACAGTAACTCTTCAGGAAACATACGATATCGCCGTGGGCGGCGTGGGCAACGTCGAGGAGGATGGAATTTTCCACCGGCTCCTCCCGTTTACCCGCCTTACTTTAACCAACAATGGGGTTGGCCAAATCAATATGGCCCTCCTCAACAATATCAAGCACCCTACCTGCAACACCCAGCCCAATGGTCCTTTCCCGAACCCCCGCCGCCTTTTTTAGACAGAGGTCACGGGAGGGACAGGGGGAGGAGAAAAGAGGTACAGTGGCGCCCAAAAGAGGATGCCTTGGAAAATCCACTACACAGGGATCCCGTCCCAGGGACCAGCAAGACAAAGTGAAACTGGCCCCTGAAAAGACAAACAACATCATCAATCTAAGCAACCGGAGTTTGAGCCAAACCGAAATTCTAGCATTAAACAAAGGTTTGAACTTTGTACCTACCCCGAAGGTTGATTTATTCAGAACTAGAACAGAACTAGCGGGCCTGTTCCGTAAGATCCGCCTAAAGACCTTCTTCCTTGGGAAGGAATATGAAACTCCCACACAGAACACGGGACTACGTCCCAAATCTACTTTCTGTCCCCCGGCAGGGCAAATGCCCCCGGAGGTACTGGCCTTCGAAAAATCAGTATCCCTAAGAATCAATGGTCTCACAAAAGCTCCCAACAAAATATTCCACAATATGAGCCAAATCGAAATAGAATCACTGAA
Organism: Pleurodeles waltl; assembly: GCF_031143425.1. Taxonomy (NCBI): domain Eukaryota; kingdom Metazoa; phylum Chordata; class Amphibia; order Caudata; family Salamandridae; genus Pleurodeles; species Pleurodeles waltl. Next base: position 900,596,943 of record NC_090436.1, read on the forward strand.
GGGCCTCACAGCTGACCCCACCATCATTATAAAACCAGCAGATAAGGGTGGGGCTACAGTGATCCTCCCACAACAAATGTACAAAGACGAGTGTGAGCGACTACTAGGGAACACCAGACACTATAAACGTTTGGCACGCGATCCTACTACCGATGTTCAAGAAGAAATCACTTTCCTAGTATCTAAAGGGAAAGAAAACAACTGGATTACAGATCATGAGGCATCTTTCCTGATACAGACCAATCCGAAAATCCCGTACTTTTATATTTTACCAAAAGTACACAAAGAAAAGATTCCCCCCCCCCGGACGACCCATAGTTTCCGGTCTAGGCTCAGCACTAGAGCCTTTGTCAAAATTCGTGGATTTCTTTCTACAACCACTAGTTAAAAGAATCCCGACCTATTTGAAGGACACCACCCATGTCCTCCTTTTACTGGATTCTATAACCTTTGACAAAACCAAGGAGCTCCTGATTACCCTTGACGTGGAGTCACTATACACCAATATTCCGCAAGAGGCTACCTTGGAAGTGATAAGTGACCTGCTGGAAACTCACATGAATGAATCCCAAACCCCTCCGGGTTTTATCCTGGACTTAGCACATCTCGCTCTCACCAGAAACTACTTTAAATTTGAGGATAGTTTCTTTTTACAGACACAGGGTACATCAATGGGCAGCACATTCGCCCCTAGTCTAGCATGTCTATACGTTGACCATTTTGAAAGACAAATTGTTTTGAATGAGGAGAACCCCTACCGTGACCAGATAAAACTCTGGAAACGATACATCGACGATGTACTTCTAATATGGACGGGAAGTAGGGCAGAAGCCCAGGCGTTTGCAGTTTGGCTTAACGGAGCAAACCCTTTCCTCACGTTCACAATGAACATAGGCGACAACAAGTTACCTTTCCTGGATTTACTTATCTATGAGAATGATGGAGGGTTAGCCACTGAGGTATACTACAAACCAACGGACTGTAATAATCTGTTACAATATCAGAGCTTCCACCCTCGAGCTCTAAGAGATAACCTTCCGGTTGGGCAGTTCCTACGGTTAAGACGAAACTGCTCTTCAGTGATTGACTATCGCAAACATGCAGACAAATTAACTGTGAAGTTACACACCAAAGACTATCCCCCACACCTAGTGAGCAGGGCTTTAAAAAGAGCACGCAATAACAATAGAGACCAGCTGCTACAGCCCCACGCACCAAAGTCAAGTTTGGACAAGATCGTTTGTGTGACCACATTTAATCCTTTATCTAATGAAATTCAAAAGATCATAAAAGACAATTGGAAAATCCTGACTTCAGGTGGCTTACCCTTTGATCCACCATTACACGCGTATAAGAGAGCAAGTAATATACGTGATATGGTGGTCCATACCAGACCAAAGGAGAAACGGCGACCCGCACAGACCACACTCTGGCAATTGGCCCCCCCTGCTGGTCACCACCCATGCGGTAACTGCAGTGTTTGCCCCTTTACCCAAAAATCCACCACCATCAACCTCAACCTTAGAACCCCTTGGGTGCAAAAATCATTTACCAATTGTAACAGTAAAAACGTAATCTACTTAATCAAATGCCCTTGCCCACTTCAGTACGTGGGGATGACCACAAGAAAAGTTAGCATCAGAATCTGTGAGCACAGGAGCACGATCAGGTGCAAACGAGATGCTACTAAACTTACCAGCCATTTCTTACAAAAAAATCATTCCCCAGACGACATGTCATGGACAGTCCTGGAACAATTTTCCCCCTCGACCACCAACATGTCTGAAAAACTTTTTAGGGCTGAACAACGTTGGATTTGGAGGTTGCACACAGACACGGTTGGATTAAATGATGAGATACCGTGGTTCTCTCTGCAACCCTAGAACCCACTTGAAGAACTTTTTCTGCCCAGAATTTTCTGCCCATGGACTCTCTCTTCTCTTCTCTCTTCTTTCTCTCTTTATCTTTCTCATCTCTTGGTTGTTCCTTTCTCCTCCCCTTTTTCTGTTCCCTCCCCCATCCTTTCTTCTTCTGTTCCCCACCCCCCTCCCCTTCTTATTTTCAGTTACATCTTTGTTATGTTATTTTATTATATGTATGGAAAAACATTTTTTATATATATATTTGCCTTTTATCCCCTTATTTTTACTTTTATTTTTATTTTTATTTTTATCTTCATCTTTAATCTTTCCTTTTTTCAGCTCCATCCTCCTTTTCCCCCCCTGCCCTTGGTCTCTCCTCGTTCCCCCTCCCCTTCCTCTCTCCACTTCCCCTTTCTTTCATGTCTGTCTTTTTCCCTTCCCCCCCTTTTTCCCCCCCCACCCACCCCTTTCCGCTTTTTTGTTCCCCTTTCCCCCCTTTTTTTCCCTTTTTTTTCCCCCTTTTCCCCCCCGTTTTCAGTGTGCGCTCCCCGAGCTCACTAGGCCGCCCGAGAGCTCTGGTTTCCGGCGGCCTGCTCAGCTGGCGTTCCGCGTGTGCTGTTGGGAAACTACATTTCCCTACAGCACTCGCGGGGCGAGCGTCGCCGCCGCCGGCGGAGTTCAGGCTGACGCGCCCTCATCCCGGCCTTTCCTCTCACTGAGACAAGGCTGTTTTTCCCCCCGGCGCACGTCCGAGGGGATTTTCATGGGTTCCGGCCCCCGGCACTCTAATAGCCATTATGGGCCACTTCGGGCTTGACCATATTTGGAGGTATAACTCCGGACTTCCGGCCCCGCCCCCCTGGGCCGCGACGGTGATTCACCTCAGCTGCCTCTTGTCCTAATTAAGGCCACTATATCTACCCCTCTCCACCAGACCATTGTATCCAAGCGGTCCTGAATGAGAGGTCGGTATAGGCGCACAGAGAGCGCCCACCTTTGATGCAGTGAGTCAGACAGCGTGGGAGACACAGATAAGACATCTCTGTTCCCTTGGATTTATTTAATTTTTAAAATTTTATTCCTATTTGATCTTCCTACTTCCCTTTCCCTTCCCTTTTTCCTCTCCGCCTTTTTCCTATCTTCCTTTTTTCCTTTTCTTCTTTTTCTTCGTTCTTCTTTCTTTTTTCTTCTTTCTTCTTTTTTCTTCTTGTTCTTTTTTCCTTTTTATCTCCTCCTCTCCATCTTGATCTATAATCTTTGCCTCTAATTTCCTTTTTTTCCCTCTTTCCCTCTGGCCTTGGATCCCCTCTCTTTTTACTCCGTCACCCTCTTTTTCTCCCTTGTTTTCCTTTCTCCTCATTCTCTTCTTCTCTTCCCCTCCCCTGCATTCCTTTAATTACCTTTATGATTATCGGTTTTCTCTCCTGTTCCTTTCCCCTTTTTTCCCCTGGAACCTTAGAGTCTTACTATAAGGGGACGCTCCCTCTCCAGGATACCAGAGGCTAGTAGCCTCAACTGTGAGGGTAAGAAATTGTCTTCCCATCCTCACACGTACCGTGCATTACCTACCTCGATGCTATTGCGATTTAAAAACTTTGCAACCAGCACTTCTGCGGCGTGCATGAATTTTGACACGTGTGGATTGGTGTGCTGTGTTTTATTATTCACTATGTTTTGGTCTGTTTTCTCCCCTTCTTCTTTAGGTCCTCCCCAGATATTTTCTTGGTTAAGGTAGGCCCTCCCTTCCATTTGTGATTATTTTCGCAGTGTTTAAGTAGGAATCACTACAGGGATCCAATGCCCTGATGAATGCCCAGAGACTTTCCATAGCTCCACCATAAGGGCAGAAACATGTCGGCTACCCCATTTTAGACAGGTGACCTTGTGAGTCATTGCTCTCACACTGGTTCCCCATCCTTTTTAACCACACCACACAGGACCCCCATTAAAGTTACTCGGGTACCTGAGTAGGTGTTTTTATTTCCCTAGTATAGCTGGATCCCTATCTCCAGGAATAAGATTAATTTACGCACTCCCTCCTGTTCTTTTAACAGTGAGGTTGAGTCCGCCCAGGTGGCACTGTCCTACCTGGGTGGGGCTAGGTGGTCATATGATGAAGCATGACACTATATAGTGTGTGAGACCACCTAGTCCGTAAAGGAAACTTTCCTTTCCGTGGTTTTTTCCCCAGCTCCTCTCCTTCCCCCCAGACCTAACATAACTACACAGTCCACCCATTTTTCACCTCTAGTTGAGGACTACGAGTGGTCTAGCGTCACAACTAGTACACTATTGACCCCCCCACTTTATATACAACCCCGCACTCCCCTTTTTTGTGATTGTGTTCTTGTGGGAGCCGAGTGCGGTTTTGGTTTTTTTCCCCTTGCTCCCATCCGCTCTCCCTTGTGTAATGTTACATTGCAGAAATCAACAGACAACTCAATGACACACAGGCCTACTCTACGTTGCAGACTAACCCTCTTCCTGACATCACTAGTCTCATCGTAAAGAAACTGACGTCTTGGAAGAACCTTTGTCTCCTAACCGATCTAGAATACAGATTTTTGTACACTGAGGCGCCTCGGGCTCCCTGCATATACATTCTACCTAAGGTCCATAAACCAGGGGGCTTTCCCCCTGGAAGACCCATCATCTCAGGGATTGGTTCTCCTACGGAACATATTTCTGAGTACATTGATTCTTTTCTTCAACCCTTGGTACACAACTTACCCTCGTACATACAGGACACTAGGGACTTGCTGTGTCAACTTGAAGATATCGAATGGACAGAAGGTTGTGTGTTTGTCTGCCTCGACGTTAGCTCTCTCTATACTTCCATTCCCCTGGAAAAGGGTCTGGAAATGCTCCAACTGACGCTTAGTGCCCGTGATGCCACACTCTATGAACACACGCATATGCTTCTTGATCTCACTCGTTTAGTGCTAGAGAACAATGTTTTCCTACATGATGGTAGATGGTTTCGGCAGTGTCAGGGTGTAGCCATGGGAGCTAAATTCTCTCCATCATATGCTAACCTTTACATGGGCCAATTTGAGAAAATCCACCTGTGGTCCAACTGTCCGACACATATCACCGAACATATCCTGTACTGGGGGAGATATATTGATGATATTCTTGCTATCTGGACTGGCAACATCCCTGACCTCAATAGACTTATAGAACACCTTAACTCTAATGAGTTCAACCTAGTGTTCACTCATAAAGTGGACACTACCCAAATTGAGTTTTTGGACTTGTTGCTGTACATCACCAACAATAAGATCATGTCAAGACTATACAGGAAACCCACTGCCTGCAATTCTATTCTACATGCTCAGAGCGCTCATCCCCTCACACAGATCAGGGCCATTCCTTACGGTGAAATGGTCAGGATTAGACGCAACTGCACTGACACGGACGTCTTCAAGCAAGAACTTAAGAACCTGACTCACCGCTTCCGAGCTAGGGGTTACACCAATAAACTCATCTCGGTAGCCAGTAAACTCATCTCTAACAAGAACCAACACGCCTTACTGCTCAAAAGCCCCAAAGAACCTGGTACCAGGGGTTCTCCCAACAACAGACTGGCCGCTTTCATCACCCAATACAGCCCTGTGAGCAAGGCGGTACTGCGCATTCTCAAGAAACATTGCGACTTGTTGATGTTGGACACCTGTCTCAAGAACTCAGTAGGCATGTCACCCACCATTGTGCACACTAGAGGTCATACGCTCAGGAACATTCTGTGCCCCAGCTTTCTCTGTCCCTCCCCTCCAACTCGCCCACTGGGTTGGATTCCAGAAAAACCTAATGGTTTTTATAAATGTGGCTGCTGCATATCCTGCCAATTGGCCCTGAACAAAACTATATCGTTCTCCTACAATACCGGGATCAGGTACCAAATCAAGACCTTCATGAACTGCAACACAAAGTTCACTGTTTACTGCTTGATATGTGTATGCGGTCTGATTTACATTGGAAGCTCCACACGCCCACTCAAGGAACGCATACAGGAACATGTCAGAGCCATCAGAAATGTCAACACCAACTATCCCCTGGCTGTCCACTTCAACACCCTGCACGGGGAAAAAGATCTTTTAAACATTAGATTTCACGGCATCATGCATGTCTCTAACTCACCAAGATGGGGGGACAGAACAAGGGACCTGCGCAGATGCGAGGCCAAATGGATCTTAAAACTCCGCGCAGTTGAGTTAGGCCTGAACACAGACCGTGAGCTACATTATTTTCTTACATGATTATTAGGATCCACTACCCCCGTTGTCTTTCAAGGACATATAGGGCCCCCTTATGGTCAACACTCATAAACAACTGTTTGTATAAACCTCACGTTATACGCTGTATGATTACCCTGTACCCACAATGTCGTTTTTGATCATGTGTTTCACTACCTATTCCATGCCCATATGTTACCACTTATTGTACTAGATTACTATGCTCCATGGCCTCGGTCTTTATATGCTCCGCTGCTTTTGAATTGTTGTACTTAACATCTTCACTGCTGTACCCAATTATTATTTACCAGAGCTGTGTATTATCACATTCCCTAATTAACCTATACTGTCACTTTCCTCCAGTACTACACCCACAGTACCTACCTCTCTTCCTACTCATTAACTATCCTTGCCTCTCAACACCTCGGCTCACTGCACCAATTTATAATTCCCACAGCACACCTGGTCATCTCAACTTCAAAGTACTTTCTAGCTTGCACCCAATCAGGGATTGTTTTCATTTTACCTTACAGTTACTACTGTCAAATAACCAACCGTGGTTCACTTATGTACCTCTTATCTTTTATTTCATCTTCTCGTCTTTTCCCTCTCTTTTATTATATATTCTGTCTCTCCACGCACTTTGTACAAAATGCCCAGGCCTCCACTCCTTGTTTTTAACCTTACAATATGGCCGCTTCCTCACTATTACATCAACCTACTCGGTCGTCTTTAATTTTAGGTTCTTGGACCTCTCTTTCATACACCCAAGATGGCCGCCATACTGCCAAACATCCTATTTTTTAGTCCCTCCTTTATCTCTATGCTACTCTCATTTGCTTTTTTAAGACGAGATCACAGGTCTTTACCGACCAGTACACGCTTCGACTACTTGGTGCCACACGTCTCCACTCGGCCCTTCAGGTATGCCTTCGTCTCCTGCTTGAATGTCTCCTCGACTTACACTACTATTGTTTTAACCTTACGTCTACTTAGCGGTTCACTTCTCACCGCGTTCATGCCAGCGCTTAGTTTTTACACAGCTTAATCTTTATTTATTTTTCCATTATGCACGCATATTTGCTTTCTTTTGATTAGCGCTGTCGACTGAATGTCGTACCGCGCTGTCGACTTGCCACAGAATTTCACCTCACCACCAGTCTTGTCTCTCGATCGGCTACATTTGTTTCCACGCCTTACAGCGCAGCCTTTCACACACGGGCTTTTTTTCTGTATGTTCCCCCATTAACACCTGAGCGTGCTTATGTTTGGCGGTCAGTATCTTTACCGGTGGAGCTTGTCCTAGCTTTCCGGACCGCACTTGTTTTACCCTAAACTCTTGTTACCAATTGAACTACTTGACAAATGCTTTACCGTATTTGCCCGCTTTTTATCCTTGTAGTCAGTGGTCACAACTTATTACGCCGTGACCACCTTGCCATCTTGCAGGACCTTACCTTATACTTTTCTTTAATTACTCTACGAATCTCACACTCCCTTAGCTTGACTTCTGATTAACTATAACTGTATGTTCCTGTTTCCCTCATTCAGGTTAAATCGGCTCATGTCTCTTTCCCTTTGCCTTTTTATCCGACACTTTCATAGGTTTTGACTACAGGCTTATCAGGGCCTGCCACACCTGCTCTTTCTTACGTGTCCATTACCTTACTCAGCCATACTACTGATAGGTCCACTCCTAGAAGGTATGTTTTGTGTGACCTATTTTTCTCATCGATCTCTTCCTTCACTGTTTATATACCACTCCTCCAGACTTCTTTTTTTCCTCTTTTTTTGTTTTTTTGTTTCTACTTTCATCTTTTATCTTTACTTTTCACTATATTGTTGGCTATTCACAGCCATTGTTGTCTCTCTTCCCAGTTCCAATTGACCTTCTAAAGCCCATTCAACTGATCACGGGTTTCCCTCGTTACTTACCTTCGCCACGTACCATTCTGGCCAGACGTCCCAGGTATGATCTACGTACTCGGTCCCTTTTGCCCCTTCCTTCGGTCCATTCACTAATTCACCCCCTTTGACTTTTTAATTCCTGTGTTGTGCCCTTACTCATCCACCTGTCGGATCTCTCTCTCAGCCCTTCTCTATTCTTCTACTTGTCTCACTTTACTTTACAGGCTTTTGTATACTAAACCCAGAATGCTGCTGCATCTGTCCACCATAAACTCTGGGTATATACCTTTCGTAACTTTGATCCTAGGTTACATAACACTCAGCCACGGTGATTCACTTTCTTTCTCATGCTTTGCACTTTGGTTCCTAATCACGAACTTTGCTTGCCGTGCTTTTTCAATACTCACCTACACACCTTTTAAGCCCCACTGTGCTCACATCCAGATCACTGGTTATTGGTATCCAGTTTTGGAGTCTTTTCCACATGCTCACCTATGAGCCTACTTTCGAGTTCAAACACTTCTGTATGCCCCAAAAAACTTTTTGCTTTCATTTACTGTTTTGCAGCCTTGATGAAGTCACCTGTGTGACGAAACACATATTGGCTGTATCTCGTTGATGGCACAATGATTTCTAGCATCTACAAATAAAGACAACATTTGCAAAACAAGACCTGGGACTCCAATCTACTTTTCACCTCAACAACATACTATCAGGGATACTTATCCCTGCCACACTATTGGACTATACATTCTGTGTGCTGTGGCCATCTTGTCTAATTTTGTCCTTGGGTACTCTGATACCCGTTTTTGTGCCTACTGGGTAGTAAGGCACTGGGCCAGGTTGCACCAGACCCTGCGTTCACTTTGATACTTGTCCAAAAACTATTGTTTTACTGCTTAGATGTGCGGCGCCTTTCACCCTTACTACCCTATTGTGTTTTTTTCAATACATATAAAGTTGACTAATACTTAGCTAGTTTAGTTTGGCACACCCATGCTGATCAAGTGCAGCATATGTTTAATAACTAACCTCCCAGTATGTAGGCTATCACTGAAATGGGTGTATGCTAAGATCAGTAGACCAGCATTCCTGTGACTGCTGTCATTCCGAAGGAACATACAAATTGAAAACTACATTATCTTGATTGACACAATGGTACATTTGCTAAACCATGTATTAATAATATCACAGTGTCACTTTGCTATATTTCTGCTGATCAAGCAAATTGGCAAATGTAAGGTGATGAATGTGGCTCATCTGTGATTTCCGAAACCCATATTGGGTGAACAGGGCAACGAGAGACACATTTCAGGTGCAATGACTACACCTGTGCCCATGCAGTCTGTAATGGATGAATACAATATACACTGTCAACATATATCTCCTTGTTGTATCCAAATATGAAAACTGGTCAATCCATGGCTAGCCTCAAACTGTCACCAAATAATGCACAGGATCCCTGCCATTATGGTGTCATAGGGGACATATGTGGCTCAGGGTACCCTGTCAATGTAGCATATGAAACCTAGACACAACACAGGCCCTACATGTAAGGGACCATAGAAAGCATGATAAATCTTGACCCTAATTCAATCCAAAGGTGTGTCACACAGTAAAGGATTGCCCTTTGATGCCCAAGCCACAATACCTGAGTGACTGGTATTGCAGTCCTCCAGGAAAGTGGCTTTGCATGCCTCTCATCGATACACATGATGAGAGGAGTACACTCCATAAATGAGTCTGCAAAAAAATGATGGAGCATGTTTGCCACCACATGATAGTTAGGGCCACTGCATGTGTGCAGATATGTGTGTATCACTCACTGGAGTGCCCGGGTCTGTTCATGTTTGCAGTGGTATGTCGGTTGCAGTATCATCATGCCTGAGAGGCTGGACTTTCTGATTTAATCTTACACACAGTAATTTTATTTGGAAGTGTTGTACAGTGCACAGACATTGAGCACATTTCTCCCTTCCATGCTTTACAGGTGGACCTGCCCCCTACACAATTGGAGAGGTGGCTCGATTTGCGGACCTAGACATCTCCAGTAAGTGTTGATATTTCTGTTCTGTGTTGTGTTTGCTGCTGTTGTGTGATTGACTCCTGTGTGTTGGATACTTAGCAAGGTATGATGCGCTGGTAAATGATCGGATATGTTACTTGAGTGGAGTATAGTTTTTTTTCCATCTTTGAGTTGGACAATCCTTAGCATATAGTCATATTTTGGGATTGTAGTGCCCTGTAGGCACGGCCATGTGAATAGGGTGACATTTGTTGATAAAACTTTTATTAAGAAAATTTAGCAGAGGACCATATTTATGATTTAGTCAGCAAGTCAGACCCTAAATCTCACAGAATAGGGATGCCAAAGTCTTACCCACAGACTTGAGCCTCCCTGTTCACTAATGAACATGTTTGACTGTATGTTTCACTTCCTAGCAGCATGTAGCTCCACATATTGTGCTACGTGTATGTGGCACTTGAGTACAATGTCATAGGTGTGCATGCAGCTCATAGCCAGATGTGTGCTTGCATCTATCTGCTTGTTGTAAGTCATGTATTACTGGTATGAAATGATGTTGACAATTGTCTGCATGTCAAACATAAATGTGAATAGGATTGTCCAAGGTTTGGGTGTATCCTAGTTGGACATCCTCCTTAACTGTGGTGGACTGCCCAAACCCATGTTCAGCTGTCCAAAGCTTCCTGGGTGTCCTAGATGTTGGAAAGTATTTGTTGCTTGTCCATCCCCCCTCAGGCACAGGCGTAGGGTTATGAAATGTGTGCCTAGGACTGATGATCCAAATTTAGTACACAGACATGTAAATCTGTAAATCACTTGTCCAAAACTAGGATACCCACTCATGATTAGCAACTGCATTCTATCCTGGCAATTCCATTTACAAATCACAGATCTTGTGGCCCTTGATTGTCAGAAGTTAGTCATTAGTTGACCTGTCACATGTGGAGGACTTGCAGCATTTTTTATATGACAAATGGCTGAACAATGATGCATAGCTCATTTAAGTTGTTACACATTTTTTAGAGCATTACTGTGCTGTTTGATACGTCATGTGTAGGCTGCGTTGGCATGTACTTCCTCAGGGACAATCAGTGATCTGTATGATGATATGGCCTGTTTCTGGTACTTTAGATGTATCGTCTGATTTACTTCTGGAGCCATATCACACAATGAAGTACTTAATGTTTGGTTTTATATTATTTTTAACAGCAGCCAATATGAATTCCATCTAGATTCGGGCGTTACCGCCACATTCTAGATGTCGAGTGTGGGTTCCACAACATGGCACGGCGTTATCGCCATGAAAGAGCCTCTGGAGTGTGGAGGGCATGTGCCCAAGGGGGCCCTTCCGTGTCCACCACAGCCAGCACCACCAACACCACCACTACCACCCAGGTGGCACCAATCATAGCAGGCACCACTGCAGGACAGTCAACCTCCACTGCTCCCAGACCTATCACAGCGCCACCTGCACCTCCTCCTACACGCATGGCACCAACAGGACATACATATTCAACTGGCACCCAGACCACCCCTGCTGCAGTCATTGACCCTGCAGATTTTCAACGGATGCAACATGACATTGAACGTATGTTGAGGAAAATGAACAGGCTGCAGCAGGAGGTGGCACAAGTTAATAGGAGTGTTCGTGCCATAAAGAAGGCCCTGCGGAGGGCGAACTTGTAAACATTTTACCCTCAGCCATGATTCCCTTCCCTCCCTCCTCTTTCCTGGGTCTTTCAAGTAGTGGGTTTAGGGGGCTTAGGAGCATATTTATACTCTGTTTGCACCGAATTAGCGTCATTTTTCTTTTTACTCTAATTCTGTGCAAAACTAACTCCATATTTATACTTTGGTGCTAGACCCGACTAGTGCCAAATTTATGGAGTTCAAGTCATTTTTTGGAAGTGGAGAGCTACCTTGCCTTAATGAGATGCAAGGTAGTCATTCACGTGCAAAAAATGACTCTATGCCTTAACGCCATATTTAGGGGCATATTTATACTCTGGGACATATTTATACTCTGCACTGAATTAGCGTCATTTTTTTTACTTTAATTCGGTGCAAAACTAACTCCATATTTATACTTTGGTGCTAGACCTGTTTAGCACCAAGGCGCTGATTTATACTTTTTTTGCGCTGCATTAATGTCATTTTTTGACGCAAAAGTAGCGCAACCTTACAAAATATTGGCCCTCATTTATACTTTTTGCTACAAAACTGCACTAACTCAGTTTTGACTAAAAAGTTTAGCACCGGCTTGCACCATTTCTGTGCACCAGCCGGGCACCATATTTATGGAATGGTGCAAGCCGGTGCAAAGGGCAGGCTACAGTAAAAAAAAAATGACTTGAGTCGGGTGGGGCTGGTGGTATAGAAGGAGAGGGTTTAGCACCAAAAAATGACTTTAGGCAGGTTAGAGTAAAAGAAATTGACTCTAACCAGAATAGCGTCATTTTATGGTGCTAAACCTACCATGCCACATGACTCCTGCCTTAGAAAACGCAGGAGTCATGCCCACCACCCCAGTGGCCAGCACAGAGGACAATGGTCCACTGGGCATGGCCATTGCACCATGTGCCATGTATGGGGGCCAATTTCAGGGCCCCCTGTGGCACTTTCATATTATAAAATGCAATCTTACCTGTACGTACCTGGGATGGGGTCCCCCATCCTCCGCAGTCCTTCTGGTGTGGGTGGGGGTGCCCCTGGGGTCTGGGGAGGGCATCTGTGGGAGTATTCCATGGTGTTCCACTACGGAAATAGGTCCACAGGTCCCCTAATGCCAGCCCTGATCCAGGCTTTAAAAAATGGGGCAAAGCAAGCTTTGCACCATTTTTTTACCCCTCCTCCCTCCCTTGCACCATTTTTGCATGGGAGTATAAATGTGGCGTTAAGGCCATAGAGTCATTTTTTGAATGGGAACGCCTACCTTGCATCTCATTAAGGTGAGGTAGGTTTCCACTTCCAAAAAATGACTTTAACTCCATAAATTTGGCACTAGATGGGTCTAGCACCAAAGTATAAATATGGAGTTAGTTTTGCACCGAAGTAGAGAAAAAAAAATTATGCTAATTCAGTGCAAATAGAGTATAAATATGCCCCTTAGCGTAAAGAAATTAAGCTAATCTGGTTAGAGTAATTTATTTTGACTCTAACCTGCCTAACATAATTTCTTTTACGCCAGCCTACCCTTTGCACCGGCTTGCACCATTTCATAAATATGGTGCCCAGCTGGTACTAAAAAATGGTGCAAGCCGGTGCAAAACATTTTGGTGCAAAACTGCTTTAGTGCTATTTTGCACCAAAAAGTATAAATAAGGCCCTTAGTGTTACGTTAGAATAGGCTGTTAGTTTAGTTAGTAGTAGTGGGTGGGGGTATTAGTGTTGGGTTAGAATAGGCTGTTAGTTTAGTTAGTAGTAGTGGGTGGGGGGTATGATACTTTTAATATCTGTTTTTTATTATTTGTGTGTGAGGGTGGGTGGGGGTTGATGTTGGGGTTTTGGTGTTAAAAAAAAATATATATATATATATATATATATATATGACCTTATGCAGGGTCATCCCGAGTCTTTTTGCCTCCTTCCTCCTGGTTTTTCTGACCTCTCGATGTTGGCTCTAGGACTCTGAGCACTTTATCACTGCTGACCAGTGCTAAAGTGCAGGTGCTCTCCCATCTAAAGTTGGTATGATTGGCTTATACCTAATTGGCATATTTAATTTACCTATAAGTCCCTTGTACCGTGGTATCTCTATACCCAGGGCCTGTAAATTAAATACTACTAGTGGGCCTGCAGCGTGCTATGTATGTAGAAGGTAGGACATGTGCCAGGTTGCGTGGCCTGTCCTAGTAGTGACAAACAGCCTAACTTGGGGGCATATTTATACTCCGTTTGCGCCGAATGTGCGCCAAAAATTTTGACGCACTTTCAGCGCTCACGTTGCCCCATATTTAAACCCTGACGCCCGAGCCGGCGCACAAGGAAAATGGCGCTATGTGCACCAGTTTTTGGAAGCGGCACCCCGCCCTGCGTTAATGACATGCAGGGTAGGCGTTCCCGTCCAAAAACCGACGCACACAGCGTTGCGTCGTATTTATGCTTCAGGGCAAAAATAACTCCCGCGCGGCAGGCGGTGCAAAAAAATGGCGCAAAGCACGAATATCGTGAAATTTTAACGCCTGGGTCAGGGCAGGCGTTAAAATGGGGCAAACACACCTGTACGTAATCAGAACACACAGAACAAACAACAGAGCAGCAGAGCAGCAGAGCAGCAAAAGGGAGACATGGAGGTGCTTTTTCTTCAGCGTGCACGTAGACGCAGAGCCCTGCAGCAACAACAGCAGCTACAACAACAACAGCAGGGACCCCAAAGACAGCGCAGAAGGCAGGAGAGGATATTCCGCCCAAGAACAACCCTGCATGCCCTCAGGGAACGGGACATCATCCAGAGGTACCGGTTGAAGTGGCAGGCCATTCAGCAGCTGCTGACAAATATTGAACAGCAATTGGCCCCCACTTTAGTGACTCCACCCACTATCCCAACAGAAACAAAGCTGCTTGCCGTACTTCACCTTCTGGCAAGTGGCTCCTTTCAGACAACTGGTGCCCTGGTTGGTGGAATATCACAACCCTCATTCTCCGCCTTTTTACCCAAAGTACTGGATGCCATAATTCGCCTGACACCCCGCCACATCTGCTTCCCTAACACAGTGCAGAAGCAGCAGGAAACTAAACAGGGGTTCTACGCCATCAGTGGCTTTCCGCACGTCCTTGGTGCAATCGACTGCACACACGTACGCCTTGTGCCACCTGCTGCGAGTGAACACCTCTACCGCAACAGGAAGCACACACATTCAATCAACGTGCAGGCCATAGTCGATCACCAAGGACTGATCACCAACATTGTGGCTAAATATCCTGGGAGTGTACATGACGCATTCATCTTCCATCACTCCACCATCAACCAACACTTCCAGGATGGACGGTATGGCAATGGACTACTTGTTGGTAAGGACAAAAAACAAACTCATATACACACTGCCCAGAAACCCTCTAGGATAAACAACACGTACACCACAATAGCAACACCTAGACAGGAACACACTGAGGTACTCACATCACTAGCCATGTTTCACAAGTCACCATTGAACCTCTCACACATTGGAATTTACTCTACAGCTTAGTGTGAAGACATTAATGACTGTGGTTGCCTAAATGTCACCTTGCAAATTTGAAGGCTCACAATAACCTGTACACTAATACAATGCATAAGTTTAAAGGGATGGGATGGCCTGGGTATGTTCATATGAACGTTTCTAATACACTTTCATGTTTCAACTCTGCATGGAACTATCATCACACCCCCAGTGAGGACACACGGACACCTGTATCACAAGTCACAATGCAAGGGAGGGCACACTGTACTGGAGAAACCAATACATCCTGCTGACAAACAGTTAGCCAACAAACACTTGCTCAGCCAAGGAAAAAAAACAATGCCAAAGTTTTCACCAACAACCATAGGTTGTCACATTAGTACACAAAATAGTCACAGATAACACAACACAACTACTGCCATCAAAGATACGTACAACAGTGCCTCCTACATCTAATTGATACCATTCTGTGTTTCTCTTTCAGCTGATCAGGGGTATGGCATCCAGCCTTGGATAATGACACCATATGGGAACCCAAATACTGCTGCTGAGCGGGCATACAATGACACCCACAAGAGGACACGCAGCATTGTGGAGCGGACCTTTGGGATCCTAAAGTCAAGGTTCCGCTGCCTTGACATCACTGGCGGTAGCCTACTCTATTCCCCAGAGATGGTCTGTAAGATCATACTCACTTGTGCCATATTACACAATATTTGTGTAAAAAGGAACATTCCCCTCCTTGAACCGGACCCAGACATGCCTGAGGATGACGAAGAGGAGGATGCTGGCCTGCAACAGGAGGGGGAACAACCTAACACGGCAGCAGGAGTGCGTAGGCGCCAACAGCTTGTCAATAATTTCTTTTCATAATTTATTATAATCACTTGTATTCCACACTTGTAAATAAACACAGATAAGAGACACCACATCATGCTTTGGCCTATTCATTTCTGACCACCTTTAGTTTGAAATTGCTGAAGATGAATGTCGTCTCATTGAGCAAGAATGCTATAACATTCATCACACCAAAAAAAAACATCACAAATGTATGCAGAGAGGGTAGGATGTGACATGATACATTACCATACACAGAGCACAACAGGAGTACAAATGTGGCAATTACACATGCCGGATCCAAACAACTGAAACAGTCTCTCATCCAGCCCAAAATTGGAGATCATTTGAAAGTCACATCACACGTGTTCAGAGACAGGGTGGGACCATCCATGTGTACGTGACCATGTCATCAATGGCTTCTCTCAAGTGTTTGATATGAGCAATACCCAATTGGTACAACATCAGCTGCCACTAACTCAGGAGGAGACCTTGAAGTCACAGTGACAACATACACCCAGACAGGTGATAGTGGATCCACATTCCCACACACATGTACACATATGTCATACAATCAACCTAATATTTGAAAGTAGACCATCACAGTTGTGTCCCAGTTTGAACCTAGCAGGAAGATTGTAACATGCCACTAAACCAGTTTATGCAGAAAGGGACACAGACAACAACAAAATTATTCTCATTATCACATCGGGAACGCTGAGAGTCTTGCAAACATAGTCATTTGAAAATGGTATGCAAGTTTGCTCCAATTCATCATTACTGCAAACGTCAAATGGGCTAATGAGATGAATGAATGGTCAACAGTCATTCATACCATATGGCCTTACATTAGCCTGCTGCTGCAGGTTTGCCATGATATAATAAATATACTCCATGGATACAGTAGCTATTCTGGATGGTCAAATCCTAGGGTGCTGGGGGCCTAAGTCCACCTCTACCGCCCCCAAAACATACAAGAATCATGTACTTGTGAACTAAACACATGCATAAGGCACATGTGTGGCCTACATGTCATAAGTCCAACACAAATCTGAAACACAAAATCATAATGGGACATGGTTAGCCCCATAAAAACTGTAAGTGAGTCTTCCACTCCCTGTTAGGACTACAGATAAAAGCATCACCATCCTAATTGTGGACACATTTTGGAGAAGGAATACATCATGGTATCCCATCCATCATTTCAAAATAGCCATCAGCAATTAACCCAAATATGTTGACAAATATGGTCAATACATTAGTTAACCTCACCAAAACATTACATTGTGAATGCCTTCTATACATAAAACAACGGACATGTGTCATATCCAAACACAAATGTGTATCACATTGCACCGTTTGACCATGACAAATCACCTTTCCAAAGGTAAAAACATGAAGACATAAGGAAAAATTTGCTCCATATTCTACGCATACAGCATGGGCGTCATAATTTGTTCACGTACATGAGTGCACACAATGCAGAGTCAAATACGAATGTATCCAAAAGTGTCTTAATATTTCTCCTTCAAAGTATAATTTACATCATACATTTTTTGGACTCTGCATCATGTGCACTACTGTACGTGGAAAAAAAATGACGCCCATGATGTACGCGTGGTAAAATTGACGCGACATGGACAATATGTTGGTCATCTCATGTACATTAAAAAATATTCATATTCATCATATTTTTTGACTCCGCATCATGTGCACTACTGTACGTGGAAAAAAAATGACGCCCATGATGTATGCGTGGTAAAATTGATGCTACATGGACAATATGTTGGTCATCTCATGTACATTAAAAAATATTCATATTCATATCATATTTTTTGACTCCGCATCATGTGCACTACTGTACGTGGAAAAAAAATGACGCCCATGATGTATGCGTGGTAAAATTGACGCTACATGGACAATATGTTGGTCATCTCATGTACATTAAAAAATATTCATATTCATATCATATTTTTTGACTCCGCATCATGTGCACTACTGTACGTGGAAAAAAAATGACGCCCATGATGTATGCGTGGTAAAATTGACGCTACATGGACAATATGTTGGTCATCTCATGTACAATAAAAAATATTCATATTCATATCATATTTTTTGACTCGGCATCATGTGCAATGTAATGCGTAAAAAAAAAATGACGCACAATTGTGTATGCGTGAAAATATGACGCATAACGGGAAAATAAAAACGGCGGCCATTTTATGCAGGAAGTGATGTAATAGGATATCCTTTTTACCAAATCTGTACTGGGAGTTAACTTTCACTTTCACTTTGCAGTCTCAGATTTATCTAGACTGTGTGGTTGTGTGAAAGGTGTTGTCCTGTGTTTTACTGCTTTTGTGTCCTGTGTCCCTTGTATTTTGTCTTTTTGTCAATCTATTCTTGTTGTATAACATTGTCTCTGTCTGTTTAGTCTTGTTTTGTCTATTCCTGTGATAGTTTGTATTGTCTGTGGGAGTCTGTTGTGGGTAGCATAGTTTGGGGGGTTAGTTGGGCTATTTTTCTACTTTTTCTTTTTCTTTCACACCTCTACCTTTCCCCATTTCCCACTTTTACTTTCATATTTCATTTGTCCATTTTTAGAGCTCTAAATATGTCAGGTAGGCCTCGCCTGTCCAGGATGGGTGAAGATGAATTGGGGGGATTCATATGGCTAGTTAGCCATTTCCTCCCACTGATGCTGGAGGCTGGGGGCCGTGTGATACAGGGGTATCACACGGAGGCTAGGAAAATCCGGTGGGAGAAGGTGCGCCATCACCTGGTCCGGGTCTACGGGAGCATGCGAAATGTCCATCAACTCAAGCACCGCTGGGCAGATCTGATCACCAGGGAACAGGACCTGCTGGACCACCTGGGACTCCGGATTGGTGGCCATGTTGGTGAGTACAAATCAATTACATGGGAAAATTAGAAATCTGTGTGGGAACATGTAATGATTGTTACCCAATCTGCTAAATAAGTAGCAGACTGTGTGTAATGCTAGGTAAACCTAGGCCCATGGTTATACACATATATCCCCATTTTTGCAAAACATTTTCACGCAAGAACAGCAGAAAATTGCAACTTCTAACTGTATTTTGCTAAGTAGCCCCCTCTCTGCGTAACAAAATGATGCAAATGATGCGCTACAAAGGTATACATATGTGCCCTAATGTGTATTTGTTGCAGAATGTGTATGAAGACCAATGCTACCAGTCCGATGGCTCATTTTTGCAACACATACCAGATGCCTGTAGCTGTATGTAATGTAGTGTTGCATTTGTGTCAGAAAAGCAACACGTGAACGGCTCTATTTGTACTCTACTGGTCATAATGGCCAGTGAGTAAGTCATGTTGAAACAACATACCTACATATGTAGACGCCATAGCTAGACAGAAAATTAGATACCCATGATGATGCTATACATGTGTGTTGGCTTCACGTCACATGAAGTTAGTTATGTTGTCCACACATATGTCACATGTGTGTGTGGTTGCTGTGTGTTGAACATGTCCACCTAGCCTGTTTGATTGTGAGGGGTCATGCAGTCCTCATGGAACCAGTTTTGGAATGTCTCTCTGGGATGCACATGCTGAGATGTATGGATAACATTATTGGTGGGGCATACTAATGGAGGATTAACTTGGCCAACACATGACTGTCCTGGCAACTGCATGTGTGTAGTAGGGTGTGTCACTGTAGCAGGAGACTCTTCCAATGATAATGTTGAATACAAAGTCATCCATGCAGTATGAGCATGTCTGAAAGTCTATCATTACCATGTCATATTCACACAGTGTCATTGTAACTTAAATTATTTGTCAGTTCACCCAGTCTGAGTATATTCTTCCTTTCATGCTTTACAGGTGGACCAGCCCCGTACACCGTGGGAGAGGTGGCACATTTTGACGAACCCGATACCTACAGTGAGTGTCGCCTGAGTGCCATTTTCAATGTTTGGTAAAGAAGCATGATGGATTACTGTGTGTTCAAGAGAATTCATGATTTGATGCGCTCGCCGTTCATTGGCATTGTTGTTTTAGTGTGATATCAAATAGGACTTCTGTTTCTGTAAAGCAATACCTAGCCATCTCTCAGTTTGAGGGGCTGTAGGTCATTCCAGTTGTGCGGCAATGGGGAATGGTATGACTCATTTGGAATACACTGGTCAATGTTAGACTTGGTCAGGGAGTTGCCATGAACTGAGTCTGCATATCAGACTGACAGTCTCCCAGATAGCTTAGGCACATGGCTTTGATGACAAGTGCTTCTTCCTAGTTGAGGATGGACTGTGTACACTGTAGGTCGGATCTTCCGGGGGCATGTACTTCCACAAGGTGAACTAGAAGTGTGTGTGACTTGAGTGCAATGGCCTGGGTGTTCTGTGGAATCATCAGAATGGGTGTTCTACCTCCTCTGTGTGTGTTGTAAAACATGCCTCACTGATAGTATGTCATGTTGGCCTAAGTCATATCATTTTGACATGTGTGGACCTGGGATGTGACAATGTTTGGCTGACTACAACGTGTTGCTAGCCCTTCATAGGTGTTGTGTGTGAAGGCACATACTTGTGGAACTTTCTAAACACTCCTGGGTGTGCATTGAACATGGGATTGTTGGTTGTTCTTCCCACACCACCCACAAAGACTGGGATGTTACTGTGAAACAGGGTACCTAGGACTGTAGCAACCAGTATGTTACACGTACTTGACACCTTTTGTGACTTGAGTGAGTACCTAGGGCCAGATGTAGCAAAATGTCTACACGTTGCAAATGGCATAAATTTATGTTTGTGAGTTGCAAACGTCTGTTTCCGATTCCAAATTGTTATTGGTGGTCATGAACATATTAGCAAAATGCTTTTCAAATTGCTAAATATTAAGGGGTTTACCAGACCTACTTGCAACTCACAGTGGTAGGCAATCCCATTTGCAACCGAGTACGTGGTTGCAAAGTGAGTCGCTGTTATCATCCACTTGAAGTGGATGGTAACCCACTAGCTAACTGGAAGGGGTCCCCATTGTAACCCTTCACCTTTGTGAGTGGACCAAAATAATCCTGCACAAAACAGCCAGTGGTCTAAGGGACCACTAATTACCGTGAAAAGATCCAAGATTGAATTTGTTGTGATTTTTAACTAATTGCAGCTCATTTTCCTTTCAGGTAAACGGCCTACACTTGGGGAAAAATAACCTGCTTTATTTAAAAGCAGTCACGTCCATGGAGGTCTGCTGTTCCCAGCAGGCCTCCATCCCCGTGAGTGCCCATAGTCGCTAAGGTGGCGCAACTTGGAACGCACATCATTGATGTTCATGAGGTGGGTCTTAGGGACCCCATAGCGACTCGCAGACGGTGTCAGAGACACCGTTCTGCATTGCAAATTGCTAGTTGCATTTTCCAAATTCCTACATCTGGCCCCTAGTGTGGACATATGATTCTGGGCCAGGGGTTCAATCTTAGCACACAACTAATTCCAAATGCCATTGAGTGAGGAGTGTGATTGTTATCACATAGAATGACATATGTAGTGAAGTCAGTATGCGGAAGAGGTGGTGCCATAATGTCAAATGCCTTAGGTCTGATTTGGATGAGTAGTTTAGGGTGATGTCATACATCATGTAGAGACATGATATGCTAGGTGTGATATGCCCTTATGTATGCATGCTTCACATGTACTTCCTCTGAGCCTTTCCGTGTACTATGTTGTAACAATTGCTGCAACCAATACATTTCTAGTAATGGACAAATGACCCATTGTGGTATTCCACCCACTGGAAATCCAAAGCTAAATATTTGCCTTTTCTCTTCACAGCTGCAAACCTGAGTGCCGCTGATCGCAACCATTTTGAGCGCCGTGCGATGAGATACAGGCACATCCTGCAGGTGCAGTGTGGGTATCGGAGGATGGCCCGCAAGTACCATTCAGATCGGGCCTCCGGGCGTGGTGGGCCACACCACAGGCTCCCCCAACGGTGCCACCAACAACCACCAACACTACATCCACCAGGTCTGCCCAAGTGGACCCAGCAACGGACCAAGCATCTTCCTCCAGACCTGGACCCAGCCGTGTGGTGGGAGCAGGACTGTCCCGTGGCCACACAACTCCTGCCACAACATCCACCGGCACGCAAACCAGCACTGACCCTCCTATCGACCCAGCGGCCTTCCAGGCATTGTCCCGAAAATTGGACAAGTTGATTAGAAAGGTGGACAACCTGACGGAGGACATGAATGAGGTCAAAAAGAAGGTGCGCTCCATCAGGCGCACACTACGGAGGGCAAATCTGTAGTACGTTTGCCCTCCTGAACTTTTACCCCTCCCCTCTCACCTCTTTCCTATTTTATACTGTTAGTTGGGTTTGGGGGGTTAGTTATAGGATAAGTGTAGGTAATTAGCTTAGTTAGTGTTAGGTAAGAGGGTGGGGGGGTCCTTATTCTTTCTATCTTCTATTTTTGTGTGGGTGGGTGGGTGGGGGGCAATGTTGGGATTCCTGTTTAAATAAAAAAAATATATATATATGTTTGTATAGGATAGTATAGTATGTGTGTAGGTTAGTAAGTGTTGTCCTGCATGTGTCTTGTCTCATAATGGTGGGTGGGGGGTTGATGTTTAGATCGTTTCGTTACATGTGTAGAGTAAGTTTAGCTTAGGTTAGTTAGGGACAGTTGTGGGTTAGTAGTAGTCAGGTTAGATTAGTGTAGGTTTACCTTTCCCTTAGTTGCCTCTTTTATTACTTCTTTGAAATAAAAATTTAGTTAACCCTTTACATGATGCGTTAGGTGCTACATTATCATGGCCTTGACATCAGTGTAGCAGAATGTTTTAGTATGACATTTGTGTCCAATGCTCGCTATCCCCAGGCTATTGAGGTTTAACATGCCAGCTACCCGTGTGCTAACTTGGTAAGTATCCACCATGTGGGAGACCCACCATTGGTAGTGTGCATTGATCATCAAGGTTTTGGGTTGGCATGTATCCTACTTCACAAAGAGTGCTTCCAGACTTGTTATTGTAGGTAAATAGATAGGTCGGACAGCAGAGTGAAGTTCAGGGAGATCTTTGTAGATGAGGATTTGTTCACACTCTTCTCTTGTTGCTGTCATTGCTGACCTACATCATATGTGTACTGATTCAGCATGAATTTCCTTCATGGAAGTATACGCCGTAAGGGTGATTGATGCAGTGTAATTTGTTTATGATTCCTTACATTTTACAGCATTAATTCTAATTTTAGTATTGCATGGTGCCTACATTTCTCAGCCACCATTAGTTGTCTAGAATAGCTATAGATGGTGCATCATTCTGTCCAACACAGCATGATTGTGTGTACTTAGTCCCTTCATCAGTTATTTTCCTCAGTATAGTAAGGCTATGATGCAATCCTGGCTGATGCACAGATGTTTCAGTAAACATGAAATCAGGACAGTAGTATAGAGAATCTACATGGTTGCCACACAGCCACTTTGGAGTTATGTACTGCACATTTGAAGTGTGAAATAACACAGAGACACAATAGGTGTGCAAGTGATATTTATTTATTGGTGGTGTAGTGCAAAATGTCCATTCACAATGTTAGCTGAGTCCGTTCTGGTGCATTCTTACATGGTGATCCTACAGACGGGGTGTGGATGATGCTCCTGACATGCTGGGGTGATGTCATAGACAGTGCAGAGGAACAGGAATTGCCAAATAGTAGGAGAGAGACATTCACTGGCAATAGGGACAAGTCATACAGTGGATTGCCGAACAGTCATTGAGTGTAGTTGTAGTGAGACTGGCATGTGTCAAAACGTAGGACCTTGGTCAGAGTAGGCCATGGTGCAGGGACTAGGGCTTCCGGGTACTCTTGCGTGTGAATGTAATCTGTTCCATGTCTTCTTCTTCTGATGTGTGTGTTGCCTGGTGTGTCCTTGTGGTTGTTGGTTGTGAAGGGGCAACACACACCTCAGTGTTAGAAGACATGGAGGCAGACATCCCGGGGGCTGCTCCCTGTCGAGTAATGAAGGGCAGTACTGCAGCAAGGAGGGCCTGCTAGTTTTTCAGAAT
This sequence comes from Pleurodeles waltl, assembly GCF_031143425.1. Lineage (NCBI taxonomy): Eukaryota > Metazoa > Chordata > Amphibia > Caudata > Salamandridae > Pleurodeles > Pleurodeles waltl. Next base: position 900,621,018 of record NC_090436.1, read on the forward strand.
GGCAGCCACATCACGATGGTAGGCAGCCAGGTCGGCCCTGAGGGGTTCTAAGTTGCATTCGTGCACACGTTGACTGGCTTGCAGTTGGAGTTGTTGTGTCAACTGGATGACAGCTGTGCAGATTTCCTTCTGTGTTTTTAAAAGTTCCTCCAAGAGCGATGTTCGTGCTTGCATTGCAGCTGCCTGATCTGCAGTTGACAACATGCACGAACGCACCCCCTCAAGGCTGGCTGCCATAGTTGGCATCCCCACCTGCACCTCCTTGGCCAGCTCCCGCTGGACCCCAACGACTGTTCTTTCAAAGCTGGTGCCAGTGTCGTCAGAGTCCTCAGCTGTGTTGGAGCTGGCAGGTCTTACAATTGGGGTGGCGGGTGGTTCTCCTGTGGTGGCTGCTTCTTCTGTGCTCCTCCTTGTGACTGAAGGTGGGGTTTGGAGGCTTTCAAGGACCATTTGAATGGTCTCTGGTGGGAGGTTGATGGTCTCGTCATCCATGTAATCAGGGAACACATGGACAGGCAGATCGGCAGGAGATCCGTGTTCCTCTGCAATGAAACAGGGTACAATTAGTGTGTCTGTGTTGTGACAATTTTGCACTAAGATACAAGCCTTTGGATGCCTTAACTTTGTACTCTGTGTTTGTCTTGGTATCTGCTGTCTGTCATAGGGCATTGTTGTAGGCCTATGGCCCACCTGTGTGTCACATGTATGATATGGAGCTATCAGACATGTCTGCCAGGTCGCCTCTAGGTGTTGCTTTGTAATAATTTAGGAATAGGCTTTTTTTTGTCCTACTCCTCCCTCGGTGTTTAACTATTGTTATGGAGGGACATTTTGTTGGGTGTGCTCTCATTATCCTACATGTGATTCTTGGATTTCTAAGCAGCAGGATAGCTAATGGTGTGGGGGACTAAGTCTGACCCACTTGTAAATAACTCTGTCACCCAGATATTTCATTTTGCTCAGACTAACTAGCAGTGCCTCTGGTCTTCCACATCAAAGGAATGTTTAGACATCCGAGCGCTTGACATCTTTGGAACTTCTCAGGGAAGTCGTGGTCACTCAGATCCTACACAATTATGTCTTTTCCGGTATGTTCCCATACACAAAGGACAAAGACAGTATTTGTTTAATATGAAGTTTCATTGTACAACTGACTTGTAGAAATTTAGGTGTGAGCCCCAATAACCCAAACAATACACACTGTTAGAATTGAAATAGTCCGCAGGAGAGTAATACATTAGTACACAGCTATCATGGTGCCTAACAGTTTCTACTCTCCCTCTGCTTGTTCTATGTATAGCACAGCATGTTAAGTTTGGAGCTTGCCTGTCTGAATCACAGGGGAGACATCATCCCTCCCATCAGAGGAATGGGCTGTGATCTGGTTGTGCATCAGCAGCAAGGCAGGCAGCATCTAGTTGTGATTTTCTGTTTGGAAACTCCCTCTTGCATGTCTTGGGACAAGGAAGTGATTTTAAAAGTCATATGTCATGGTGATGACAAAGTTTCCCTACGCAGGAATGCCAAACCTTAACCCCTACCACATCTATCAGCAACATACCAGACTGTATCCTTGACTGGGGCACAGAGTGAATATGTTCTGGCAAACTCCAGTGCAGAAGTAGGCAAAACAGTGTGATTTGACTAATTGACCACACCTTAAGACTGGCTATTTGCTACATTAACTGATAGGAAGGGCAATGAGAATTATTTAGTGCAAAGTGCTCTGAGGCTCTTAGATGTGAGCAAATGAGTATAAGTACATTCAGAGTAAGATGCACAAAGGCCTAAAGCCTGAAGCTAATGCGCAATGTATACGTTTCACTTGCCACAATACACTTTGACTGACTGTGGGTGTTGTGACTGCCCTGCCAGCACACTTGCCTCTCAGGCCCTGCCCCATACACTTTTTATTCACATTGCATGAACTGTACATGTTACGTGGCATTACCTATGCATGTCACTGTTAGGATGTGGTATGGATGTAAACATTGCTGATGTTTGAAGATGATGTTGGGTCATGTGTGTCTTACTGGATTGGCCTGTTTATCGTATGAATGTCCTATTTGTTTGTCAGACTGTGCAGGTGTGTTTCAGTGACCAGTTGCCTGTGTCCCCTCCTCAATGTTGTTGTCTGAGCAGTATGACATTAGTGATGTAGCCTTGTTAGCCAGGCACGTGAGGGACCCTGACGTATGCAGCATGTGTGTGTCGTTAGTGCTGTGTGGCTCCTATTGCTGGTTACTTAGGCTTATGTATGTGTCAGGTATGGACATTCGGCAAGTGAGTGTACTGGTACCTTTGTCTTATTTCTAGGAGTAGTTGCGGATGTCATCCTCACCCCCTAATTTAGGTATGTATGTTCCAGGGGGGGGTTCCTGCCATTTGGTACTATAGCTGCACAGAGATGAGAGGTGTTATTGTCAACTGTTGTGGCAGTTACATTGCAGTTGTTGTTTTTGCTACTGCATTACAGATAGGGACCTAGTTGATGTAGATTAGATTTTGCACTACAAGTGCCTGGATGTGGATTTGAGGTAGTGGCCTTCCCACCTGTCACTGCTTTCCCTTGGCTCTCTTGTTGTAATTATAGGATGTCCCCATGGGACTGTTGTTGTTGCTGTATTTTGTCGTGGCCCAGCTTCGGTCAGTACTGGGCATGCCCCCCTGCCGTGCCCCTTTACCCATGCCACTTCACCCATGCCACTTCATATATGTGCTAACTTACATGCATTGTGTAGTAGGTATCCCCCCCCCTGCTTACAGTCCCCATTATTGCATTTGAATTCCCCATGCGACTTACCCTGCATGTGCGTTGTGTCGTGGTAGTCTGCGCTGTCCAGTCCTTGAATCCCTGTGACGATCTCCTCCGGGATGACGGTTGCGACCATCTCCTCCATGTGGTCCAGGGCCTCCTGTTGTGCTGGACTCCCCCCTCCAGTCTGCATTGCTGCCTTCCTGTTCCTGGCCATTTTCTCTTTTGTCCTACTTTTGCAGTCATGTCAGCGTTTCTTACACTCAGTGACTGTGCGGCGTTCTTCAGCCACACTGTTGATCTTGTCCACTATTTGTTTCCAGATGGCCTCTCTCCTACTGAGTGGCAATTTTGAGGAGATGAAAAGTTGGTGCTGGTGTTCCGTCACCTCTTTCACCAGGATTTCCTGCTCCTCTTCACTGAAGCAACACTTTCTTTTTTTTTTTTAAATGTCCTGGTTCCTGTATGGATCCTCCTGGCTGGTTCCTGGTCTGCTCTCATCCTCCTGGGGTCTGTTAGGGCATCTGGGATCCATTTTGGCTCTCCTCTGCTGAAAGGGCAGTTTTCGCGCGAAAATGTAACGCAATAGCGTGAAAAAAAACAGCGTTTTCACAATTGCGCTGTCGTAAATCGACCCACAGTGATGTGCGTCGCATTTACGTTGGTTTCCTTTACGACAGACCGACGCTGTGTGCGTCACGAAATAATGACTCCCATCTGTTGGTTGCGCCGCCGTACGTCAAAGTATAAATTTGACGCCAGCATGGCGCTTCAAAATGCTGTTAGACAGCGCAAATTTTTTTTACGCAAAACTGCCTTTATCGCAGTTTTGCGTCAAAAAGTATAAATATGGGCCCTGGTGTCTCACTGCTGTGAGTGTTGCCTTCTCATAGGATTGCATTAGAAATGCCCTGCCTTATGTGTAAAGGGTATTGTCTGATTTATGATGGGTAGCGTAGGCGTGTTTGGTATGGTTCTGATGGTGATAATAAATACTGCTTACTGGTGTGGGTGTATTTTATATTACTATCACAGAAATGCCACTTCTAGAAAGTGCACATTTATCTGTGCTTATGACTCTGGTGTTTTGCAGCTTGACTCCAATCCACGTCTGGGCAAAGTGACAGTTGGGGCTTTGTGCATACTTTTCAGACAGCCTGTACACAGGGAGGGTGGAGGTGTCACAGAGGTGTATCTGCATACTGAATAGTCTTCCTGGGCTGAGAGAAGGGAGAGGCGGGGCACACCTGCATTTGTAAAGAATGTGCCCTGGCCTCACACAATAGGGTCGTTAACCCCCCACTGATGTTTGGAGCCTGTGCTGAAAGGAGAGAGGGGGCACTCCCAGAACCAGTTGTAACTGGCTGGAACCTCCTCCCCCTACCATTATAAAACACTGTAAGAACTAACTATAAGTACAGGGGAATTTTCCCCACAATTTGGAGACTCTTGGAATCATCTTGGAACTGGACACCAAAGGCTGAAAGGACTCACCAGGAACCGCCATGGACTGCTGTTGCTGTGCTGACCTGTGACCTGCCTGGTCACTGTGAAGGACTTGCCACTTGCTGCCTTTCCCTTGTGCTGGCCTGTAGCTGGGCCCTCCACCTGAGGACCTTGTCTTAAGATTCTGCTCCCCAGGGGCAGGGTGCTGTGGCCCCTGACCCCTGCATCCATTTCTTCACGAGGGGTGCTTCTCAGTGGTTGCGGCTGCCATAGCGCTGATTGCAGCGCGCTCATGGAGCCTTGGGAGCTCGTAGGCTCCTTGCTGCATGGTGCCCCTTTAAATAAGATCACCGCACTAGCCCGGGAAGCTGGAAGAACACTCGCGCACCGCATCGGGTGCAGGTGATTGTCTGCTCGGGCCCCAGGAGGGGTCTGATCTTCTTGTGGCTTCACGGCAGGACCAGGGGAAGGCGCGGGGAGTGCCCCCATCACCCTGGCCTCTGTGTTAGGAGCAGGACGCTCCTTTTCTGCTGTTAGGTAAAACGGGCATTATTGTTGGCCCCCCCCTTGGTGGAAGGGCCAGTGGAGGCCCGGGGGGGCCCGCAGAGATCGCGGGTCCCAGGAGGGGCCTGTCATTAAACCGGAGGGGGTGCGTGGTGCCCCCCTCCTGCCCTAAGTTGTTTTTGCTGGCTTTGGTCCCCCTCGTGAGGGCCGGTTGAGGCCCTGGGGGGCCCCCAGTAATCACGGTCCCCAGAGGGGCCTGTCTATAAAAGAGAGGAGGTGCATGTCGCCCTCCTCTGACCCCAGAGTATAACTGAGGCCCCCGTTTTGCGCATAGGAGCGACGGGGGCCCCATTGTTCATCTTCTAGGCACTGGAGGTGCATTCATCAAGCCAGGTACTGTTAAAGGAACAATATATAGAACATAAGTTCTTACTAGAGACTTCTTCTGATTTATATATTGCCTACCTGTTTTTTTGATGGTGTCTTTTATACATATGTATGCAAATGTTCCTTTTATGGGCATGACTTGCTAATATGTTTCCCTAACTTGCCATATGTTTTCTAATGTTCCTACTATGGGCGTTTTATGATATTCTTATGACAAGTGTTCTAATGTGATAACGTGTTTCCTGACTACTGCTTATGTTGCAGAATACTGAGTAACCTGTGTGTTATGTGTGACTACTGCTAATTTGCCGAGTAACTAATGTGTAACGTTCTGACAACTGCTAAGGTAGCAGGATAGTACTGATATGTGATGTTTGGTCTGATAATTGCGTTGTGTACAATACCGTATATTTTCATATAATCTGGTATTGAGTTTCCTTTGTGGTGGGGATATTGCGTCACATGTGTTGTGTGTGTTGTGCAAACGCTTTACACATTGCCTCCGGGTTAAGCCTGACTGCTCATGCCAAGCTACCAAGGGGGTGAGCAGGGGTTATCTTGGACGTGTAACTCCCTTGCCCTGACTAGAGTGGGTAAGTTCTGCCTGGCTGAGGTGCATACCCTAGCCAACCAGAAACCCCATTTTTAACAATATATATATATATATATATATATATATATATATATATATATATATATATATATATATATTTGTTTAGTATTATATAGTATGTGTTTAGTTTAGTATATGTTGTCCTCCATGTGTCCCGTCTTATAAGGCGGGTGGGGGGTTGATGTTTAGATCGTTTCGTTAAATTTGATAAGTAAGTTTAGCTTAGGTTAGTTAGGGCCTGTTGTGGGTAATGTGTAGTTAGGATAGGTTAGGTTAGGTTAGGTAAGGTGTTTCCCCAGGTTTTAGCTTCCTTTTTTACAGGTAAATAAATATTTAGGTAATCCTTTACAGTATGTGTCACATGCTTGGGGAGCAGGGCCTTGGCATTGGTGAACAGTGTCTCTTTAGTATTTGCATTTGTGTCCCATTCTGTAACCAAATCCCAATTCAGCTGTTACATTGGCAGCTACACCAGAGCTACTTTGCTAAGAATCTGCCATCCATTGCACCCACCACTCAAGGTTACTATGTATCCCAAAGTGTTAATTTTGTATGTATGTTTTCAATCTGAAATACTTTGGGACCGGATTTGGTATTGAGGACACTCTGTTAAGTCTGCCTGCAACCTGATGTTCAAGTGAAGCCTTTTAAGATGAGTGGTAGAATGATTTCATGTAGTACGGTATACATAACTCACACCTATCATTTGTTACATTGTTTATCCAGGTTACATATTTGTACGTACACTCATACACATCCATTCATGCTGTATGGTGTGTGTTAGGAAAAATTTGGGTCAAATGTCACATACGTAAAGATTGGCTTGAAGAAAAAGTTGAAGGCAAATATTTTTGGCTTAGACATCTCTTGAGGAAGCGTTATTCTGTCCAACACAGCATTATACTGTATAGTTTCTATTTCCCTCATAATTAACCCTCAGGAAGGGTAGATGATGGTACAATCCAGACCAGAGTGCACAGTTATCAGCCAACATAATTCAGGTCAGTTGCATTGACTTTCTATAATCATTGACCTGAGGTAAACATCACTGATCTCCATCACAGTTGATGTGTCACATTACACAGAGACAAAGTTGTTGTGTAAGTGCTATTTATTTTAAAGTGCTGTAGTGCTATATGTACATTGTCCATGATTGTGAGTCCATTAGTGTGACACCTTCCATTGTGATCCTACACAAGTGCAAAAGAACACATCATTGGACATGCTGGGGTGAAGTGTCAGACAGTGCAGAGGGACAGGATTTGCCAATGAGTTCGTGAGAGACAATCACAGGGCAGGGTGACAAGATAAACAATGGGCTGGAGAACAGTGCTTATGAGCAGCTGTTACAAAGCACAGGACCTTGGTTATAGGTGGCCATGTGGCAGGGACTAGTACTACCGGGTACTCTTACGGGTGAAGGTGATCTGTTCCACGTCTTCATCTTCTGATGTGTGTGTTGTCTCCTCTGCCCTTGGTGGTGGTGTTTGTGAAGGGGCAACACACACCTCAGTGTTTGAAGACGTGGAGTCAGACATCCCAGTAGCTGCCAACTGTGGGGCTATTAAGGGCAGTGCTGCAACAAGGAGGAGCTGCTGGTTCTTAAGGATAGCAGCCACATCACTGTGGTAGGCAGCCAGGTCAGCCGTGAGGGGGTCAATATTGCATTTGTGCATGTGTTGAAAAGTTTGTTGTTGGAGGTGTTGTGTCAACTCTCTTATCGCTGTGCTGATTTCCTTCACACTTTTTTCAAGTTCCTGCAAGATTGATATTCACCCTTGCATGGCTGCTGCCTGTTCTGCAGTTGACATCATGCATGAACGTACCCCCTCTAGTCTTGCTGCCATATTTTCTATCCCCACCCACACCTCCTGGGCCAGCTCCCGCTACACTCCAACTACAGTTCTCTCAAGGCTGGTGCCTGTGTCGTCAGAGTCCTCAGCTGGGTTGGAGCTGGCTCTGTGATGGCTGCTGTATCTGTGCTCCTCCTTGCGACTGAAGGTGTGGTCTGGAGGGTCCCAAGGACATCTTGGAGTGTCTGCTGGCTGATGTTTGTCAGCTCGTCACCCATGTCATCAGGGAAGTCCAGGAAAGGCATAGCCCCAGGAGAGCCATCGTCCTCTGTAATAAGATATGGTACAATTAGTGTGTCTGTGTTGTGGGATTTGTAATGTGACGTGCCTGCCTTCCTATTTGTTGCACATTGTGGTCTTGGTTCTGGTTCATTATTCCTTTCTTTAATATTAGCATTCTCCCAGGCCTATGCCCCACCTGCATGTCACATGTATTGTGGTCAGTTTGGGGACTTGTCAGCATCACATCCTCTAGGTGTAGGTTCTGCCCAAATTGTATAATGCCGCCTTCTTGTCCTACACAACCCTCCATCTACTTCCATTCTCATGGTGGGGCCTTGCACTGGCTGTGGTTGTTCTGATGGCACTTGCACCACACTTAACAATCTGGAACTGAGACAGTCTCTGATATTTCACATCCAGCTATTTGTTGCTGAGAACTAGCATAACTATGTATAGCATTTGCATGGCACACTACAGATGTCAGCATTGGTAGTGTGTAATGTTGATGTTGGGGAATGTTTGCTACATTGGATTGCACTGATGGTCCTAGCAGTGTTCCATTTCCTCTTCTGACTGCGAGGGTGAATATCACTAGCCAGTGGCATATGTCCTCCCCCTCAATGCTGTTGTCTGAGCAGTATGACATTTGGGATGTTGCGTGGTGTCATTGGAGCTATTGTGACCCAGGCACAGGGTGGGCCCTGACATATGCAGCAAGGGTATGACATTAGTGCAGTGTACCTCATAATGTTTATGAAAATGGCTAATGTTTGTAGCAACTATGGACAATCACATTTGACAGGACTAGAACATTTTTATTGATTACAGGGGATTGATAAAGTTGTCATCGTGAACCCTCTAATTTGGATGTGTTTGGTCCATGGGGACGTTATTGCCATTAGCTACTTGACCTGCACACAGCAGAGGTGGTAGTGGCAACTGTTGTCAATGTTAAATTCCACTTGCAGATATGGCCCGAGACTGTTAATTGAGCCCTAGTTAATGTAGGGAGAATACCAGCTGACGTGTGACAGCAGGCCAGTTTTACGTTATACCCTACCCTCCTGGACTGGCTTTACCTTTCCAACATCCTTGGCATGACAGCATACCCCCATGCAAAGGTTGTTGGTGTAGTGTAGTACTGTGCCCCAGCTTTCCTCTGAACGGGCCATGCCCCCGTGCCATGCCCCATAACCCATTCCACTCCCTGAATATCATGACTTACATGCATTGTGTAGTAGGTATGCCCACCCGCTTGCAGTTAACATTTGTGCATTTTAATTTCCCATGCGACTTACCCTGCATCTGTGTTGTCTCCTGGTAGTCTGGGCTGTCCTGTCCTTGAATCCCTGTGATGATCTCCTCAGGGATGACGGCTGCCACCATCTCCTCCATGTGGTCCAGGGCCTCCTGCTGTGCTGGACTCCCACCTCCAGTCTGCAGTGCTGCCTTCCTGTTCCTGGACATCTTTTCCTTGGTCCTGCGCTTGCAGTCATGCCAGTATTTCTTGCACTCGATGACTGTTCTCCATACTTCTGCCACACTGTTTTTCTTGTCAACAATTTGTTGCCGTATTGCCTCTCTCCTATTGATTGGCAACCTTGCGGTGACAAACAGTTGGTGCTGGTGGTCCGTCACTTTTTTCAACATGATTTCCTGCTCCTCTGCACTGAAGCGACACTTTCTTTTCTTCTTCTCCCTGTCCTGGGTCTTCTGTGGGTCCTCCTTGCTGGTTGCTGGTCTGTTGTCATCTTCCTGGGGTCTGTGCAAGCATCTGGAATCCATTTTGGCTCTCCTTAGCACATTTTGCTGTGTTTGCGCAGCTTTTGGATGCAATTGTATCAATAAAAGTCGCGTATCCGTTTTGCGATGTCGTAAACCGGCTCACAGTCATTTTCGCTGCGTTAACGTTGTTTTTCTTTGCGACGTGTCGCATTGGTTTGAGTAAAAAAAATGACTCACACCAGTGGTTTGCGTCGCCGTGCGTCAAAGTATAAATTTGACGCCCGAGCGGCGCAAAGAAATGGCGTTAGCCGGTGGTAACATTTTTGACGCAAAACTGCATTGGCGCAGTTTTGCATCAAAAGTATAAATATGGCCCATTGTTTTTAAATATACATATCCTCAACCCCTACTCCAACAACAATACCATCAGTGAAATCAGAGGCAAGTTAGTCATCTTGTGCACCTTATGTATGGGCATACACATTCTTATTTTACATGAAGGAGCATTATAACTCATTCATTCAAACACAGGAGAGATTTTTGTACAACAAATATCCTCATGCATTTCAAGGCTTCCTTATTTGCAATGATGAAAAGATATGAGTCACAATAACATAACATGAATACCCACAAATTAGTCATAGGGCCAGCCTAGATTGTTCCTCGGTTTTCTGGTCTCACATTTAATAATTCAGTCATCAGATTGGTATCCCTTTCTCCTTCTGTTTGACGTCAAAGCTTAATGCTTTGTCTCTCATTCTTGGTGCATGAGGTTAGAGTGTGCCTAACACACAGAAGCCACAAGAAAACTAAGCTCATTTTGTGCTTGCAGGCACAAGATGACCTTGAGCTTAACCAAAGTCTAGTATTTAGCTTGAGCCTTCAGTGACTAAGCTACATCAATACTTTACTCTGGATATTCTGTGCCTGAAATAAGCTTAGAGGCTGTTGCAGGTGTGATACCTGTTTTGCATCTGAGGATATCTTAGCTTGCACTACTGACGATCAATCTTGCACCTAAGCTGCATGTCATGGAAGCTTACAATGCTGTCAAATGTTGCTCATTGTGTGTGATGCTGTCCATGGTTTATGCATGTGAAGGAAGCTTGCATTGTTTCTGACCAGATAAGTATGTGTTCAATGGGTGTGAGGGAAGTGTGTCCTCCTACCTTGTGCTGTAGCTATTTTGTGTGCAGAAAGCTTTCTATGTATGTGAGTCAAGGTTGCACTCATACATCTCAGTACTGTTCCTTACACTTATACCACATCTGAAATGCTGCTTTTTCATTGTATCCAATGAAGGTGTTAAATGGGACTGCCCAGTGCCATACTTTTTCATGTCTTTGAAGCAAGTTCGTGTTGACCTGAGTGACACACTTGTTTCATGTCCTTGAAGGAAACTTGCACTGGCTCTGATGTAGCCCGGCAGTGTTACACTTGTTTCATGTCTTTGAATGAAGCTTGCTCTGGCCGTAATGACTGACTCTGCAGTAGCGTACTTGTTCCATAAATTTCAAGGAAGCTTGCACTGGCTGGCACTGCAGTACCACCCTTGTTCCTTGTGTTTCAGAGAACATGTAGTGATCTTGACCAGTATGTTATGCCTTTTGCATGTGAACCATGGATCTCCAGCACTTCTGCTCCCTGTCCTCTATTGCTGTGTGTTTGAGGTCTGACCAAAAGAAATGTTTAGCACACTCTCCAGTCTCGTGTTTTTGCCAAAAGAAATACATAATCCTGGAGAAAATGGGCTTTAGGTAAGCCCACTTCAGTTATTCATCAGAGTGTCATTCTCATATTAGTTCAGCCCTTGAGAACAACATACATACAACTGGGCAGTGGATCAGCCCTTTCCAGCCACTGGCTTTGTTTTCGATGTTTGGCTCTGCCTAGTTGACAACGGCTGGTCTTCAGGATCTCAGGTAGTCTGAGTAACAGTGTTTTGCCTGCTTACTTTGTGCTTCCCTGGGCCGCAAGTGATATTTCCTTTAGTTTATCCCCCACAGGTCAGCTGAAAATGCAGACTACTGCTAATTAAGTAATGCAAGTACCTGGAGTTCGACTGCCTTTGGACCACATGTTTCTTATGCAGAGCACCAGGTTTCACTGCTGCAAGCTTCAAAACCATGCCACCATCATAAAACACTATTCTACTTACTCTATCATATTTAACTGCCCCAAAATGGCAAACGAGGGCAAAGTTTTACATTTTAATTGTTTTATTGAAAAACTTGATCCCCACATTTAGCATATTTTTAATTTTGTTTTTCTTTCGTTCTAGCTTTTGTATTTTACAGAATGCTTTCATTACGAACAAGACCACCTCCTTGTTTTTAGAAGGCAAGTGAGACTTTTTTGATGCCAAGACTCTTCTTCACAAAAATTCACAAAGCTCAGCCTCTCATAGGCCCATATTTATACTTTTGTTGTGCCGCATTTGCATCATTTTTATATGCAAAAATGGCGCAAACTTACAAAATATAATTGTATTTTGTAAGTTTGCACTGTTTTTTGTGTCAAAAAATGACGCAAAAGCGGCACAAAAAAGTATAAATTTAGGCCATAGTCTGCAGTGGTAGTCCAAGTGTGAGTAACTGGAGATTAGGTAACCTCAGTGGACATTCAGCCTTCAGTGTAACTTACTTCAAAAGCTTTAATTACAATAATGAAGCGATGCACCAGATAATCAACCTGCGTCTCCTATTCCAACATCTGTCCAAATTATGGCCCTTCCTATTGAGCAGGCTACCTGTGCATGAGCAGTGTGCTTGTGTGAGTGTAGAATAGCCACCATTTTTTTTTATTACATCATGAGGGATTTGCCTGTGTGAATGCAGGATTAACTTTGTCCCTTGTGAGTGCAGTGTAAGTGGTCTATAGGTTGAAATGTGTGCCTGTGTGAGTGCAGACTGTAACATGCCGGTGTGAATGCAGCATAAGGGATGTCCGTATGTGAGAGGGCAGTAATGTGAGTGTGGAATGCCTGTATATGTCTTTATGCGCGGACATGTTACAAGGGCCAAACTTACTGGCTTTAGTAATGCTTTTTAGGGTTATGGCTTTGACTTGCAGAAATGCAGATCAGGGAGTGAAAATACAATAGTGTGTGTATGAGAGTGGTGGTGAGTTTTGTATGGCAGACGCATACTGTCAATGGAGCTTGCGGAACATCAGGAGCAGTTGACACACTGAGATGTCATTCTAGTTACCTGCTTGCACCCATGGTAACCTAGCCACAGCACTGTTACCACACAACTTTACACTGGTGAGAGAGATCACCTATTATTGATAAATTAGTGGCATTGAAGTTAACATATGGTAATTAGTTAACCTGCATTTAAAAGCCAAACAGAGAAAATAACATGAGTTGTAAAATGTGCACGTTTTAATCATGGTGAGCCATGTGGCCACCATTCGTATTGTGCACCACGTTTTAACATGAGAGTTTTATATTCGTAGTAAATGAAAGTATTAAAATGAGCTAATGTTAACAAAGTTGTATTAATATAAAGATTAATAAAAGAAGTGTTAAATGAATATGAATTAATTGTACTTATATTTTGTGAGAGAACAGGGCTGATTACAGAGGCCCCCTAACGTTTTGCACCCATTTTCCACTTTTTCCTGGTGTTTTCCTGACTCTGATGGTGCCCTGGGTACTGCTAACCAGTCCCAGGGCCTGTGCTCTGTGTAAATTCAGTATGCAAATGAGGCTAATTCTAATTGTCTCAGTCAACCTACCTATAAGTCCTTGTATATGGTAGGGCATGGAGGTTTAGGGACCCCAGCATAGGTAGTGCCCCCATAGGTGCACTGCTGAGGTGCCCAGTGTCATTGTAAAGGCAGGCCTGCCTTGCTGGCTGCTTTTAAATTAAACTTCCATGCAAATTCGACTTTGGAATTAAAAGTAGTTCCAAAGTCTTAAACTACCTTATTTTTTACATATAAGTAATGTAAATGTAAATGTAAATTTTGCACTTGTATAGCGCACTACTCACCCGTTAGGGTCTCAAGGCGCTGTACTCATACCGCTATGGAACCCCTCCTGGCTTTTCACTGTGAGGTGCCCACTCCTGGGCACCCCCAGGGTGAAGCCAGGCATCCAAGCGCTGTTGGGGCCGTTGTGGAGATTAAGCAAGCTATTGCCCAGAGTTGCAGAGTGGGACCCATTAATTAGATTAGGCACCGAGGCGAGAATTATCTGGTCCAAGGGAATTGAGCCCAAGACCTGCCGAAGCGGGACTTGAACCCTGGTCTTGAGCCAGATCTCTGCTTCAGGGTCTGCCGCTCTAACCATTGTGCCACACTTCTCCACCCTAAGGTGTGTCCTATGTGCCCCTAGGGCTGAGTCAATGTAACTATAAGCAGGGACCTTATAAAAATAGTTTTATAAGCCCTGGTGTGGTAAAACAGCCAAATTCATTTTTCCCTCATTGTAGTGAATGGCCTCCATAGGCTAGATTGGGGAGACTTTATTTTAATTTTAAAAGTCCCCTTAAGTAACAGATACCAGAAGTTTGGTATCAAATTAATTGTTGTAATAAATCCCACAACTTCCAGTTGTGGGATTTAATGTAACTTGTTCAGGTAAAGAGTTTTAAACTTTATCTGAAAAGTTGCCAACTTCAGCCCTGCAGTATTTTTGCTGCTGCGCTCTGATTGGCCATCCTCTGGCAGCCTGGCCAGGCTGCCTTGATGAAGTGTGACGTGGCCTGGCTCCACACAAAGAGAAGTGCCTGGGGGAGGAGATCTCCCCTCAGCAGATGGTGAAGCAGGAAGGGGAGGGCTGCCAAACTGGTCTTCAAAGGCAGAGTAGGATATTTGGAGCAACCTAGCAACACCCTCACATCCTGCAAACCCAGACAAATAGGTGCCCCCTTGATTAGATTAGGAGAGGGCAGGAGAGGGGTCTGTTTAGTATTTTTAGCCACACCAGTGGGTGGGCTCAGCCAGATGTAACCTCCAAAAATCACTTTCAGCCATGATGGATTTTTGAGGAATGTTGCTCCATGGGAAAGATTTTTGCCACACTTCCCAGGAAGTGGTCATCACAGGGGGAAAGACCCTGCCTCTGATTGGAGAACCAGGACCCCCTTGTTTTTCACCCAAGAGCAGGGATAAAACTGGCAGACCTGCACCCACACCTCAGATCCCTATCAGATTCCAACAAGGAAGAACTACAGGAAAAGAAGGACTACCCTGCTGGACCCCTGACCTGCACCTGGACACAGCACTCTGGAGGACTGCACCAGCTGCACACTTGTGCTTCACCACTAAAAGGATTTTTCCTGTCTTCTACTGCTTCAAGAAGGGACTCCCTGTTTGCTACAGGTACAAAGGAGCTGCCCAGAGTCCCCTTCATCAAGTCCTGCAAGCAGAGTCCAGCTGACCAGCGTCCAGTGGCCATTTGAGGATTCTGACCAGGTGCATTCTGGGAATTGTCGTCCCAACTCCCAAGGAACAACTCAGAGCTTCTGGAACCTTGGATCAAGTTGTGGACACTTCAAGGACACAGAAAAGACCTCTGGAAGAAGATCCAGAAGTTTGGAGACGTTTGGAGCAACTCCATAAATTGAAGAGATGCATTGTGGGAGTTGTAGTCCCAGACCCCAAGAGGCATACCAGAGCCTCTGAACCCTTGGCTGGTGCTGTGGACCACTTTCCTGAATCAAACACTTCTGAAAGTAAGTGTGACAGTGTTACCTCATGGGTGGCCTGATCTCTGGACTTTGTTCCTTTCCAGTGCAACCTTTTTTAACCATTTGAGCGCTAGTTGCTTCTATGCGCTAGAAAACATTTATTCTTTAAAAATTCATATCTCCGGTTCCCCTTATCCGATTTTATTAGTTTTGGTGTCATTGTAAAGCTGAAAATATAATCTATTTTTATAAATTGATATTGGATTTTTAAACTGTTTCCTGTGTTTTATTTAAAGACTGTTTTGTGATATTTGAATGCTTTATGCTTTGTCGCCTAAGTTAAGCCTTGTCGCTCGTTGCCAAGCTACCAAGGGTTGAACTAGGTTTAATTTACTGAGACCTGACTGGACCTAAGTGGAGGTTAGTGGCCTGTTGCTAACCAATAACCCATTTTCCAACATATTTGAATATATGGATTTCATTAATGCCAATTAAGTGTGTGCAGAAAAATTAATATGTAAGTTTAAAATTAGTTGTAACATGTTATAAATGATGTCTGCAATTGATAAATTAATTTGCTTTGCATATATATATTGTAAGGTGTGCAATAGGTTTACTATTGTATTAAATGTATTAGTGTGTATTAAGGCTTCCTTAACTTGACTAGGCCTCAGGAGATTCATTTTTCTGCAGTAATTGAAAATTAACTGGTTATTCTGTCCCCTCCGACCTGCATTCTTTCCCTATGTTGTTAATGTGAATGTTGAACGTCCTATTGTATTGTAAGCAAGAGACATGTTTTAGAAGTAACAATGTTATATTATTTGTTGAACTGGCCACGAAATTTGTAGCTCTCATGTGAAATGAATTAACTTAGGCCCATATTTATACTTTTTAGCGCCACATTTGCGCCTCTTTTTGATGCAAAAACGGTGCAAACGTACACAATACAATTGTATTTTGCAAGTTTGCGCCGCTTTTGCGTCAAAAAATGGCACAAATGCGGCGCTAAAAAAGTATAAATATGGGCCTTAGTTTATTGTATGTCGTGAGAAAGGATCGCAAGTAACAAAATAACTAGAGAATGTAATATTTTGATAGTAACGTGAATTTATGACAATGCACTTTTGTTGAGAAGATTCTTAAAAGTATCAGAATTTGGTGGTGCCATCTGCAGTGACTGGATGCTGAAACTGATGCCCAGAGTGTGCCCACCTGAAAGACCAGTCAAAAGGATTGGGCATATTCTAATTAGTGAGTATCTTTGAATTTGGTGCCAGTCACCCCTGTGCCCCACGTGTGTTTCAATGCTGCTCAGATGTCTGCTTAAGTCTGCTCTCAAACTCCTATTCTTTAAGACTCCGGGTGAGTTTTCTCACCATAGTCTTAACTGCCCTATTTTGTATTGTGGTTCAATACTAATAAGGCCAACTAATTCTGAACTGCTGATCTGTCCTATGTGCAGCTCATGTTCTGCATTGTTTCAATGCTGCTGTCAACTGATACTGGAAGAAAGAGATCATCCTACCTGATGAACTGCTCCTGTCTGCTGCCCCATGAGGAGAGGTATAACTAAATGTGGTTTCTTGTTTTCTTTAGTTAGTGACTTTCTCCAGCATATTTTTAGTAAGTTGCCCTAGTTAGATATTTTTCCAAATTATTTTTGTCTTTCTTTTATTTTTGCTTTTATCTGCATTTGGTAGCCCATTCCCACAAATTAGTCCTAATTCTAGTTAGTGTTAGGAATGGCCCAGCTTTGAATTCAGAAATTTGAAATTGAATGTCAAGTTGTATTTTGATGATTTACTGATGTCCCTATAATCCACGTTGAATGTTATTAATCATGGTCTTATTGCATTGTTGCTAATCTGTATTATTATTTTGGAGTGTCTAACAGTATTGCTGTTCAATAGGTCGAATCCTTTCAGACGTTTTGGTCAACCTACGTTTTTACATGTATGTTACAACTTAGCTTTTCGCACCATGTATGTGACATTAATTTTGGGAATGCGGTAAAGCTTTGAAACTTTATTTGATTTGGAGTTTGAGTTCATGTTAAATTTCTTATTGTGTCTAGAATTGTTTATGGAATAAAATCATTAATTTGTGAATGAATGATTCTGACTACTACACTCTTCTTCAAATCCAAAGATTCAGTAAACCTCATAGGGTACAATTGGTGATGGTGTGTCACCCGTGCAACGGAGGTCGTTGAACCAGAGTCGGCGGGGGTAAATTCTTCCCGGACAGTTGCGTGCCAGCACTGGTGAAAGGGAACAATAATCTGCAAAGGGCACCTATATGTACAAGCCTTGCAGCAGCGTCAGCTCACTGTGGCACACAACCAGACATGATGTCCTGTCTGGCTGTATGCCACACAGAAGTCTACTGTCCCATTTTGATGACCCGCTTGACCTCCAAAGCTGCCTTGTCTTTCCTAGGAAATGCTCTTGCACCTGATCAGAAACCTCCAAAATGTTATTCTGAGTGTGAAAGAGGCAGGCCACTTCCCCCTCAGAGATATTTTCGCTTCTGCGTAAATGCACGAAAAATAGAAATGTTTATTCATATTCAAAAACAAGTCACCCAAAAATGAACAGATATGCCTTTGGCCAGGGATGACCATGTGAGACAAAGGATGAACTTGCAGCAATGTAGCACAGCTAACATTGTGTTCACTCTATTCTGCACACTCCTGCTAATGGATTTCAGGTAAATGTTATCGCCACATAAATATATTTCGTAAAGACTTTGGCCCATATTTATACTTTTTGATGCAAACCAGCGCCGGCGCTGGTTTGCATCAAAAATCTTACTGCCGGCTAACGCCATTCCTACGCGCCATGCGGGCGCCTTATTTAAGGAATGACGTTAGCCGGCACTGCGGACTGGTCAGAGGGAAAAAAAATTACTCAAACCACGCAGCGTCGGCGTAGGGGAAAATGGGGGTTGTGCATCAAAAAATGGTGCAAGTCAGGTTTGAGGCAAAAATCATGCCTCAAACTGGACTTGCGTCATTTTTTGACGCACAACCCCCATTGAAATGACTCATGCCCTCTTGCCCAATGGCCATGCCCAGGGGACATCTGTCCCCTGGGCATGGTCATTGGGCACAGTGGCATGTAGGGGGGGCCCAAATTAGGCCCCCCTATGCCACTTTGAAAAAAATACTTACCTCAACTTACCTGTACTTACCTGGGATGGGTCATCCCAACCATGGGTGTCCTCCAGGGGTGGGTGAGGGTGGCAGGGGGTGTCCCTGGGGGCAGGGAAGGGCACCTCTGTACTCCTTTCATGGTCAGAGACCATGGAAGTGAGCCCACCGGTCCCTTAACCCCTGCCCTGACCAAGGCGTTAAAAAACGGCGCACATCAGGCTGTGCGCCGTTTTTTAAGGCCCGCCCTCTCCTGTGCATCAAAATGACGCAGGAGTATAAATAAGGCGCACAGGCCTTAAAGTCATTTTTTGGGCGGGAACGCCTACCTTGCATGTCATTAACGCAAGGCAATTTCCCGCATCCAAAAAATGACTCACATGGAGGAATTTTTACGTCCGTGGGCTCAGGCGTCAAATTTTAATATGCTGCACGGTTTGCGCTGAATGTGCGTCAAAATTTTTGACGCACATTTGGCGCAAACAGAGTATAAACATGCCCCTTTGTATGTTAATGTAAATTTGCAACAAATCTCCTCAATGTTGATTGTAGGGAAATTTAACTCACTAAAAATGGGAGTGTGAAGAAAACTTTGCGTGGCATATCTGACTGAAAACTGGGCAATTGCAATGTCCCCAAAGTGCAGAATTGGGAACTTTGCAAAGCTGCAGTGGAAAGAATATATTGCAAACCCCAGTCTAGACTGCCGTCATAACTACAGGGCCTGAGTTCTCATCATTCTTTCAGATTAGGGCGCAGCTGTTATACCAAGATGTTCTTTGAACCAACGTGATTTCTCAGTCTGTGTGATAGTTATCTTCACTAAAATTCCAAATAAAAGTTGACAACTCAGATGGCATTGTTTGTAAAACGCAAGATGTTGCAGTCAAATCTGCGTGTCGCACACACGTTAATTTGTACTTTTTGTATTTACCGGAAAGAATAGCACGTTTGGGAAAAGATATATGTATTTAATTCCTTAAATCGTAGACAAACATCCATTTTTGCAATCTTGAAGGAAAGCCTTTAGGAATTATTTTATCATTAGACATCATGCACTTCTAAGTTGAACAGACTGATCACTTCGCTTTTATATTTATGTTCATTCCAGATGCTGCCAGGTTGCAAGAGCTCACTTTTCAGACTTCGCCCTCCTTTCTTGTTCAGCTCTGTAGTTTAACTCGCTGTTATCTGTAGAAGAGTCGTTTGGTGTCTCTAGGAAGTGCTGAACTGAATGTGTTTTCTGAGCAAGACGTCCCATAGGCACAAACGAGGCAAACTTCTCTAGTCAACAAGACAGCCCGAGGGGGCTTCCCAATATAGCTGCTCTCTCCCTACTATGTACGTAGTGCGACTGAAAGCGCAAAAAGACTCAGGTGTCATCCAGCTTGGCCCGCGAGAGAGGGCTGCTCTAGAATTATCCGGGGACAGACAGAGCACGAGAAGCTGATAGACAAGTTGGACCTCTAAAGTGAAACCCCCATGTTGTTACTGGGGCAAGGAAGCGGCTGTCTTCCCTCTCCCAGACCTCTTGGCTGTCAGCCATGATGGATGACACTGCCTGGATAGGGCTGACTAAAGTATATAATGATGCTGCGCAATTAAACCCACCTTACGTCTTTCCCTTGCATTAACATATTTATAATTACCTCTCAGGAAGCTGAGCACTAACTTTAGCAAGATTCAGAAGCTAATGTGTTATGCGCAACATATAGCAACGTGAGATGTACATTTGAAGTAACAATTTGCAACAATATAGGTGACACTTAGTATAATCGTACGTTTGGAAAGTAATGTGCAAAACATTTATTTTGCACCTAGGAAAGAAACGAGAAGTGAATTTGGGACAATCTTTGCGGGAAAAACTTTAAATGTTCATGTTGCTATGTATTATTGTGAAACTGGTACATCACTAAGTTTTATTGCTCTTCACCTCACATAGTAAACATTGACTGTGCCTGTCTTTTGCTTTAGGGAGTCCAGATACGTTAATATTACATAACTGTTTGAGAAGCAAAGAACATGTAGCAAGAACTACAAATCCCAAGGGCCTGTGAGGGTGTCACAACAGAGTAATCAATCAAAAGTAGCCCTCCCTTGTGTAATGGAGTCGAACTGAGAGGAGTAACACACAAAACAAACGACTCAGGATTATGTGTTAACGTCAGCTTTTAAGTGATCTTAGTTTACGAATATTGCCAGACTAGCGCTGTTGTTTTACAATCCTAACTAGCAGTCGAGTGAATACATCACTTATTAATCTTCTTCTCCCAGTAACACACGAACCTTCTTGAATCTACCTACTACCATTCCTTTTGATCAGATGGTAATGTCCAAGTGTTTATCACCTTGAGGCGTGGACCTCATTGCCTACATGAATCTTCTGCTCCTCTCCGCATCACCTTATGAGGCTTTGCAGCTTCTCAGCCGGTCTGTCTAATCAGAAACAAATCTGAGTATTCCTCCCCTCGTGTTCTTTCCTCCTTAATTAGCAAAAACATAAACAGCCTCAGTCGTCAAATATTAAGGGCCTGATTTAAGAAAAGTGGTGCTGCATCCAGTGCAGTGCCACATTTCTTGTGCCCCTTAGCGCCCCCCTTACGCCACCATGTGTGCGCCATATTTGACACTAGTTCTGAGCTTTGTAGGATTAGCATAAAAAATGTTGATGCTAATCCTTCAAATCTCAATAAGACCCTTTACAAACAATGGTGAGCCTCCTTTTAACGCCTGCTCTCAGCAGGCGTTACAAGTGGCAAAAAAAATGACGCAAGGAAATCTCTTAAATTGCACTGCATGCTTTGTAAATTTGGCACAGTGATTTTGGCCTTGTTGGGCCACATTAGCGTAAATAAAAATGTCGGTAATGTGGCGCAAGGAGATGCTAGGAGCTCTTAAATCTGCCCCTAATTTTCATGCACACATTTCTGGTGCAAAATTATAATAGTTAGTTGGTTAAATGCTTATATAGTGCAAATAGCTACCCACTTGGGGTTTCCCAGCGCTTTTTGCAACATAAGTGTATAAGGCTCAGATGTTTCTGAACAGCAGATCTTTAATGGTTTGCAAAAAATTGCCACTAAGGTGCAGGTTCTCAGTTGTTCTGGCAAAGAGTTGCAAAGCTTAGGGCCTATAAATGAAAAAGAATCACCTCCCATGTGAGTGAGTTTAATCTTAGGAGCATAGCACAAGGAGAGGTTACTGGAACACAGATAGCAAGAAGGTTTTCTCAGACCGTTAATATGGTGTGAGGGCGATGCCTGTTCTGGCTTTAAAGACATAACAAAGAGCCTTAAAATCAACACGATTTTTCACCCTAAGCCAGTGAAGCTCACGGAGGAGAAAGGTAACTGAGCCATGTTTTGGCAGTCGATAAATCAACCTTACCGCCCCATTCAGCAGGCATCTCATGGAGGCTTTGTCGGCCCCCAGGTATAGGATGTTACCATAGTCCAGGTGAGACTGGATAAGTGTCTGATTGCAGTTCTTTGGGCAGCTGTAGGGAGAATCCAGGTGAATTTCTGTAGCCATTTCCTAGTGGCAGAGCAAATTCCAGATACCTTTGCCACCTGTGGCTTTATAAAGAAATTATTATCAATGAGGAAGTCTAAGTTCTTGACTTTGAGAGCACAGGAAGGAATCTCCCCAGCACCGCTGGCCAATGCTGAGGCCCCCAAAGGCTTGTTTTTCTTCCCAAGGATCAGCATCTCCGTTTTATCACCATTCAGTTTCAGTGGGTTGTTATTCATTCAGGAGGCTACCTGAACCAAACAGGAGTTCAGAGGAACAGAGCTGTGGTCCTGAGTGGATGATAATGAGAAGATGATTTGAGTATCATTGGCATAAAAAATAAGAGTATGACCACAGAGCTCTACCAGCTCAGCCAAGGGGCGCACATAGATATTCAAAAGAACCAGGCTTGGAGCTGATCTCTGAGAAACCTCAGAAGCCACAGCATGACACGTAGACAAAGCTCCACCTGGAGAAACTTGAAATGTACTACCCTCAGGAAGGAGGATAACGAAGCCTAAGCTTTCCTTGGATCCCCAATTGCATGAGTATCCCAATGAGCATATCATGGGAAACAGTATCGAAGGCGGCTCTGAGATCGAGTAAGATCAGCCATAATTCACGCTACCAGAGGTTGGACGGGGGAGTATGTAGAGGCCCCCTACATTCCAACAGTTTCAGCCTGTCACTGAAAGCTCACACTACTATTTGGGTTTTGTAACGTCCCAAAGTCCAAAGGACAAGACCCTAAAGCTCTAACCTCCCCGTAGGTCTCCATTGGGTGGTAAATCACATTAGACAGCAGGTGTGGAATTACCTGCAAAAAGCTTGACACAATGTGAAAGTCTGAGCGTTGCTATCCACCCAGGAATCTTCTCCTTTTCTGTCCTTTTTGCATGTCTGATTAAGGCTTCAAAGCCAATGTTGGCCTTTATATAGTATCAGTTTCTTTGCCTGCACCACCTCCTGTACTTGCTCCCTCAGTACTTCTATCTATGCTTCTTTAGCATCTGTTATATATACAATTATATTCCCATGTTTTTCTTTGTTGTGGGGCTACTGTCTGCTGAGATGTCAATGGCTCAGGGTCTCGCCAGGTAGATCCTCAAAGCATCATAGCAGCACCTAACACCGTACGCGCTTCCCAGTTTCCTGCAAAAAGTCATTCAGATTATGTGTGAAAGTCTAACACAGTTCTGACTTTCACAGCCCACTCAAAACGTATTACATTATTTCGATATTTCACATTATCCACAGAAACGTGCTATTAAAAGTGAAGACCCAGTAAATAAAAGTTCCCCAAGCATATTTATGCAAACCTAAACACATACATCATCTCTAGTTGTGCCGTAGTTTTGCCATTTCTGATATCTGGATGCACAGTATCTATGTACGATCAGTTTGGCAGAGGCCACCCCCGAAGGGGCATCAGGGGCCGGTGCATTAACAGCTGCAGGGGACCCAGAAATTACCGGTTTACGCCGCCTCAGTGCTGCCGGGGACCTAGAAATGACCACTTTAAGCCACCTAAGTGGCTAACCAACAAAGAAACGGGCATCCTGCATCCCCCTCAGGGCAAGGAAAAGCGCGCCAAGGCTGGCTCAAGGACATCAGGCCAATGAGGTCCCAGCAAGGACACCGCTGCACCCTCAGCTGGAGAACGCGGGTTCAAAAGATTCTACTGCCCATGCACAAAGGACATTGTGAGGCAGGAGGGGCAGCGTGCAGGATTTTGAGAGAAGAAGGAGGCCCATATTTATACTTTTTTAGCGCCGCATTTGCGTCGTTTTTTGACGCACAATCGGCGCAAACTTACAAAAATACAATTGTATTTTGAAAGTTTGCGCCGGTTTTGAGTCAAAAAATGACGCAAATGCGGCGCTATTAAAGTATAAATATGGGCCTCAATATTTTGTAAGTTTGCGCCATTTTTGCGTCAAAAAGCGGCGCAAACGCGGCACTAAAAATGTATAAATAAGGGCCTGAGGGGCATATTTATACTTCGTTTGTGCTGGAATTGCGTCATTTTTTTTAACACAATTTCGACGCAAAACGAACTCCATATTTATACTTTGGCGTTAGACGCGTCTAGCGCCAAAGTCCATGGAGTTAGCGTCATTTTTTAGCGTGGACACCTACTTTGCGTTAATGAGATGCAAGGTAGGCGTTCCCGTCTAAAAAATCGACTCCGAGGCATGTGCGTCGGATTTATACTCCCGGGCAAAAATCACGCCCGGGAGTGGGCGGGTCAAAAAAAATGACGTACGGCCGCTTTTGCGCCGTTTTTTAGCGCCTGCAAAAGGCAGGCGTTAAGGGACCTGGGGGCTCTGAAGGAGCCCAGAGGTGCCCTCCCATGCCCCCAGGGACACTCCCTGTCACCCTTGCCCACCCCAGGAGGACACCCAAGGCTGGAGGGACCCATCCCAGGGACATTAAGGTAAGTTCAGGTAAGTGTTTTTTTTATTTTTTTTTGTGGCATAGGGGGGCCTGATTTGTGCCCTCCTACATGCCACTATGCCCAATGGCCATGCCCAGGGGACATAAGTCCCCTGGGCATGGCCATTGGGCAAGGGGGCATGACTCCTGTCTTTGCTAAGGGTTGGGAGTGAAATTTTTTTTTCGCAAATCGGGTTGAGGCGCAAAAATTGCCTCAACCTGACTTGCCCCATTTCTTGACGCCCAAGCTCCATTTTCCCCTACGCCGGCGCTGCCTGGTGTACGTCGTTTTTTTTAACGCACACCAGACGGCGCCGGCGGCTAACGCCGGCTAACGTCATTCAATAAATACGGCGCCCGCATGGCGCTTCAGAATGGCGTTAGCCGGCGATAATATTTTTGACGCAAAACTGCGTTGGCGCAGTTTTGCGTCAAAAAGTATAAATATGGGCCTGAGTACCTGTGGTTGGCGCAATTCAAGATGTCCAGAGGCTGCAGTGAGATTTCTGCTGTACCGTCCTGTCCCTCTTGCTTATCAGCCCATTTTTCTCATTTGCTGAAGACGCTGACTGGCTTGGCACTGCCCCTTACCACCGTTCGTCCCGTCATTGCCACTGCTGGGGGTGAATGGAGTGCTCAGCCGGAGGGTCCGAGCCTGACAGCAGCCCCGCATTGGCGCCACGGCAGGAAGCGCTACGGGTAGGTTAACTGTTGGCGCAATGCAGATTTTGAGCCGAGCTCTTTCCCCTTTTTCTTGGAAGCTGGCCAAATAGTAGAACGTTTTACGTTTTTATCTGCATGGTATCTACCAGTTATGGGTTCAAATCCATCTGCTCTTCTCCAGTTATATGTCGCTAAAATAAGTCGCACTTAAATTTTTTTTTTTTTTTTTTTAAATGGTAAAATAATTGTATATAAAAATAGCTCTTTAGACTGCGGTTTGATCAGAGCTGTATAGTAAACATATTATTTCACTTTGAGGCAGCAGTGGGGCAGCGGCACTGCATGGGAACACTTTGACAAACCTCAGGAAGAAGGAGGGCGTGCGAGGGGCGCAAGCCCTGTGCAGTAAACATGATAAGCGTGGACCTCGTAGTGTGTTTCACATCCCTGTTCCCTCTCCCCAGTTGGTTCGGAGTTTTCTCTGCCCATAAAGCAGTCACCCCCTTGTGACAGGACCATTTAATGTCGTTGGTTGTTTGAAGCGACTCCCCATTTGGTTTGCAAACATTCCTTTTTCTCCTGTGTCTCCCGTTTAAGAGAATAATTTTTACAGTTTCTGAAGAATGCACCAATGCTCTGTCAATTGGAGTCGTTTTTTGAATGTTAGGATTCCCTCTCTTATCCAGTATAATGTTCATGCAGTGTTGATAAGATTCATAAGTGTTTTACACATCAGTTCGGTAGACAGGCGTTATCTGGTGACCGGTGCACGGGTCACGTGTGGGTTCATTATGTAGTGTTTTGTGGGCTAAGACAAACCGTTTACTGCTAGAAAAACACTGGGAACTTCCGCTAGCTTCCGTAAACTGTACTTGAGTGAAGGATGCTAGCCATATTGAACATGGGTTGAACCACAGTCATGGTCTGATCTTCCCAGTACTGCCAGGATCAACAGGGGTATAAATCTTGCCTGGGTCCAATAAGACTAATTACATGAAACGTGCATGTGCACGTCACCCCCTCCCACCCAGAAAACAAGTTAAAAATAAACAGTAACCTAGAATCAGCTGAATAAGTAAAAGAATATTTGGTAACCTTGAATCAGCTGAATAAGTAAAAGAACTAGTAACCGCTCGGCCTACTGGCAGAGATACTGCTTTTAGATCTGTGGACCCCAGCTCGAGCCTGGCCTCGGATGATGAATCCTGTGCTCCCGAAGGTACTCAGGGGGACCATGGGCCAAGTCCACCCCAGATAAAGTTCGAAGGCTTTATTGCTTCGTTTGCCAACCGCTACGGTGGGTGACCCGTGCTGCACAAAGCCAGTGGTGAGACTATTACCCAGCTGTGTTTGGAACATCGGATTAGCATCCTGACCAAATTTTTAAGCTTAGAACATAATGCTGGGCATCTATACATACTGGCATGAATGTTGGCAGTGAAACTCTTGGCACCAAAAGCACACTATGGAGGTCAACATTCTGGGATGCTTGGCCCGTCCCTGTCCATTAAACTGTACTTTCAAATGAGGAAGTGGGTAATTAACAGGCGTGTTAGACTTTTCATCCTTGGCGTGGTCTCCCTTAACTTTTTTCCTCTGTTTCCCAGGTTGTTGATGTGTGCTGGACTCTGTTTTTGCTGTTTTTGTTACTCTGGGCACTTTACCACTGCTAACCAGTGCTAAAGTCCAAGTGCTCTGTAATATTAGTGTGGGCGCGTGAGGGAAGCTCGAGCGTTACTCGAGTCCCGAACGCGCTCGTGAATTGAAAAAAAGACGGTTGGGAGAAAAAGGAGAAGCTGCGGGCACCGCACCGCTTGTGTAGGTCGAATAAACTACACTTTGTTTAAAAGTATCTTGATTTATGTGGCTTATTTACCACATTCTTTTGGCGACGAAGGTGGGATAACGAAGATATCGACCTACCGAGCGGCGTTTTTCAGGCAGGCTGATGTCCGACGAAGGTCTTCCAGGAACAACGCCCTCTTTCAGGAGAAAGAGGTGTGGCGTTTTGCTAAGAGCTCCTGTGAATTTCTTAAAGGGGAGTGTTTTAAAGGTGAAGTCACTCCTGGATCTACGAGTTACTGCTGGTGATTTTAAAGGAAAAGTCACCAGTTACCAGCAAGAAATTTAGGGGGAAGCTACCCTAGAAATTGGAAGTTTTTCCTGCTGGTTTCCTTAGAATTAAGGAAGAAGGAAGAAGAATTAAGGAAGAAGTTATCTCTAAAATTCTTACTGTTGGCGGTGAGAAGTTCCGTGTATTTTTTGTTGTTATGTGACTTGATTTTAGCGGTGAGCAGTAATAGATATTCTGGATTGTTGGAGACATCAACGTGGATAAGCGTAAAACACTTCACAGCATCTCGTCTGGTCTCATTTTTTTTTGTGAGCAATGGAGCACGTCTCAATTACTGCACCACCTTGTTTTCTTACACATCCAGATACGCCAGCGATCCAGTGAGAGGACTGGATAGACATGTTTGACAACTATTTGTTGGCGTTGGACAGTGAAGAGTTTTCTCCTGCACATAGAAAAGCGATTTTATTGAACTGTCTTGGATCAGAGGCGCAAAGGTTGTTCAAATTTATGCCAGTGGCTACAGACAATGGGGCACGCATTCCAGATGAGTTTAGGGAGGCTAGATTAAGATTGAGCAACAGGTTTGCTAAAGAAACCAATGTGGTTTTGGCAAGGTACAAGTTTTATACACAACCACAGAGAGTGGGGGAGTCTATTGAAGAATTTGTATCCAGATTAAGGGAGTTGTCAGTTAAATGTCAATTTGGGGAGATGTGCGACGAGATGATTAGGGACCAATTAATGGTTCAATGTGAGAGCAGAAAGATTCAAGAAAGGCTGTGGGCTGCTAAGAATCCTTCTTTAAAAGATGCTGTTGACATGGCAAAAGTTGTGGAAGAGTCTGAACTTTGCATGAAGGAGATGGGAAGATATGGCAATGGGGGTAGGGAGCAACAAGTCTTCCAGGAGGTTGTGGGAGATGTAGGAAACAAAAGCAACAGTGTGGCTTTGGTAGAGAAGAAAACACAAGATGTTCTGAAAACTCAGAAAATGTGTGCGCATAAGAAGAAGTGTAACAGATGTGGTAGTAGTTTACACAGTAGTGATTTTAAGGGGTGTTTTGCAGTGGGGAAGGAATGTAGAAAGTGTGGGCGCAAAGGTCATTATGCGCGTGTGTGCGTTGAGTGGTCAAAGTCAAAAGGAGTGGCGGTGTGTGAGGAGAGAGATGAGATGGTGGACCGCATTCTTAGCCTAGGTGAGGTTGATAAAGGTTACTGCGGTAAGAGAGAAAGTAGGCCCAAAGCATGGTTCACTGTTGGAAAGGTGAGGGTTGAGCTGATGGTGGATACTGGATCTAAGTACACAATAGTTCCCAAAGATATCTTCATGAAGAACTGGCCTCAGATTGTATTGAGGTCTAAAGACATATGTCCTGGGGGCTACCAAGGGGAGGAAATTGAGATCTTGGGTTTCTTTCCGACCGCCATAGGCTTCAAATCAGGAGAAACCTTCGGCAAAGTGTATGTGGCTGAGTCTGGGCCACCAATTTTGGGTTGGATGCACCAATATGACTTGAATATAATTGTGAATCCCAGAGGTAAGGAACAAATCTTGGTAGTGGATGATGGAGATGTCAATGCGATTCTGGAGGAAGTGGGGGAGGTGTTTCGAGAGGAGTTAGGAGAATTAAAGGGTTATGTTCATAAGATTCGTATGAAACAAGGTACCGTTGCCGTGAAACACAAAGTGAGGAAAGTACCTATTGTTGTTAGGGAAGAGGTGAGCAAGATGTTGAAAGATATGTTGAAGGAGGGAGTCATTGAACCGGTTGAATCTCCAGAATGGACTTCGCCAGTGGTCATTACGAGGAAATCTAATGGGCAATTGAGGTTTTGTGTGGACCTCCGCAGTGTCAATCAAAACATAGTGACAGACAACTTCCCTCTACCGAACATCAATGAACTCATTATGTTACTTAATGGAGGAGTTTTTTTTTCAAAATTAGACCTCAAAAGCGCCTATCATCAGATACGACTACACCACAATTCACGCGATGTTACAGCATTTATCACCATGGATGGTACTTTCCGTTTTGTTAGAATGCCCTTTGGATTATCTTCAGCTGCAAGTGTTTTTCAGCGTATGATGACAAATGTTTTTGAGGGTTTCACTAATGTCTTATTTTTTCAGGATGACATTTTAATTTTTGCGTCAACTGTTGAGGAACATAACCAAATTCTGAGGAAGGTATTAAAGAAACTTTTGGAGGTGGGTTTAATGTTAAGAAAAGAGAAGTGTGTTTTCTTGACCAAAGAGATTGAATATTTGGGACACACCATTTCGGGTGAAGGAGTTAAACCAAAGAAAGATTTGTTGGAGGCGATCAAACTCTCTCCGTCACCAAAGAACAAAGATGAGTTGAGGTCCTTTATGGGTCTCATTGAATATTACTCCAAATTTGTTCAGGATTTCGCTGACAAAACGGAGGGGTTGAGAATATTGTTGCGCAAAGGTTGTAATTTTGTGTGGTCAAATGTGCAGCAAGAATGTTTCGACAACATTAAGCAAGAGGTGTGTACTGCAAAGATTTTAGTACCCTTTGAAACTTCTTCTCCCACTATACTGACTGTAGATGCTAGTGTGTCTGGTGTAGGTGCAGTTCTGTCTCAAGTTCACTGCGGTGAAGAGAGGACGGTAGCTTTTGCTTCACGCTCTCTCACTGAGAGTGAGAGGAACTACTCTGTGATTGAGCGGGAGGCTTTAGCAGCTGCATGGGCTGTAGAATATTTTAGAACATTCTTGTGGGGTGTTTCTTTTAAGTTAAGAACTGATCACAAACCTTTAGTAAAGATTTTATCAGCTGGTGGTGCGGGTAAGGGTTCTGCGAGATTGGCCCGATTGGCAGCTCGCTTGCAGGAGTATGTATACAACGTGGAATACATTCAGGGTTGGAGGAACATACAAGCTGATGCTCTCTCACGCATGGCTGTGGATTGGAAGTTGGTTGATGGGGAGGCACCATTCTTGAAGGGTGAAGAAGGAGCGGTGGCATTGATGGAGGAATTGTTACAACATGGTGTGGCAGCTTTCTCTAAAGAGGAGTGGTTGCAAGGATTGAGGGATGACTCAGTAATGCAGTGCGTGAGTAAAATGATTGTTGAGGGAGGAAGGAGAGTGCTGTGGCGGTATCTGTAAGGCCCTACATCAAGGTTCTAGATGAGTTGTCGTTGGGGGATGGAGGTGTAATAATGAGGGGTGATAGATTTGTACCTCCGGAAAAGTTACGGAGAAAAATCATACATTTGGCACATGAAGGGCATTTAGGACAAACACTGACTCAAAGAAAAGTTAAGGAAAACTTTTGGTGGCCAGGGGTCGATTTGCAAACTGCTCAATGGGTGGAAGAGTGTGTTCAGTGTAAGGAAAGTGAAAAAAGGTTAAAGCTGGGGAAAAGAACTTGGATGGGACATATTGAGGATCCAGGGGAAGCATGGCACACTATTTGTATGGATTTTGTTGGGCCATTGCCTGGTTTGGGACACGAAAAAAAATTTGCTTTAGTCCTAGTGGACGTGTTTTCTAAATGGTTGGAGGTTGAGTTTATGAGGGAAGTGTCGACAAGAAGTACTATCTCAGTATTAAAGGGTTTTTTTCAAAGAGAAGGGTGTCCCCATACACTCATTACTGACAATGGTACACAGTTGATCTCCCTGGAGATGAAAGAGTTTCTGTTGACCCATGGTATCACCCATAAACGTACTGCACTCTACAATCCACAAGCCAATGGTATTGTGGAACGCATGAATCGTATGGTCAAGGGTACAATTCAGTTGGTGGTGCAAGGAAACCAAAGTGTTAGTTCTGTTTTGCAAGAGGCGATATAGGCTCATCGCACCACGCAGCTGAGAGATAAGGGTAGAACACCTTTTGAGTTCATGAGAGGGCGTAAGGCCAGATCAAGGTTAGTGCCTGGTTGGTTGGAGGGCGATCGAATCAAACCAGGGAATCAAAGGGAGACGTCACTGACAGGAGGTTACTCTGGGATACAACTTGGTGATTGGGTGAAAGTCAAGGATGGACGAGTGGGTGCAGGTTGGACAAAGTTTCGCGGTCCTTTTGAGGTTAAACACGTAGGAAATTTCAGTGTTGTTTTGGCGAATGGCACTATATGGAACAAAAGGAGGGTGGCCTTATATGAGAGAGGTGGTGGAAGTGCAGGAAATATAATCGTTACTAATGAAGATGGAGGTTGCAGTGGGTTTATGCTATCTGGGGGAGGTGGTGAGAGAGCGGATTCACCGGATGCTGACACTTCGCATGAGGATGACAATAACATGGAGGTTTTGGAGGGACAAACTGGTGTGGAGAATGAAGAAAATAAGACAGAATTTAAGAAGGGAAGTGGTAGAGTGAGAAGACCTCCTGCTTATCTGAATGACTACGTGAGAGATGGCGGGAAATTGAATTGAAAACTTTTGATTTTTTTTATAGTGTCTGAAATGTATTCCTCTCTTGAGTTACAGTTAATTTTTATGTTTTATTTAAAAAAAAAAATTGTAATCTTTCTTAAACGTATTTCTCTTAGCTTTTGTCGAGCTATTGGTTAATTCTTTTTTATGTTCTTGTTTAATCTGAACAGTTTATGATTTTTGAATATGTGGTTATTATTGTTGTATTCTAAAAAAAAAAAAAAATTCTGATGACGAAAGGGGATGTGTAATATTAGTGTGGGCGCGTGAGGGGAGCTCGAGCGTTACTCGAGTCCCGAACGCGCTCGTGAATTGAAAAAAAGACGGTTGGGAGAAAAAGGAGAAGCTGCGGGCACCGCACCGCTTGTGTAGGTCGAATAAACTACACTTTGTTTAAAAGTATCTTGATTTATGTGGCTTATTTACCACATTCTCCTACAACAAATGTGTATGTCACTGGTTCATCCATGATTGGCATATTTGATTTACTGGTAAGTCCCTAGTACAGTGCACTAGAGGTGCCCAGGGCATGTAAATCAAATGCTACGAGTGGGCCTGCAGCACTGGTTGTGCCACCCACATTAGTAGGTCTGTAAACATGGCTCAGACCTGCCACTGCAGTGTCTGTGTGTGCAGTTTTAAACTGTGAGGGGCATATTTATACTCTCTCTGTTCTGAATGTGCGTCAATTTTGACGCACATTCGGCGCAAACCTTGCCCTATATTTAAACTTTGACGCCCGAGCCCACGGACGTCAAAATCCCGCTGTGTGCGTCATTTTCTGGATGGGGAAACCGCCTTGCGTTAATGATATGCAAGGTAGGCGTCCCCAAAAATGACTTAAACGCCCGTGCGTCATATTTATGCTTCCGGGCAAAAATCCCGCACGGCTGGGAGGCGAAGTCGGAAAATGACGCACAGCCCGATTTGCGTCAAAAATTAACGCCTGGGTCAGGGCAGGCATTAAAATGGGGCAAACACACCTGTATTTCATCAGAACACACAGAAGCAACAGCAGAGCAGCAAAAGGGAGACATGGAGGTGCTTCTCATCCAGCGTACACGCAGACGCAGAGTACAGCAGCAACAACAGCAGCTACCACAACACCAGCAGGGACCCCAAAGGCAACGCAGAAGGCAGGAGAGGATATTCCGCACCAGGACAACCCTTCATGGCCTCAGGGAACATGAATTCATCAAGAGGTACAGGTTGAACTGGCAAGCCATTCAGCAACTGCTGCGCAACATTGAGCCACAGCTGGCACCCAGCTTGCTGACACCCCGCACCATCCCAACAGAAACCAAGCTGCTAGCTGTACTACACATGTTGGCAAGTGGCTCCTTTCAAACCACTGGTGCCCTGGTTGCCGGGATATCACAGCCATCATTCTCTGCCTTCTTGCCCAAAGTACTGGATGCCATCATCGGACTCACACCCCGCCACATCTGCTTCCCAAACACACAGCAGAAGCAGCAGGAGACAAACCAGGGGTTTTACTTCATTAATGGATTCCCACACGTCCTTGGTGCCATTGACTGCACACATGTACGCCTTGTGCCACCTGCTGCAACTGAACATCTATACAGGAAGCACACATACTCCATCGATGTGCAGGCCATTGTGGATCACCAAGGATTGATCACCAATATTGTGGCAAAGTATCCTGGGAGTGTACATGACTCATTCATCTTTCGTCACTGTACCATCAATCAACACTTCCAGGATGGACGATATGGCAATGGACTACTTGTTGGTAAGTACAGAAACCTACTTATATACACACTGCACAGCAACCCTCTAGGACAAACAACACATACACCACGACAGCGACATGTGAACAGGAACACACTGAGGTTGTGACACCGCTAGGCATGTTTGATATCCTCACCCACTGGGAGACACACCTAGGGACAAAGTACGGTTCCAAATAAAAACTGATGCCACTCCACAGACACAAGGGGAAAATGTAAACAACACAATGACAAACACATCGTGCCAACTGGCATTACACCTGTGAAGTCCTATAACACATCAATAACCCAAACAAACACCTTTCCAGCCAATACGTACTGTGTAAAGGGTGTGGAATGTAATTTGCTGCAGGTCAAACTCCGTAACTCACATGGCATTATGATGACTACAATAAAGGTCACATGCAATCATTGAGGCCATTCCAATATCTCACATCACTCCTGCTCTCACATTGCCCACTACCAAGAAGCAAGTGGACTGTGCGAAGAACACATCTTGATGCTACTATATGGAAGGTGCACATTCCTACACATATGCATTGTGACAAATTAACACACACACACAACAGATGTACTGCCATACGGACCTTCTGAAACTCAAAACGACAACCTCACAACCAAGTTAGCCAGCTGAACTAGACCATGTGCAGTAGTCTAGGTAGACGTTACAACCTGAGTCAACTTGCCAAGGGCAGAGAAATAGGTCTGCAGTGAACTTGTCACACATGTGAAATTAGTGTACAGTCAAATGTTGAGACGTCAATGATCACAACTTATGGAGAAGTTTGGCTAATTGTCACCTTGCAAAATGTAAGTGTCTCACTGATGTTTAAATTAATCCATTGCATATGTCTAAAGGTATGGGATGTCCAGGGTACATAAATGCAAACGTGTTACCACCACTGTCAAATTGAATCTGTGTATGGAACTATCATCTCACCCCCAGTTAAGACACAGGGATACCTGCATTACAAGTCACAATGCTAGGGAGTACACGCTGTACTGCAACTCCCAAAATATAATGCTGACAACCGGTCAGCAGCCAAGCACTCGTTCAGCCAAGGAAACAACCCAATGCTGATGGTACATCCTAGAAGCCTAGGAATCAACACAATAACACAAATGAGTCACAGACAACACATGACAACTACTGCCATGCAAGGTGATATTAATGGGGCAAGCTACATCAACATGATCTCAATCATTTTCTCTTTCAGCTGATGAGGGGTATGGGATCCAGCCATTGATTATGACATCATTTGGCAACCCAAGCACTGCAGCAGAGTGTGCCTACAATGAGGCACATAGGAGGACACGCACCATAGTCGAGAGGACCTTTGGCATCCTGAAGTCGAGATTCAGGTGCCTCGAAATCACTGGTGGCAGCCTCCAATACTCACCAGAAATGGTCTGCAAGATCATTTTAACCTGTG
Organism: Pleurodeles waltl; assembly: GCF_031143425.1. Taxonomy (NCBI): domain Eukaryota; kingdom Metazoa; phylum Chordata; class Amphibia; order Caudata; family Salamandridae; genus Pleurodeles; species Pleurodeles waltl. The sequence goes on from NC_090436.1 coordinate 900,655,595, forward strand.
CCATCCTGCACAACATTTGTGTATGAAGGAACATTCCCCTATTAGAACTAGAGCCACAAATGCCTGAAGAGGAGGAAGAGAAGGATGCTGGCCATCAACATGAGGGGGACCAACCAAACACAGCTGCAGGATTGCGTAGGCGCCAACATATTTTCATCAATTTCTTTTGAATCAACTCACCATCACCACTGTATTAACATATGTATATAAACACCTATAATAATCACCATATCATGGTCTGGGTAATCATTTTTGCTCACCTTTATCGCTAACTATCAGAATAAGAGTGTAGCCTCATGGAGCATTGCTGATATACCGATCAGGACACAGAAATTTCCAAAGCAATTGTGATGCGTATTATTCAACAGTCACATTCACACACACTGTAAATGGCATATATCCTGTACATTTCACCTTTGAAGGGCAATAGCAGAGGACCACACCTATTTCACACATACATGTTGGCAACATGATTTTTTGCAGCATATGGCACACAACTAAGACACCATCAGTCAATGATGGAACAAAATGCAACATACATGAGGCAGGGGATGTGCAATTGCAACAGTAACATTAATGTATGGCCACACCCTTGACAACAGTAACTATTACATCACCTATCTTTGCAAGGACCATGTGTGACTAGAATTCCATATAAGCAGAACATAGAGAGCACAAGTGCCACACCTATGACAAGCATTACGCACATGACATTCCATGTACATGTCAGCCCATGCCCTAAGTCCTGACACACCCATGTTCCCGGTTTCACCCCACCCGTCTTAAGAGGTGCCTGGAATGGTAATATGTGTACCCAGATAGTCCCTCCTCTACACACACACACAGACTAACAAAATTAATCCAGTGTGCTTCACCCTTTAGTATGGTATGCCATAGTCATTGTACATCTGTCTGCATGGACGTCAGGTTAAATAATGCACCGGCTTGTAGTCTCTAAGCCCTGTTCTCACCTGTAGTTTGCTTCCCATGTGAAAGGTATTGTTGCCCATTTGAACTCCAATCTCACCTACAGGACTTGTGAGAAACTGATGCAGCACACAATTGTGAGCACCTCCATGCAGACCAGCCATTTGAACATGCACTGCCCTTGCAGATGCTTGGAACAGCATATAAACTGCCATTTTTTCGATTACACTGTAATGCATTGCTAGAAAAATAAGCTGTGTAACACAGCCCTTGGGTTTATGTGTCGCCTTCCAAAACACAGGACAAACACAGTTTTCCATGTCAACTGTCTTGTTCTTCCTCCGACCAGTCTTAGTCATACTACTGAGTATGTGCCTTGTGAAATTGCTGGATCCTGATTGACCCTGCATCCTGTCAGGCTGACTGGCACCTATCTGTGCGTTACCCTAAAGGTTTCTTGTGGCTACATATGGATCATACTTGCTTTCCCAACCCTCACATTCCTCCTGGGGTATTTTGTCAGGTGGTTCTTCAATGCATACTCAAATAAGTTATTTAGCATAATCTGCTTATTTATCGTACCATAATTGGGAACTTGTCTCCAAATACCCAAATCATGGCCTATTGCTTGTCTGGGTCTCATGTATGCATGAGCGACAAAGTGTGACAGTGTACCATGGCCGTATGCAGGGATTGGGTATGGTGCCTCCAGCAGAACCAGCAACGTCAGATAATGTGCATGAAAAGTCCACACATGTTAGGACCCTGACAGTTCACACGCTGATTCACATTGCTCACAACATATTGAGGGGCCGTGCGTGATGAATAGCTGCAAGATTAATCAACACAGAGGCTATGATGTTCCCAGATGCAGTGGGAACTTTACATGCCAACCTGTGTAGAAATGTTGTAATGACACCTGCCGGTACAAGACTCCTGAGATATGATCTCACTCAGAACACCAAGGTTGCCCTGTTGACAGTCTCATAACACGTCTGCAGTGACAGGGTGGGGCCATCCCCACGTGGGTTCTCAAATCCTCATTGGCTTTACTTCCATTGATGTCAGAAGGATACTCAGTAGATACAGGAATAGCTGCCACTGACTCATGATGAGACCTGGACGTAATTGTGACAACATAGACCCCTAAAAATATACAGGATTAACATTGGCCCACACACATGAACCAGACACCTCTGTGCAATTGATCACTGGAAATATGTGGCCACGTGCTGCTTGGTTTGCTTGTCCGCCACTGCCACAGGAGAGTTGTGGCTCTGAAATATGACCACAACTGTGGGGTGATTTTACGAATGTGGTTCACCTTTGGCTCTCCGTGTCAATTGCACGGTACCCACTTAGTCTGTACATATGCCTGACTCATGGTGGGTTCACCAACAAGTGCCTAGGAAGCAGTATCCAAAATTCCAGGACATGTGATGGTCAAGTTTTGGACCATTGACATGAACAAGCATCTGCTATCTATCCAGTGCATGCTTTGTCATTTGTGGTGTTTACGTTACCCAAAAACTGGAAAGTGCACACAGCAGATGTTGCTACATGTATGACTAACACATGTCCTCTCTCATTTCCACACTGACTTGCATCTGAGTGTTGGACACATTGACTCCACATTCATACAAGCATATTTGCAATAATGCATCTTGTGATGCTCACACAGTGGGTCAACAACAATATTAGTAGACAATGCACAAACATTGAGCCATAGGCATTGAGGCATTGTACTTATGTGCGTCACCTTTCTATCCTCTCCTGACACCAAACATGCCCAATTTGTGCAATACATATATGTAGGCCACACATTTAGCCCGCTATTGCGTCAGTCAAGAGTGAAAATCATGTACATGAAGTAGCGGATCATGGTCCGCAGTAGTATGATGTGTCACATCTGCCCATACACCGTCATGACCAAGTGGTTGCAATCAGCCTATCTCAGTATTGTCACAACTGTAATATTACATTAAAATGGTAAAATGACCCAAACCCAGTTAATGCCTGAAGATTTGCCGCATACGTGCCAAAAAATGACGCACATGCATCAAAAAACGACGCATAATGCCCTTAAATAACCATTGCCCCTGAGCTGTATCTTCCACACTGCACCTCAGAAAATTGGTTAAGTGTAAAACTAATTCCAAACATATGGATGCAGGCTCAAATCTACTCATGTGCGTCGAAAAAAATGACGCGCAGACTGTATGCATCAAAATATTTTGACGCATGACGATAAAAATGCCCGCCATTTTAGGCAGGAAGTGATGTAATAGGATATCCTGTTTACCGAATATGTACAGTGGGTGTACTTTCACTTTCACGTCTGTGATATTTCCTGATTATGTGGCTGTGTCTCAATTTGTCTGTATATTTAGTGAATTTGTCTCATCTGGGGTCTTTTTATTGTCATTTTGTGATTAAAAACTTGTTGTAGTATCCTGTCTGAGTGTTTTTTGTGCTCATTTGTGTTGTAAAGTATTGTCTTTGTTTTGTTGGGAGTCTGTTGTGGGTAGTGTTAGTTTGGGTATAGTTGGGTTGTGTTAGTTGTTTTTTTACATTTTTCCTGTTCTATTTTCCCCCTATTCTCCTTTGTTCCCCTTTATCCCCTATTTCTCTTTTGCTACAAATATGTTCGGTAGGCCTCGTCTTGGAAGGATGGGAGAGGAGGAGCTGATTGGATTCATATGGCTGGTGTGCCATTTCCAACCCCTAATGATTCAGGCAGGTGGGCGTGTGATACAGGGGTATCACACTGAGGCACGGAGGCTCCAGTGGGCAAAAGTGTTGCATCATCTGCAACGTATTTACAACACACCCAGAAACTACCACCAGCTGAAGCACCCCTGGGCTGACCTGGTCTCCATGGAGCAAATTCTGCTGGACCACCTGGGGATTGTGATTGATGGCCCTGTTGGTGAGTACAAATCATGTAGATGGGCACGTTTAAATGCTCTGTAATGACATCAGCTGATTTTTACAATATTTGCATTATGTAAGTTAGTGCCGCCTTTGTGGCAAAGAGCAACACAAATCAGGAGCCAATTAGGTATAGATATAGGCCACAGTTGCGTGTGAGGTATAGAAATTTCCAAATCATTACCATAATTTGTTGATGCAACAGCTAGACTGACTTTCTAAACACAACATGAGGCTGAAAATGAGTACAGGCTTCACGTCAATTGATGATAGCAACGTGGCCCGAACATATGTTTCATGTGTGTCTGGTGAGTGTGTAAGGAAACCGATCATGGAAATTCCCAAAATCTTAGGGATTATTGTGCCCCTCCTTAATTTGAGATACATGTCTGATCTGGATTTGGACATATAGGGAACAAGTTCTAGCTGCGCTCAACTAACATCTTAGACTGGTATTTGAAATTTGTAGTGCCACATTTCGATTAGGGATGGCTGGCCAAAGGTATGCACATGGGTTCATATCTCTGTGGTTGGTGCAACTCATCATAGCTGGGCCACATCAAATGAAGAAACTGTAACAACATGAGGGCTAACAACTGTCACTGCCCCTCTGTACATTTTACCTGTGTGTCATAAATTTGTCATGGTCACAATGGCTGGTTGACTGGTAATGTAGTCCTCAGGGAAAGTGGCTTTGGATGTCTCTCATGGATACACATGATGAGACGAATACACTCCATGATTATGTCTGCTCACCAATGAAGGCGCATGTTTGCCAACACATGATAGTTAGGTCCACTGCTTGGTGCAGATATGTGTGTATCACTCACTGGAGACCCAATTATATGTGCATGTTAGCCGTGCTATGTAGGATGCAGTATCATCATGTCTGAGAGGCTTTACTTTCTGATGTAATCTTACACATAGTATTTGTCTTTGGAATTGTTTTACAGTGCCCAGACATTGAGCACATTTCTCCCTTCCATGCCTTACAGGTGGACCGGCACCCTACACTGTTGGCGAGGTGGCTCGATTCGAGGACCCAGACAACTCCAGTAAGTGTTGATGTGTCAGTTATGTGTTGTGTTTGCTGGTGATGTGTGAAGGACTCCTGTGTGTTGGACACATAGCAAGGTGTGATGCTCTAGCCAATCATTTGTTTTGTTCCATGAGTGGAATATAATTTTATCACCATCTTTGAGTTGGCCAATCCTTAACCTATTGTCTTATTTAGGTATTCTAGGTCAGTCCTGTAGGTACGGCAATGGGAATAGGGATGAGTCATGTGGATAAAACTTGAATCAGAAAGAGTCGCACTGGACCAAATTAGTGAATTAGTCAGCTGGTCAGACCCAAATTCTCCCAGAATGGGGATGCCAAATGCTTACCCACAGACTTCTGCTTCCCAATTCACTAATGTACTTATTAAACTGTAGGGTAAACCTCCTAGCAGCATGTAGCTCCACATCTAGTTCTACAAGTGTGTGGCACTGGAGTGCAATGGCCTAGGTGTGCATGCAACTCATGGCCAGGGGTGTTCTTGCATCTTTTTGTTTGTTGTAAGTCATGGCTTACTGGTAGTAAATGATGTGGACAAAGGTCTGCATTTCCAAACATGAGTGGCGATGGGATTGGTCAAGGGTTAGCTGTCTCCTATTTGGAGATCCTCCTTACCTGTGGTGTGTGTGCTGAGCCAAACACATGTCCAGCTTTCCTAAGCTTCCTGGGTGTCCTTGTTGTTAGAAATTATTAGTTGTTAGTCCACCCCCGCCCCCCCCAGACACAGGCATAGGTTTGTGAATAGTTTATCTAGGACTATGATACTAGTTTGGTACACAGACATGTAAATCAGTGAATCACTTGTCTGAACCTACTATACACACACACATGTTTAGTACATGCTTACCATACTGGCAAGTCCATTTACAACTCGCAGATCATGTGGCTCTAGATTTCCACCTGTGCAATGACATTTGTAGCCCTGTCAGTGGTGGAGGATGTGCAGCATGATTTGTAGCTGACAACTGGCAGAACAATGATGCCACAATGATGGCTGTTGGTACCCATCTTGTAGGGTTTGGATGTGCTATGTGTGATAGGACCTTTGTAGACTGGCTTGCCATGTACTTCCTCAGGGACAATCAATGATCTGTATGATGATATGAGCTGTTATACGTACAATAGATGTATTGTCTGATTTACTTCTTGTGCCATTTCACACAATGCAGTACCTAATGTTAGATTTTCTATTTGTCTTAACAGTTGCAAATATGACACCCATCCAGGTCAGGGAGTTTCAACGGCGGGCAATGAGGTACCAACACATACTTCCAGTAGAGTCTGGGTACCGAAGAATGGCCCGCAGATATCGCAATGAACGAGCCTCCGGAGCCTGGAGGGCATTTCCACAAGGCAGACCTTCTTTGCTTACCACCAGCACCACCACCACTACCAACCAGGTGGCACCACCAGCAGCTAGGACCGTTTTGGGACCATCCACAGCAACTGCTCCTGGCCCAAGCACAGCACCACCTGCAGGGCAGCCCACAGCCATGGACACTACACGGTCCCATACTCCCTCGGCTGGCACCCACACTACCTGTGCTGCAGCCATTGACCCTGCTGCTTTTGGACAAATGCAGCGAAAATTGGACCGTGTCCTTAGGAAGATGAGCTGACTGCGGCAGGAGGTGCGACAGGTCAACTGGTGGCTGCGTTCAATCAAGAGGACCCTCTGGAGGGCCAACCTGTAGATAATGAGACGGACAAGATTCCCTCCCCTCCATCCTCTTTCCTGGTTCTTATACTTTGTGGGTTTAGGGGGCTTAGTGTTAGGTTAGTATAGGGTGTTAGTTTAGTTAGTGTTAGTGGGTAGGGGGTCCTGAATATTTCTACTGTTTATTTTTAAGTGTGTGGTTGGATGGGGGGCAATGTTGGGGTTCTTGTGTTTATACAAAAAAACAAATAACAAAATGTTTTTAAAAATAAAACTAAAAAAAAAAAATATATATATTGTTTAGTATAGGATAGTATGTGTTTAGGTTAGTATCTGTTGTCCTCCATGTGTCCCGTCTCATAAGGGGGTGGGGGGCTGATGTTTAGAATGTTTTGTTAAATGTGATAAGTAAGTTTAGCTTAGGTTAGTTAGGGACAGTTGTGGGTAATGAGTAGTTAGAGTAGATTAGGGTAGGTAAGGCTTTTCCCCGAGTTTTCACTTCTGTTTTTACTGTTTAGTACATATGTACATAACCCTTTACAGTATGTGTCACATGCTTGTAGATCAGGGCCTTGGCATGAGTGTACAGTGTTTCTTTTGTATTACATTTTGTGTCCTATGCTGCAAACAAATCACAACTGAGCTGTAACACTGGCAGCTAACCCAAAGCTACTAAGCTAAGATTTGGCCATTCATTTCAACCACCAATCACAGTTACTATGGATCCCAAAGTGTTTTTTTTCGTAATGTATGTTTTCAATGTCACATACTGTGCTTCCAGATTTAGGATTGGGGACACTGTGCTTTGTCTGACTGCAGTCTCGTCTCCAAGGAAACCCTTATAACGTGAGTGGTAGTAAGCTCTCTTGTGGTATAGTGGACATAAACCACATAGATCATTTGTTACACTGTTCAGCATGATTACTTATTTGGATGTAAACTCATACACCTTCATTCATGCAGTTTGATGAGTGTTCGCTTATATTTGTGGCCAATGTTACATATGTTAGTTTTGCATTGAAGTAACATTTTGAAGGCACTATTTTCTGGTTTTGACATCCCTTGAGAAAGCGTTAATCTGTCCAACACAGCATTTTGGTGTGTAGTTTCTGTTTTACTCAGAAATTACCCTCAGGAGGGGCAGAGTATGGTAGAATCCGGGCCACTGTGCATAGTTATCAACCCACATTATTTCAGGACAGTTGTATTGGCAATCTATGATATTTGACAGGAGGCACAATTCACTGATCTACTGCACGGTTGATGTGTCACATTACACAGAGACAAAGTGGTTGTGTAAGTGCTATTTATTGAAAAGTGCTGTAGTGCTATATGTACATTGTCCATGATTGTGAGTCCATTATAGTGACATCTTCCATTGTGATCCTACACAAGTGCAAAAGGACATGTCATTGGACATGCTGGGGTGAAGTGTCAGACAGTGCAGAGGGACAGGAATTGCCAATGAGTTAGTGAGAGACAATCACTGGGCAGGCTGACAAGATAGACAGTGGTTTGCAGAACAGTGCTTGAGTACAGTTGTTGCAAGACTGGCATGTTACAAAGCGCAGGACCTTGGTAATAGGTGGCCATGTGGCAGGGACTAGTGCTTCTGGGTACTTTTACATGTGAAGATGATCTGTTCCTGGTCTTCATCTTCTGATGTGTGTGTTGTCTCCTCTGCCCTTGGTGGTGGTGGTTGTGAAGGGGCAACACACACCTCAGTGTGTGTAGATGTGGAGTCAGACATCCCTGTAGCTGCTACCTGTGGGGGTCTTAAGGGCAGTACTGCTGCAAGGAGGATCTGCTGGTTCTTAAGAATATCAGCCACATCACGATGGTAGGTAGCCAGGTCAGCCCTGAGGGGTTCAATGTTGCATTTGAGCATGCGTTGGCAGGATTGCTGTTGCAGGTGTTGGGTTAACTGTATTACAGCTGTGCTGATTTCCTTCAGCCTTTTTTTCTACTTCCTGCAAGATAGTTGCTCGCCCTTGCATAGCTGCTGCCTGTTCTTCAGTTGACATCATGCATGAACGCACCCCCTCTAGGCTGCCATAGTTTGCATCCCCACCCGCACATCCTTGGCCAGCTCCCGCTGTACTCCGACGACAGTTCTCTCAAAGCTGGTGCCAGTGTTGTCAGAGTCCTCAGCTGTATTGGAGCTGGCAGGTTGTACAATTGGGGTGGTGGGTGTATCCTCTGTGATGGCTGCTGTATCTGTGCTCCTCCTTGTGACTGAAGGTGGGGTCTGGAGGGATCCAATGACCTCTTGGAGGGTCTGGTGGCTGATGTTTGTCAGCTCATCATCCATGTCATCAGGGCAGTCCTGGACAGGCATATCCGCAGCAGATCCATCGTCCTCTGCAATGAAATACGGTACAATTAGTGTGTCTTTGTTGTGGCATTTGTGATGTGACATGCCTGCCTTGTGATGCTTTTCACATTGTGATCTTGGTTCCTGTTAATTGCTCCAGTCTTTCATATTAGCATTCTCCCAGGCCTATACCCCACCTGCATGTCACATGTATTGTGGTCAGTTTGTTGACTTGTCAGCATCATCTCCTCTAGGTGTTGGTTCTGGCCAAATAGTGACTTGCCACCTTCTTGTCCTACTCAACCCTCCGTCTACTTCCATTCTCATGGTGAGGCTTTCACTGGCTGTGGGTGCTCTGATGGCACTAGCAGCACACTTAATCTGGACCTGCCCCAGTCTCTGATCTTTCACATCCACCTATATGTAGTTGAAATATAGTGTATACTATGTATAGCATTGTTATGGCACAATATGGATGTCAGCATTGGTAATGTGTACTGCTGATGTTGGGGAATGTGTGGTACATTGGATTGCCCTGATAGTCGTAGCAGTGTCCTATTTCCTCCTCTGACTGTGCAGGTGTATTTCAGTGACCAGTTACATGTGTCCTCCCCCTCATTGCTGTTGCCTGAGCAGTATGACATTTGGGATGTTGCATTGTGACCCAGACACAGGATGGACCATGACATATGCAGCATGTGTGTGACCTTAGTGATGTGTAGCGCCTAATGTTGATGACATTGGCTGATGTTTGCGGCAACTATGGGCATTCACATTTGACAGGACTGGAACATTTGTCTTGTTTCAGGGCATTGTTAACGTTGTCATCCTAAACCCTCTAATTTGGGTGTGTATGATCCATGGGGACGTTACTGCCATTGGCTACTTGACCAGCACACACAGCAGAGGTGGTAGTGGCAACTGTTGTCAATGTTACATTCCAGTTGTCGGTATGGCTAGAGGTTGTTAATTGGGCCCTAGTTAATGTACTTAGTATAGTGGCTGACGTGTGACGGGATGTCAGTTCTACGTTGTGCCCTTCCCTCCTGGCGTGGCTTTACCTTTGCAACATTGTTGGCATGGCAGCATACCCCCCTGGAAAGGTTGTTGGTGTTGTGTAATGGTGTGCCCCAGGTTCTCTCAGACCGGGCCATGCTCCAGTGCCGTGCCCCTTTACCCATGCCACTCCATGTATATGATGACTTACAGGCATTGTGTAGTAGGTATTCCCCCCCGGTTGCAGTTAACATTAGTGCATTTTAATTCCCCATGCAACTTACCCTGCATCTGTGTTGTCTCGTTGTAGTCTGCGCTGTCCTGTCCTTGAATCCCTGTCACTATCTCCTCAGGGATGCCGCCTGCCACCAACTCCTCCATGTGGTCCAGGGGCTCCTGTGGTGCTGGGCTCCCACCTCCAGTCTGCAGTGCTGCCTTCCTGTTCCTGGCCATCTTTTCCTTGGTCCTGCGCTTGCAGTCATGCCAGCGTTTCTTGCACTCGATCACTGTTATGCGTACTTCTGCCACACTGTTAATCTTGTCAACAATTTGTTGCCATATTGCCTCTCTCCTACTGATTGGCTACTTTGAGGTGACAAACAGTTGGTGCTGGTGTTCCGTCACCTCTTTCACCAGAATTTCCTGCTCCTCTGCACTGAAGTGACACTTTCTTTTCTTCTTCTCCCTGTCCTAGGTCTTGTGGCTGGTTCCTGGTCTGTTGTCATTTTCCTGGGGTCTGTACAGGCATCTGGGATCCATTTTGGCTCTCCTCTGCACAAATGGCTGTGTCTGCGGCGAGTTTTGACGCTATTGCGTAAAAAAATGCTGCATATCCGGTTTGAGGGGGCGTAAATCGTCTCAGTCATTTCCGTCGCGTTAACGTCATTTTCCTTTACGACGTGACGCTGTGGTGCGCGTTAAAGAAAATGACTCACACCTGTGGTTTGCACCGCCGTGCATCAAAGTATAAATTTGACGCCCGCACGGCGCACAGAAATGGCGGTAGCCGTCAGTAATATTTTTTACGCAAAACTGCATCGGCGCAGTTTTGCGTCAAAAAGTATAAATATGGTCCTTGGTATCAGTCATTTAAGGGGACTTTTAAAATTAAAATAAAGTCTCCCCATTGTAGCCTATGGAGGATATTCACTACAATGAGGGAAAAACGAATTTGCCTGTTTTACCTCACCAGGGCTTATAAAACTATTTTTATAAGGTCCCTGCTTATAGTCACATGGCACCCAGCCCTAGGGGCACATAGGGCACACCTTAGGGGTGACCTATATGTAAAAATAAGGTAGTTTAAGACTTTGGAACTACTTTTAATTCCAAAGTCGAATTTGCATGTAACTTTAATTTAAAGGCCTGCCTTTAAAATGACACTCCTTCCGAGCCCACAGGCCTGTAATGCCTGCCCTGACCCAGGAGTTAAAAAACAGCGCACAACAGGCTGTGCGCCGTTTTTTAAGGCCCACCCCCTCCTGTGCGTCAAAATGACGCCAGAGTATAAATAAGGCGCACAGGCCTCAAAGTCTTTTTTTGGAAGGGAACGCCTACCTTGCATATCATTAACGCAAGGCAGATTCCCGCTTCCAAAAAATGACGCTCATGGTGGAATTTTGACGTCCGCGGGGTCGGGCGTCAAAGTTTAAATGTGGGGCAAGGTTTGCGCCAGATGTGCGTCACATTTATTGACGCACATTTGGCGCAAACAGAGTATAAATATGTCCCTAAGTCTCAAAGCAAAAGCACTTGTTACTTTATCTAGACCTGCCTGTCACATTTACATTTTAGGATATTTTTAGAAATGTAATTGGGCTAGACTGGTTTTGTTCAATGCAGGTTTATAATAAGGTTTATAAAGCCCATTGTGAATAGGGATATACTAGGCAATACTGGGTTTTGTTAAAAGGGCATTATAATCATGAATTGCCATGAATCAAGATCACCTATGAGGTTGTAAGTTATGTGCCAGATCAATTTTATGAATTATTGTATTATGTATTTATGTTCTATGCCTTTATGGCTTTTATGCCGAATAAATAATTTATTCATTATTCATTATCCCTAAATGTACCCAGGGGCCCCCCTGCAAAAGCTAACTATCCTGGCATGGTTGCTGACTGGTTCTAGCCAGCATACCACCTCCAAACAGCCAATATACAAACCTTGGGGAGAGCCCTGTCTTTCTGGTTTGTAAAACAATGCTTTTCCTGGGTGGAGGGGGTTACATCCCCTCCCTCAGGAATGTGCACTGCCCTAGTGGTGAGAATCAAAGGGCTTACTGCCCTTGAAACTAGACCTCCATGCCTGCTGTTAGCAGCAGATGGTCTCCTCCTTTGCAACCCCCCACTTTTGGCAGGGGCAAAAGCGGAAAACCACACAAAGTGTAGGAGGAGCGGCTCCACCTGGCATGTACCCGCCCTAAGGTGTTGCCTGCACCCCCCTAAGGTGGTCACTATAGTGGGTGTAGCCACCCAAAGTTAAGTGTCCCAGTGGACACTACCAATGTCCCCCTAAAATGCCCACTAAATTCAGTATTTAGTGGGAACCCCATGACCAAGAAATTAGATTCAAAAGGACAAAGAAGACTAGCCTAAAGAATGTCCAAGGCACGAGAACAGAGGATCTGCTGCACAAAAAAAGTCACCTCCCTGCTGGTGCACCCAGGACCCAACAATTGCCTCTGCGGAGGAGCTGGACACTGGACTGAGCTCAAGAAACCCAGAGGACCACCAGGCTTCACAGATCGCCCAAGATATACCTCCAGAGTGAAGGTACCACTCTACAACAACCAAGAAACCTGCAACCCATTGAGGGTCACTTCACTGACTGGCTAATTTCTCCCAAACCAGAAGCTGTAGCCAGACCTGACAATACACCAACAACCAAGAGGATAGACCCTGCAAGTGTGCCAGGTTTGGTGGCACTGCACCATCCAGTGGCTGGACTGTACCAATACCCTGAGTACTGGTCAGTGGATGTCCAACACCTAGAAAAACAGCTCCCCTGAGCTGAAAAAGGGCCAGGAGGAAGCCCCAGACAAGGGACTTCTGGAACACCCCAGAATTCCTGTCAGAGTGCCCCGTTGTACTGTAAGCGACCAACAAAGAGATCCACCTCCAGATCCAAAGGGTTCCTTTGCGCACAGCTTCTGACTCAAAGATTCACTCTGCACCCACCCGCTCTGTGCCCTGCAACGAAGAACCAGCTGTGCCCCAAGGGTCCCTCACCCCTTGTGAAATCAACACTCCAAGGAGACCCCGGGCACCACCAATAAAGCTGCAAGAACACACCTTTTCCAAGTGGTCCCCGCAGTGGCCCTGCACCAGCTCTAAGAGACTTTCTAGCACTGCTCCAGCTGGAACTGGGAGCCGCCTGAACTTCTATAGCTGGCACAGTGTGCCCACCGATGACCTTGACCAACCTGTTGAAGTGGAACTTGGTAAACCAAATGAACGATTTTATATGCATTTTTAAAAAGTGACTGCCTATTGATTCCTATGGTGCTTAATTATGCACAGAAAGACTGCATTTATGAAAACTTCAACAATCCTTATCTTAAAAAGTACTTAGTGCCATATTTATACTTTTTGACGCAAAATTGCGCTAACGCAGTTTTGCGTCAAAAAAAATTGCGCCGTCTAACGCCATTTGGATGCGCCATGCGGGCGTCAAATTTATACTTTGACGTACGGCGGCGCAACCAACAGGTGGGAGTCATTATTTCGTGACGCAGACAGCGTCGGTCTGTCGTAAAGGAAACCAACGTAAATGCGACGCACATCACTGTGGGTCGATTTACGACAGCGCAATCGTGAAAACGCCGTTTTTTTTCACGCTATTTCGTCACATTTTTGCGCGAAAACTGCCCTTTCAGGAGAGGAGACCCAAAATGGATCCTAGATGCCCCAACAGACCCCAGGAGGATGAGAGCAGACCAGGAACCAGCCAGGAGGAAGCATACAGGAACCAGGACATTTAAAAAAAAAAAAGAAAGTGTTGCTTCAGTGCAGAGGAGCAGGAAATCCTGGTGAAAGAGGTGACGGAACACCAGCACCAACTTTTCATCACCTCTAAATTGCCACTCAGTAGGAGAGAGGCCATCTGGAAACAAATTGTGGACAAGATTAACAGTGTGGCTGAAGAACGCCGGACAGTCACCGAGTGTAAGAAACGCTGGCATGACTGCAAACGTAGGACCAAAGAGAAAATGGCCAGGAACAGGAAGGCAGCAATGCAGACTGGAGGGGGGAGTCCAGCACAACAGGAGGCCCTGGACCACATGGAGGAGATGGTCGCAGCCGTCATCCCGGAGGAGATCGTCACAGGGATTCAAGGACTGGACAGCGCAGACTACCACGACACTACGCACATGCAGGGTAAGTCGCATGGGGAATCATAATACAATAATGGGGACTGTAAGCAGGGGGGGATACCTACTACACAATGCATGTAAGTCAGCACATATATGAAGTGGCATGGGGAAAGGGGCACAGCAGGGGGGCATTCCCAGTACTGACCGAAGCTGGGGCACGACAAAATACAGCAACAACAACAGTCCCACGGGGACATCCTGTAATTACAACAAGAGAGCCAAGGGAAAGCAGTGACAGGTGGGAAGGACACTACCTCAAATCCACATCCAGGCACTTGTATTGCAAAATCTATTCCCCATCAACTAGGTCCCTACCTGTAATGCAGTAGCAAATACACCAACTGTAACTTAACTGCAACCACAGTTGACAATAACACCTCTCATCTCTGTGCAGCTATAGTACCAAATGGCAGGAACCCCACCCTGGAACATACATACCTAAATTAGGGGGTGAGGATGACATCTGCAATTACTCCTAGAAATAAGACAAAGGTACCAGTACACTCAAATGCCGAATGTCCATAACTGACACATACAGAAGCCTAAGTAAACAGCAATAGGAGCCACACAGCACTAACAATACACACATGCTGCATACGTCAGGGTCCCTCACGTGCCTGGCTAACAAGGCTACATCACTAATGTCATACTGCTCAGACAACAACATTGAGGAGGGGACACAGGCAACTGGTCACTGAAACACACCTGCAAAGTCGGACAAACAAATAGGACATTCATACGATAAACAGGCCAATCCAATTAAATACACATCACCCAACATCATCTCAAAACATCAAGAATGTTTACATCCATACCACATCCTAACATTGACATGCATAGGTAATGCCACGTGACATGTACAGATCATGCAATGTGAATAAAAAGTGTATGGGGCAGGGCCTGAGAGGCAAGTGTGCTGCCAGGGCAGTCACAACACCCACAGTCAGTCAAAGTGTATTGTTGTAAGTGTAACGTATACTTTGCGCATTAGCTTCAGGCTTTAGGCCTTTGTGCATCTTACCCTGATTGTACTTATACTCATTTGCTCACATCTAAGTGCCTCAGAGCAATTTGCACTAAATGATTCTCATTGCCCTTCCTATCAGTTAATGTAGCAAATAGTCAGTCCTAGGGTGTTTTTAATTAGTCAAATCACACTGTTTTGCCTACTTCTGCACTGGAGTTTGCCAGAACATATTCACTCTGTGCCCCAGTCAAGGATACCGTCTGGTACGTTGCTAATAGATGTGGTAGGGGTTAAGGTTTGGCATTCCTGCGTAGGGAAACTTTGTCATCACCATGACATATGTCTTTTACATTCACTTCCTTGTCCCAAGACACGCATGGGGGAGTTTCCAAACAGAAAATCACAACTAGATGCTGCCTGCCTTGCTGCTGATGCACAACCAGATCCCAGCCCATTCCTCTGATATGAGGGATGATGTCTCCCCTGTGATTCTGACAGGCAACCTCCAAACTTAACATGCTGTGCTATACATAGAACATGCAGAGGGAGAGTAGAAACTGTTAGGCACCATGAAAGCTGTGCACTAATGTATTACTCTCCTGCGGACTATTTCAATTCTAACAGTGTGTATTGTTTGTGTAATTGGGGCTCACACCTAAATTCCTACAAGTCAGTTGTACAATGAAAGTTCATATCAAACTAATACTGTCTTTGTCATTTGTGTAAGGGAACGTACCGGAAAAGATAGAAATGTGTAGGACCTGAGTGACCACCACTTCCCTGAGAAGTTCCAAAGATGTCATGCGCTCGGATGTGTAAACATTCCTTTGATGTGGGAGACCAGAGGCACTGCTAGTTAGTCTTAGCTAAATTGAATATCTGGGTGACAGAGTTATTTACAAGTGGGTCAAACTTAGTCCCCCACACCTTTAGCTATCCTGCTGCCTAGAAAGCCAAGAATCACATGTTGGATAATGAGAGCCCACCCTACAAAATGTCCCTCCATAACAATAGTGAAACACCGAGTGAGGAGTAGGAGAAAAAAACGCCTATTCCTAAATAATTACAAAGCAACAGCTAGAGGCGATCAGGCAGACATGTCTGATAGCTCCATATCAAACATGTGACACACAGGTGGGCCATAGGCCTACAACAATGCCCTATGACGGACAGCAGATACCTAGACAAACACAGAGTACAATGTTAAGGCATCCAAAGGCTTGTATCTTACTGCAAAATTGTCACAACACAGACACACTAATTGTACCCTGTTTCATTGCAGAGGAACACGGATCTCCTGCTGATCTGCCTGTCCATGAGTTCCCTGATGACATGGATGACGAGACCATCAACCTCCCACAAGAGACCATTGACATGGTCCTTGAAAGCCTCCAAACCCCACCTTCAGTCACAAGGAGGAGCACAGAAGAAGCAGCCACCACAGTAGAACCACCCGCCACCCCAATTGTAAGACCTGCCAGCTCCAACACAGCTGAGGACTCTGACGACACTGGCACCAGCTTCGAAAGAACTGTCGTTGGGGTCCAGCGGGAGCTGGCAAAGGAGATGCGGGTGGGGATGCTAAATATGGCAGCCAGCCTTGAGGGGGTGTGTTCGTGCATGTTGTCAACTGCTGATCAGGCAGCTGCAATGCAAGCCAGAACTTTGCTCTTGGAGGACATTTCAAAAACACTGAAGGAAATTGGCACAGCTGTCATCCAGTTGACACAACAACTCCAACTGCAAGCCACTCAACGTGTGCACGAATGCAACATAGAACCCCTCAGGGTCGACCTGGCTGCCTACCATCGGGATGTGGCTGCCATTCTGAAAAACCAGCAGGCCCTCCTTGCTGTAGTACTGCCCTTCCTTACTCAACAGGGATCAGCCCCCGGGATGTCTGCCTCCATGTCTTCTAACACTGAGGTGTGTGTTGCCCCTTCACAACCAACAACAACAAGGACACACCAGGCAACACACACATCAGAAGAAGAAGACATGGAACAGATAACATTCACACGCAAGAGTACCCGGAAGCCCTAGTCCCTGCACCATGCCCTACTCTGACCAAGGTCCTACGTTTTGACACATGCCAGTCTCACTACAACTAACCTCAATGACTGTTCAGCAATCCACTGTATGACTTGTCCACCTTGCCAGTGAATGTTTCTCTCCTACCATTTGGCATTTCATGGTCCTCTGCACTGTCTGTGACATCACCCCAGCATGTCAGGAGCATCATCCACACCCCTTCTGTAGGATCACCATGTAATAATGCACCAGAAAGGAGTCAGCAAACATGGTGAATGGACATTTTGCACCACACCACCTATAAATAAATATCACCTGCACACCTATTGTGTCTCTGTGTCATTTCAAAATTCAACTGTGCAGTAGATAACTCCAAAGTGGCTGTGTGGCAACCATGTCGATTCTCTATACTACTGTCCTGATTTCATGTATACTGAAACATCTGTGCAGTGGCCAGGATTGCATCATAGCTTTACTATACTGAGGAAAATAACTGATGAAGGGACTAAGCACACACAATCATGCTGTGTTGGACAGAATGATGCACCATCTATAGCTATTCTACACAACTAATTGTGGCTGAGAAATGTAGGCACCATGCAATACTAAAATTTGAAATTATGCTGTAGAATGAAAGGAATGATAAACAAATTACACAGCATCAATCACGCTTACGGTGTATACTTCCATGAAGGAAATTAATGCTGAATCAGTACACACATGATGTAGGTCAGCAATGACAGCAACAAGACAAGAGTGTGAACAAATCATCATCTATAAAGCTCTCCCTGAACTTCACAATGCTGTCCGACCTATCTATTTACCTACAATAACAAGTCTGGAAGCACTCTTTGTGAAGTAGGATACATACCAACCCCAAACCTTGATGATCAATGCACACTACCAATGGTGGCTCTCCAACATGGTGGATACTTACCAAGTTAGCACACGGGTAGCTGGCATGTTAAACCTCATAAGCCTGGGGATAGCGAGCATGGAACACAAATGTCATACTTAAACTTTCTGCTACACTGATGTCAAGGCCATGAAAAGGTAGCCCCTAACGCATCAGGTAAAGGGTTAACAAAATGTTTATTGAAAAGTAGTAATAAAAGAGGCAACTAAGGGAAAGGTAAACCTACACTAATCTAACGTGACTACTACTAACCCACAACTGTCCCTAACTAACCTAAGCTAAACTTACTCTACACATGTAACGAAACGATCTAAACATCAACCCCCCACCCACCATTAAGAGACAAGACACATGCAGGACAACACTTACTAACCTACACACATACTATACTATCCTAAACAAACATATATTTTTGGGTATTTCTTTTTTTCATTTTTTATTTTTTATTTTTTATTAAACAGGAATCCCAACATTGCAAACACAAAAATATTAGATAGAAAGAATAAGGACCCCCCACCCTCTTACCTAACACTAACTAAGCTAATTTCCTATACTTATCCTATAACTAACCCCCCAAACCCAACTAACAGTATGAAAAAGGAAAGAGGTGAGAGGGGAGGGGTAAAAGTTCAGGAGGGCAAAATGACTAAAGATTTGCCCTCCGAAGTGTGCGCCGGATGGAGCACACCATCTTCTTCACCTCAGCCATGTCCTCCGTCAGGTTGTCCACCTTGCGAATTAACCTGTCCAATTTTCTAGACAATGCCTGGAAGGCTGCAGGGTCAATAGGAGGGTCAGTGCTGGTCTGCGTGCCGGTGGAGGTGGATGTTGGTGCTGGAGTGGAGTGGCCACGGGACAGCCCTGCTCCCAACACACGGCTGGGTCCAGGTCTTGATGAAGATGCCTGGTCCGTCACTGGGTCCCCTTGGGCAGACCTGGTGGTTGTAGTGGCGGTGGTTGTAGCTGGCACCGTTGGGGGAGCCTGTGGTGTGGCATACCACGCCCCGGAGGCCCGATCCGAATTATATCTGCGGGCCGTCCTCCGATACCCACACTGCACCTGCAGGATGTGCCTGTACCTCATTGCACGGCGCTCAAAATTGTTGCGCTCTGCGGCACTCAGGTTTGCAGCTGTGAAGAGAAAAGGGAAATAATGAGCATTGAATTTACAGTGGGTTGTATACCACAATGGGTCATTTGTCCATTACTAGAAATGTATTGTTTGCAGCAATTGTTACAACATAGTTCACGGAAAGGCTCAGAGGAAGTACATGTGAATCATGCATACCTAAGGTCATATCACACATAGCATATCCATGTCTCTACATGATGGATGACATCACCCTAAACTACTCATCCAAATCATACCTAAGGCATTTGACATTATGGCACCAGCTCTTCCGCATACTGACTTCAGTACATATGTCATTCTATGTGATAACACTCACACTCCTCACTCAATGGCATTTGGAATTAGTTGTGTGCTAAGATTGAACCCCTGGCCCAGAATCATATGTCCACACTAGGGGTCAGATGTAGGAATTTAGAAAAATCAACTAGCAATTTGCAAAGCAGAACGGTGTCTCTGACACCGTCTGCGAGTCGCTATGGGGTCCCTAAAACCCACCTCATGAACATCAATGATGTGGATTCCAAGTTGCCCCACCTTAGCAACATGGGCACTCACGGGGATGGAGGCCTGCTGGGACCAGCAGAACTCCATAGACGTGACTGCTTTTAAATTAAGCAAGTTATTTTTCCCCAAGTGTATGGCCGTTTACCGGAAAGGAAAAGGAGCTGCAATTAGTTTTAAATCACAACTATTCAACTTGGAAATTTTCACGGTAATTATTGGTCCCTTAGACCACTGGCTGTTTTGCGCAGGATTATTTTAGTCCACTCACAAAGGTGAAGCTTTACAATGAGGACCCCTTCCAGTCAGCAAGTTGGTTACCATCCACTTCAAGTGGATGATAACAGCTACTCACTTTGTAACCACGTACTCGGTTGCAAATGGGATTGCCTACCACTGTGATTTGCAAGTAGGTCTGGTAAAACCCTTTAATATTTCAATTTTGAAAAGCATTTTGCTAATATGTACATGACCACCAAATACATTTTGGAATAGGAAACAGACGTTTGCAAATCCCACACATATATTTATGCCATTTGCAACGTGTAGACATTTTTCTCACTCTGGCCCAAGGTACTAACTTAAGTCACAAAAGGTGTTAAGGACGTGTAACATACTGGTTGCTACAGTCCTAGGTACCCTGTTTCACAGTAAGATCCCAGTCTTTGTGGGTGGTGTGGGAAGAACAACCAACAATCCCATGTTCAATGCACACCCAGGAGTGTACAGAAAGTTCAACAAGTATGTGCCTTCACACACAACACCTATGAAGGGCTAGCAACACGTTGTAGTCAGCCCAACCTTGTCACATCCCAGGTCCACACATGTCAAACTGGTATGACTTAGCCCAACATAACATACTATTAGTGAGGCATGTTTAACAACACACACAGAGGAGGTAGTACACCCATTCACATGATTCAACTGAACACCTAGGGCATTGCACTCAAGTCACACACACTTCGAGTTCACCTTGTGGAAGTACATGCCCCCGTAAGATCCAACCTACAGTGTACACAGTCTATCCTCAACTAGGAAGAAGCATTTGTCATCAAAGCCATGTGCCTAAGCTATCTGGGAGACTGTCAGTCTGATATGCAGACTCAGTTGATGGCAAGTCCCTGACCAAGTCTAACATTGACCAGTGTATTAAAAATGAGTCATACCATTCCCAATTGCCGGCCTAATTGAATGGGCTACAGCCCCTCAATCTGAGAGATGACTACGTATTGCTTTGCAGAAACATAATTCAAATTTGATATCACACTAAAAGAACAAAACCAATGGACGGCCAGTACATCAAATCATGAATTCTCTTTAACACACAGTGATCCATCATGCGTCATTACCAAACAATGTAAATAGCACTCAGGCGACACTCACTGTAGGTATCGGGGTCGTCAAAATGGGCCACCTCTCCCACGGTGTACGGGGCTGGTCCACCTGTAAAGCATGAAACAAAGATTATACTCAGACTGGGTGAACGGACAAATGATTTCTGTTACAATGACACTGTGAGAATATGACATGGTAATGATAGACTTTCACACATGCTCATCCTGCATGGATAACTTTGTATTCAACATTATGATTGGATGAGTCTCCTGCTCCAGTGTCACACCCTACTACACTCATGCAGTGGCCAGGACAGTCATGTGTCGTCCAAGTTAATACTCCATTAGTATGCCCCAACAATAATGTTAACCATACATCTCAGCATGTGCATCCCAGAGAGACATTCCAAAACTGGTTCCATGAGGACTGCATGACCACTCACAATCCAACAGGCTATGTGGACAGGTTCAACACACAGCAACCAGACACACATGTGACATATGTGTGAACAACATGACTAACTTCATGTGACGTGAAGGCAACACACATGTATAGCATCATCATGTGTTTCCAATTTTCTGTCTAGCTATGGCGTCTGCATATGTAGGTATGTTGTTTCTTCATACACATTCTGCAACAAATACACATTAGGACACATATGTATACCTTGGGAGCGCAGCATTTGCAACATTTTGTGACGCAGAGAGGGGGCGACTTAGCAAAATACAAATAGATGTTGTATTTGAATGCTGTTATTGCGTGTACATGTGTTGAAAAATATGGGGATTTATGTGTATAACCATGGGCCTAGGTTTCCCTAGCATTACACACAGTCAGCTACTTATTTTGCAGATTGGCTAACAATCATCACATGTTCACACACAGATTTCTAACATTCCCATTTAATATATTTTTACTCACCAACATGGCCACCAATCCGGAGTCCCAGGTGGTCCAGCAGATCCTGTTCCCTGGTGACCAGATCTGCCCAGCGGTGCTTGAGTTGGTGTACATTTCTCAGACTCCCGTAGACCCGGACCAGGTGATGGCGCACCTTCTCCCACCGGATTTTCCTCGCCTCCGTGTGATACCCCTGTATCACACGGCCCCCAGCTTCCAACATTAGTGGCAGGAAATGGCTTACTAGCCATAGGAACCCCCCCAATTCGTCTTCACCCATCCTGGACAGGCGAGGCCTACCTGACATATTGAGAGGACTAATGCTGGACAAAATAAATATGAAAGTAAAAGTGGGAAATGGGGAAAGGTAGAGGTGTGAAAGAAAAAGAAGAAGGAGAAAAATAGCCCAAATAACCCCCCAAACTATGCTACCCACAACAGACTCCCACTGACAATACAAACTATCACAGGTATAGACAAAATAACACGAAACAGACTGAGACAATGTTATACAACAATAATAGATTGACACTAAGACAAAATACAAGGCACACAGGACACAAAAGCAGTAAAACACAGGACAACACCTTTCACACAACCACACAGTCTAGATAAATCTGAGACTGCAAAGTGAAAGTGAAAGTTAACTCCCAGTACAGATTTTGTAAACAGGATATCCTATTACATCACTTCCTGCAGAAAATGGCCGCCGTTTTTATTTTCCCGTTTTGCGTCATATTTTCACGCATACACAGTTGTGCGTCATTTTTTTTTGACGCATTACAGTGCACATGATGCGGAGTGAAAAAATATGATATGAATATTGATATTTTATAATGTACATGAGATGACCAACATATTGTCCATGTAGCGTCAATTTTACCACGCATACAGCATGGGCATCATTTTTTTTACACGTACAGTAGTGCACATGATGCGGAGTGAAAAAATATGATATGAATATTAATATTTTATAATGTACATGAGATGACCAACATATTGTCCATGTAGCGTCAATTTTACCACGCATACAGCATGGGCGTCATTTTTTTTACACGTACAGTAGTGCACATGATGCGGAGTGAAAAAATATGATATGAATATTAATATTTTATAATGTACATGAGATGACCAACATATTGTCCATGTAGCGTCAATGTTACCATGCATACAGCATGGGCGTCATTTTTTTTACACGTACAGTAGTGCACATGATGCGGAGTGAAAAAATATGATATGAATATTAATATTTTATAATGTACATGAGATGTCCAACATATTGTCCATGTAGCGTCAATTTTACCACGCATACAGCATGGGCGTCATTTTTTTTACACGTTCAGTAGTGCACAAGATGCAGAGTCAAAATATTGTGGATGTAAATTATACTTTGAAGGCAAAATATTAAGACACTTTTGGATACATTTGTATTTGACTCTGCATTGTGTGCACACATGTACGTGAACAAATTATGACGGCCATGCTGTATGCGTCGAATATGGAGCAAATTTTTCCTTATGTCTTCATGTTTTTAGCTTTGGAAAGGGGATTTGTCATGGTCAAACGGTGCGATGTGATACACATATGTGTTTGTATATGACACATGTCCGTTGTTTTATGTATAGAAGGCATTCACACTGTAATGTTTGGGATACGTTAACTAATGTATTGACCATATTTGACGACATATTTGGTGTAATTGCTGATGGCTATTTTGAAATGATGGATGGGATACCATTATGTATTCCGTCTCCAAAATGTGTCCACATTTATGATGGTGATGCTTTTATCTGTAGTCCTAACAGGGAGTGGGAGAGTCACTTTCAGTTTTTATGGGGCTGAGCATGTCCCATTATGATTTTGTGTTTCAGATTTGTGTTGGACTTGTGACATGGAGGCCACAGATGTGCCTTATGCATGTGTGTGGTTCACAAGTACATGATTCTTGTATGTTTTGGGGGCGGTAGAGGTGGACTTAGGCCACCAGCACCCTAGGATTTGACCATCCAGAATAGCTACTGTATCCATGGAGTATATTTATTATTTCATGGCAAACCTGCAGCAGCGGGCTAATGTAAGGCCATATGGTATGAATGACTGTTGACCATTCATTCATCTCATTAGCCCATTTGACGTTTGCAGTAATGATGAATTGGAGCAAACTTGCATACCATTTTACTATGACTATGTTTGCAAGACTCTCAGCGTTACCGATGTGATAATGAGAAGAATATTTTGGTTGTCTGTGTCCCTTTCTGCATAAACTGGTTTAGTGTCATGTTACAATCTTCCTGCTAGGTTCAGACTGGGACACAACTGTGATGGTCTACTTTCAAATATTAGATTGATTGTATGACATATGTGTACATGTGTGTTGGAATGTGGATCCACTATCACCTGTCTGGGTGTATGTTGTCACTGTAACTTCAAGGTCTCCTCCTGAGTTAGTGGCAGCTGATGTTGTAGCTATTGTGTATTGCTCATATCACACACTTGAGAGTAGCCATTGATGACATGGTCACGTACACATGGATGGTCCCACCCAGTCTCTGAACACGTGTAATGTGACTTTCAAATGATCTCCAATTTTGGGCTGGATGAGAGACTGTTTCAGTTGTTTGGATCCGGCATGTGTAATTGTCACATTTGTACTCTTGTTGGGCTCTGTGTATGGTAATGTATCATGTCACATCCAACCCTCTGTGCATACAGTTGTGATGTTTATTTTTGGTGTGATGAATTTTAATGGCATTCTTGATCAATGAGACGACATTCATCTTCAGCTATTTCAAACTAAAGGTGGTCAGAAATGAATAGGCCAAAGCATGATGTGGTGTTTGTTATCTGTGTTTATTTACAAGTGTGGAATACAAGTGATTATAATAACTCAAGTAAAAAAATTGTTCACAAGCTGTTGGCGCCTACGCACTCCTGCTGCCGTGTTAGGCTGTTCCCCCTCCTGTTGCAGGCCAGCATCCTCCTCATCATCATCCTCAGGCATGTCTGGGTCCGGTTCAAGGAGGGGAATGTTCCTTTTTACACAAATATTGTGTAATATGGCACAAGTGAGTATGATCTTGCAGACCATCTCTGGGGAGTATAGTAGACTTCCGCCAGTGATGTCAAGGCAGCAGAACCTTGACTTTAGGATCCCAAAGGTCCGCTCCACAATGCTGCGTGTCCTCTTGTGGGCGTCATTGTATGCCCGCTCAGCAGCAGTATTTGGGTTCCCATATGGTGTCATTAGCCAAGGCTGGATGCCATACCCCTGATCAGCTGAAAGAGAAACACAGAATGGTATCAATTAGATGTAGGAGGCACTGTTGTACGTATCTTTGATGGAAGTAGTTGTGTTGTGTTGTCTGTGACTATTTTGTGTACTAATGTGACAACCTATGGTTGTTGGTGGAAACTTTGGCATTGTTTTTTTTCCTTGGCTGAGCAAGTGTTTGTTGGCTAACTGTTTGTCAGTAGGATGTATCGGTTTCTCAAGTACAGTGTGCCCTCCCTTGCATTGTGACTTGTGACACAGGTGTCCGTGTGTCCTCACTGGGGGTGTGATGATAGTTCCATGCAGAGTTGAAACATGAAAGGGTATTAGAAACGTTCAATTGAACATACCCAGGCCATCCCATCCCTTAAAAGTTATGCATTGTATTAGTGTACAGGTTATTGTGAGACTTCCAATTTGCAAGGTGACATTTAGGCAACCACAGTCATGAATGTCTTCACACTAAGCTGTGGAGTAAATTCCAATGTGTGAGAGGTTCAATGGTGACTTGTGAAACATGGCTAGTGATGTGAGTACCTCAGTGTGTTCCTGTCTAGGTGTTGTTATTGTGGTGTATGTGTTGTTTATCCTAGAGGGTTTCTGTGCAGTGAGTATATAAGTGGATTTTTGTCCTTACCAACAAGTAGTCCATTGCCATACCGTCCATCCTGGAAGTGTTGGTTGATGGTGCAGTGACGGAAGATGAATGCGTCATGTACACTCCCAGAATATTTAGCCACAATGTTGCTGATCAGTCCTTGGTGATCGACTATGGCCTGCACGTTGATGGAATGTGTGTGCTTCCTGTTGCGGTAGAGGTGTTCACTCGCAGCAGGTGGCACAAGGCGTACGTGTGTGCAGTCGATTGCACCAAGGACGTGCGGAAAGCCACTGATGGCGTAGAACCCCTGTTTAGTTTCCTGCTGCTTCTGCACTGTGTTAGGGAAGCAGATGTGGCGGGGTGTCAGTCCAATGATGGCATCCAGTACTTTAGGCAGGAATGCGGAGAAAGATGGTTGTGAGATTCCACCAACCAGGGCACCAGTTGTCTGAAAGGAGCCACTTGCCAGCATGTTAAGTACGGCAAGCAGCTTTGTTTCTGTTGGGATAGTGCGTGGAGTCAATAAAGTGGGGGCCAGTTGCTGTTCAATATTTGTCAGCAGCTGCTGAATGGCCTGCCAGTTCAACCGGTACCTCTGGATGATGTCTCGTTCCCTGAGGCCATGCAGGGTTGTTCTTGGGCGGAATATCCTCTCCTGCCTTCTGCGCTGTCTTTGGGGTCCCTGCTGTTGTTGTTGTGGCTGCTGTTGTTGCTGCAGGGCTCTGCGTCTACGTGCACGTTGAAGAAAAATCACCTCCATGTCTCCCTGTTGCTGCTCTGCTGCTCTGTTGTTTGTTCTGTGTGTTCTGATTAAGTACAGGGGTGTGTTTGCCCCATTTTAACGCCTGCCCTGACCCAGGCGTTAAAATTTCACGATATTCGTGCTTTGCGCCATTTTTTTGCGCCGCCTGCCGCGCGGGAGTGATTTTTGCCCTGAAGCATAAATACCACGCACCGCTATGTGCGTCTGTTTTTGGATGGGAACGCCTACCCTGCATGTCATTAACGCAGGGCGGGGTGCCGCTTCCAAAAACTGGCGCACATAGCGCCATTTTCCTGGTGCGCCGGATCGGGCGTCAGGGTTTAAATATGGGGTACGTTTGCGCTGAAAGTACGTCAAAATTTTTGACGCACATTCGGCGCAAACGGAGTATAAATATGCCCCTTCGTTTTTATGATCTTCGTCTTAAAATTTGTATAAAACTCTGAAGTATTTTTATAAATTGATCTTGAGTTATACCTTCAAATTTGAGAGATGCATGATTGATACTGTAAGTACAATAAATGCTTTGCACTTCTCCAAGATTAGCCTAACTGCTCAACCAAGCTACCTCAAAAATTAGAGCATTAGGTGATCTTGTTTTTTCCTCTGGAAACTTCTGCACAGTGTGCCTAGCTTTGCACACCACATGGAGGCCCACCTCCTACACCAACAAGCATGTAAAATGTCTTTACATTAAAAAAACATAGAAATTCACTGAAAAAACAAGGATTTCAGGAACGTTATGGATACGCTTGCACTTCAAATGTAGAAAAGCATAGAAATTCAGCCGTTATGGTTATAGTTGTTTCAAGTAACGATAACTCGTGCCCTAAGGTAACTATAACTTGCGCCCTGACCATGCGCTGCTGATTACTCCAGATATTACATCACTCATGGCATCTTCTATGACATCATTGATAATATCACTGTAACATTTGCAGTAACATTAATTATGAGAAAACTAACAGCTGAATTTCTATGGTTTTGTGCGTGTAAAAACTTTAACCGAACAATAACGTCCCTGTAATCTTTGGTTTTTAGTGGCTTTTTTTGTTCTATTTCCTAACTGTAACTTCCCTGTAACCTTTGTTTTTTTAACTGAATATATATCTAGCTGTATATATATATATGTGTGTGTGATTTCGGTGAGGTAATACTGCCTTGTGTACTAAAAGGTGAGATTTTCCCCGAGTCCAGTTTCAACTCCCCTTTATGAGTTGTTCTGCTTGGACAGAGGGATAACCTGCAATAGTGAAAATTAGCCCACCCAATTAACTCAAGCTTTCCTCTTTTTCCAACCAGTTTCCCACTACCAATTTAGCCATTTTTTTCCTAACGAAATCTTCATATGGATAATTTTGAAACGTACAGTAATTTTGCAGAACTTGCAAATCCACATCGGACATAAACCCTCATTGTGCCCAGTTCAAACACACGGTGCAATCGGAATAAGGTCCTGCGATCGGGGATAAGTGTAAAAATGGTAGCGAATAGTATTGGTGCCCACCAGGTTCTAAAAGGCAAAGTGCATTCGCTCTATGTTTTGCATGGGCGCCTATTAACAGGTTGCACACAAAGGTACTTGGCTGGCACTGCTATTGCGCTTCGTCATCGAACCAACATGAACCCAACAACACTTGCACGGCTCACAGCAATGCACGCACAACAACCAGGGGTGCTTCTGTTAAATGCCACCTTTCGATGATTCCCAAGAGTATTTATTTTTCCACGTGGAAGGAACAGACATCACCAGTCACTGCGCATGTTAATATGGGACGGAGCGGGCAAGTTAGCTAAGCCCTTGAATCACAGCAGTTGTTTGGTGGTCGAGTTAGAAATGGTGGTGGGAGGTCTCGGTGGATTGTTTTACTCAAGAGCACTTGAAGATGTGTTTTTGTCTGAGTGGATATCAAAAGGGCCATGTGTCTACAGGGTGGTCCAGACAGACAAGCAAGAGCGAGGTAGAGTCTGAAGGGTCGCAGCGAAAGCAGCTCTTTCTACAGAGAGGTGTATTTTCAAAGGTTTGTTAAATCTCTGCTGTGCGGCATACATGGAGCAGACCCACCTCCTCGCCTGAAACACAAGACATTGGTCTCGAATCACAATTTAACCCAAACTCTACATAGCAATAAATAAACACAGCCGGTTTAGTTTATTAATAGGGAATTTGAGCAAACGCATTGTTATCAGCGTAAAACGTATTGCATCAGCATATGTAGAATCTGACACCGCCAAGAGAACATAATATTATACTTTCCATACATTTTTTTAAAACTCTTTTTTATTAAAAATACCCATCATACAGCATGGACAAGCAGTGATAGTAAACTATTACAAGTCGTACACATTTCGTAAAGAGTAAATTGTGGAAATGTAAGGATAGGTACACCTAAAGGCGGGCGCCTCTATGGCCCGTGTCAAAGCACAATGTTGTCATCCCTGGTAAACTTAGCAAGAACACTCTTCCTATCCCTCAAACCCCCCTTATCCCGTCCCTCATCAGTATCCCCCGTAGTTGCAACAGACTAAGAGCTGTGTTGCTCAATACTACTGTCGAATGTTGGGGACGGACAGACCACCGTCAAAGCCACCATGTTACAACTTCGTCTGTTCTGTACTTGGGGGGAGGGCACCATTTCATAGCAAGAGCCTGACTTCATGCTCAATCTTCCGGAAGCTTCCAGAATAGTTCCAGGGGGACCATGAATGGCATGTTTTGCAGCACATACAAGAAGCCCAGGAGAACCATCATCTTGTATAAAGACACTCTGACCATTATTGATTGCGGCAGATTGCACCAGTGAGGTACAACATTGTGCAACCGATCAAATTGAGAGAGGACGTTTCTATGCAGAAATTCCTGTGGGTTGCATGTAATAAATATACCCAGGTATTGAAACCCCTCCATCATCACAGGTGCCATTCAGAAGTGAGTCTCAGTGCTTCCCCTGAAAGAGGGAAAACCACCGATTTGGCCCAGTTGATGCAGTAGCCCCAGTTACTAATAGGATGTCAACGACATATAGGGAAATTCACTAATCCCAGCCTCCATCTGCCCTTATTCCACTTATTAACAGGTCCTGGCTAAACCAGGCCGTTAGTAGCACAAGTGCCAGCGCAAAGATCATGAGGGAGAGGGGTCAGCCCTGCCTGGTCCCTCTGTGCAGTGCAAGGATGCGTGAAGTCACCCCAATGAGTTGCACTCTAGTCAGGGGTACCTGGTATGGCAGTCTGACCCATTCAAAAGATTTAGGTTCAAAGCCGAGCCTGGTCAGCACAGCGAATATGTAGTGCCCTTCAATACTGTTGAATGGTATTTTGCGTCTAGTGACAGTACCACCACCTGTCGCACATGGGGTGGACTGGTCATTTGGAGTGCACAGTAAAGGAGTCTTAGATTGAGGTACGTGCTCCTTTGGGGCATGAAGCCTGACTGGTCAGAATGGAAAATGGAGGTGATGACTGTGCAAAATCTGGTTGCCAGTGCAGTCGCCAAAACTTTGGCCTCAACATTCAACAAGGATATAGGCCTATAGGAGCCACAATCTGTTTGTGGTTTGCCTTTTTTGAGTATTACTGCTATTGTGGCTATCCTTTGATCCTTTCGTAGACAGCCTTCCTCTTTTGCTGCCTGCAATATGGCCAGCAGAAGTTTGGTGACTGTTTGCCATTCCCTTGTCTAATTCTCAGAGTAGCCCTTTCGGCCCTGCCGCCTTCCCAGATTGAAGGCACCATATTGCCGCCATGACCTCAGCTTCCATCAGGTCTGCTTCTAGAGTCTCCCTCTCCTCCCCCATCAATGTCCGGAGAGTGTAATCTTTCAAAATGTCCACACAGCCGGCTTCTGTTACTGTACAGGTTTG
Organism: Pleurodeles waltl; assembly: GCF_031143425.1. Taxonomy (NCBI): domain Eukaryota; kingdom Metazoa; phylum Chordata; class Amphibia; order Caudata; family Salamandridae; genus Pleurodeles; species Pleurodeles waltl. The sequence continues at coordinate 900,686,137 of NC_090436.1, forward strand.
AACAGGTCCTTGAAATAGGTTGCAAACTTGTCGGCAATTGCGGCACTCATCGTTAGCAGCACATCAGCCTTGTCTAGGATCACAGGTACCCAGGAGCGTTATCTCTTTTTTCAAACCAGGCCATCAGTTTAAAGGCTTTGTCTCCTATATCATACAGGCGACGGCTCGTCGCCAAGGCATGACTACCTGCTTTCTTTCCTGCTGTTGTTTCAGGAGGAGCTGATGACAAAGGGCTACAGTCCCTTCTGTCAGCACTCTGGCCTCTAGAGTTACAATGTCCTTTTCTATTGCCTTGCCTTCAAGCTTATCTTCTGTTTTCTTGCTTCCTATCAGGGCTTGGGCCTGCCCCCTCACTACCACCTTGAACGCCTCCCATAGTGTGGACGCAGATAACACTGTTCCCTGATTTTCCTGAAAGTAAATCAAGGCACCCTTCCTAAGTTTCTACCTGATTCCCTTGTCTTGCAAGTACCAATGGTCAATTCTTAGGGGTAGTGCAAAATCACAGGTAGGTTCAATCAGTAGGACCTCGACCGGGGAGTGATCTGAGATATCCCTGGCATGGTGTGTCGCCGCACTGAATTTGCCTACATGAGCGTGCTGTGTAAAGATATGATCAAGACGGGAGAAACTTCTGTGTGGGGGCAAGAAGTATGTATATTGTCTTTCCTGTGAATTATGCTCTCATCAAATGGTTGTCAGAGCCAGCGCCAACTCAAAGGGCTGCGCAATCTCTCTTCCCCCGTGTGACAGCTCTACTAACACTGTCTATCCCAGGCATCATAACTGTGTTTATTTCTCCACCCAGTATGAGGGTCCTTCAGGGCATCTCCAGTATGAGGGCACTAATGTCCGGTAATGTTGTCTTATGCAGTCTCAAAGGTATATACACCGAACAAATATTTAGGGTAAGGCCTTCCCATGTATCCAACAGGGCCAGGTAGCATCCTTGAGGGTCGTGCCATATGCGTTGAAGGATAAACAGTATTGTTTTACTGAGGAGGATACCTGTACCTCGGGCATCTAGTGTGCTACTAGTGTGTAACCAAATCGGTTGACAGCTTTGTAGTAGTTGCCACAGAGCTGTGTTTGTTGAAGCAACACAAGGTCTGGGGCTAAGCGGCGCAGGTATTGTAGTACCAGAGTGCACTTAATTTTACTATCCAGGCCATTTACATTCCATGACCATATGATCAATCCTTGCAGTTCGGATCCTGCCATCAAGGTAATGAATTGGTGTGTGAAGGCATCGTCCCCCATGAATAGACCAGACGTGGTGTGTTATTCCCCAACTGTAGCTTGTGTCTTCTCCCTGTCTGTGAGGTTCTCCGTTTTTTGCGTGCTGAGATGAGTAAACTTAATGCTAAACCAAAACCTTAATTTCCCAACCTCCACTAGCCGCCAACCTGCTACCCTGCACTGTAGGCTCAAAACTACCTACCATCCCACCTTGCAGAGCGCCTGTCACCCCCAATGTGTCATGATACTAAATAGGACTGGTTGGCACAATCACAGCAGGTTGATCCAGCACACCTCAGCGCATTCCCTGTAGTGCATTCGCATCATGTCCTTCTTCCTCAGTATTGAGTAATGTTGGTGAGGACCCCAGCGTGTGATTCTTCACTCTACGTCCAGAAAGGGTCAAATCGCACCAGAGTGCCTGCCCTGTGGACTGCCAGCAACCCCAATGTAGTCCCTCAAGGCTCCCTGTCTCATGGTCCAGCTGTGTGCCATCGCACTGCCCCTTGGATCACATCACTCTTGCTCAGTCTGGATCTCATCTGCTGCCCGCTTCCCCCTGTGATCCAGCCGTCTCTTCCTGGTGCCTGATCGGGCAACCCTTCCTCGCCCCTCTATGCGCATGATGGCCAGAAGTGTGCCAACCCTCCAGCCACTCCTGTACCTCTTCGGGAGTAGTGAGGAGCCATGCTTTGCCCTCTGCTATGACACACAGCTTGGCCCGATACATCATCATGTATTTCAGTTCTTTGGCACGTAATGCTTTCTAGACCTCCTCGAAGCTGCATCACTGGTGCTGCACCTGTAAGGTGAAATCTGGAGAGAAGCGGATTATGGTGTTTTCAAATGACAGTTAGCCATGAAAGCAGGCCGCCTGCAGAATGGCATCTCTGTCACAGTAGTTAAATATCCTGGGTATTATTGTTTGCTGGGAGCCTGCTTTCAGTGACAGTAGCTGCACCCTATGGGATCACTCAATCGAAAAGAAGATAGGCGTTTGGGCCAGAGGGAATTATAAGATCTTCAAGAAATAGGTCTGCATTGGGTGCTTCTGCTCCCTCAGGACCACCACCACCCTGATGTTCCTAAGGGCCCTTCACTTCCGGTCCTCCAGCCTGGTTGTCATTACTCCTTGTTGTTGCGTGAGGTGCTGAACCTGCTCCTCTAGTATCTTGGATTTGGATTGCATTAGATGTATGTGGGTTTCGGCCACTGTTACTCTCTCCGAGATTTTTTTAAAGTCCACCCTAAGGAGGTTAACCTCGACCATCACTGCATCCAGCTTAGGGTCAAAGGTGCTCTTTAAGTCACCAATGAGTGCCATTTTTGGAATGAGGGAGGGCTTCACTACATCTATCACTTCCAACCCTTGCCCTGTTGCTGCTGCAGTCGATTTAGGTGCAGTATCCATGTTGTTTGTTTGGTTGGCTGTCAGTCCCTTTGTCCACACCATATCTTCCCGGAGGTCCCCAAAAAGAACAATCAGGACCATGCAATTATTGGCCTACTGTCTCTCTGGGGTGATGAGTATATCCCACAACCTGCTGGGCCTTGGCATCTACCCACCGCACTTGACTCCTCTGGGCACAGTTTGTCATCTGCAGCTCACCCCATAGTTGTGCCTGTCCCACCGCCCCAGAGCTTGTCACCTTGCTCCTAAGTTCCACCGCCTGTGGCCGGTCCGAAACTAGTTAAGCCGCTGCGTGTGGCCAAAGGGCTCAGGATGTGTGGATGCTGTCAAGCCATGGCTTGTTGCTCGTTGTGTCTCTCAATGCTGAAGTTGGGAGGAAGAGGGGGGCCAGACTACAGGTATGGCGTCAGGCACCAGCCCGCTGTATCTTTTAATGTCAAGGCTGTGGGTCCACGCACTTCGCAGGTCAGCACCTTCGAGCCCCAGGCCCCGGAACACTGACTGTGGTTTGCAACTCTTGTGGCAGTCCTCACATCAGGCTTTTGAGCTGCGCTCCTGTCTGCAACTGGCTCCCCGGGGGGGGGATCAGCAGCAAGCCCTGGCTATTCCCCCCTCCCATCCCCTCAGACCTCAGTCCTTACAGCCGCAGGTTGGCCTCGTCCAGCCCATCCACTTACAGGCCACAGTCAAGGCTCGCAGGCAGTGCTTCCTGACCAGCTGCGACGCTTGCAGGTGAAGACCTCGTAGAGCCGCCCCAGGTGGTGTGCCAGCAGGGTCAGTTTCACTCTCACCTCAGAGTGGTTGGTTGCAGCCACCTTCATTCACCAAGCACGTTTCAACCCGCCTCTACATGCTTCCTGCCACTGAGTGCAGGCCTCAGTGCTCCGCTCTCCCCACAGGCCTCATTGTAGTCCCCGGGCATCTCCTTACCCTGAGGCAGGCCCGCTCCGCTCCCCCCATACGCCTCTGCTATTGGTGCTTCAGTGCGGCCAGATAAGTGGTAGAAGGGAAGGAGGCCCCAGCGATGAGCCCTCGCCTGCGCGCCTGCCGCCTCCTTATCAGCATTGTTTAGTTGTGGTGGCGCAGTTATAGGCTCAGCAGCACCTGTCACCTCCAACCGCCGGCCCGCCTCGGCTCGTGGTAGCAGGTCTCATGGGATTCAGAGGGGAACCTCCAAAGGGCTGCCCTGGGTCCCCTCTCAGCCTCTCATTCTAAGATGATTATTTAGAGGAAGAAAGTAGCTGATTGATGGTCGAATTGGAGGGATGGGTCGGTCAGCCGCTCAGAGCCTCGTTAGTATGACGCCACCATGGCCAGTACCAGGCCACGCTCCCACTTTCTATAACTTAAGCACATAATACATGTGAATGGTTGTATTGGTGGAAGTCTGTGCAGCATTCTCCAAAGGCTACAACTATGTGGCTTCGGAAATGTTGGTAAAGCTGCCTGTGGATACCAATTTATGACTGATTTGTCAATTAGAAGAAGATATATTTTTTGTTGAAGCTGACCTGGCTCAGCTTGTCCTGGACCCACCACCACAGCTGTTGAAGTGTACCCCTGCCTGGAAGGATACACAGGGCCGACTTTAGCATGGGTGGCGCCCAATGTGACAGCCTTTTTTGTGCACCCATGACCTCCTTCTCCACGAATACCCCAACTAACTCCCTCCAGCAGTGCCCCACATCTCTCCAAGCCCCTCTCCGACGTACCTTTAATTGTTCATAGTGCAACTCATAGTTCACTTACAGTTGTGTTACCAGCATGGTACACGTTCTTTGCCGCTCTGCTGTACCATGATAATTCAAAACTGCCAGCTAGACAAAATTCTGTTCTCTCATCAGCAGGAACGTTAATCATTAGAGTTATCTTGACATTTGTATTGTTTCCGGAAAACTGCTGGATGTACAAGGAAGTTCACCTGCTTTTAATCACATAAATTAAGCCATGCTAATGCCGGCCGTGAGACTACACGTAAAAAGACCATTCAAGTTCCCTTCTTGGTGTCATCTGAGGTGAAGATACATTTTCTCTTGGAAATAGGGTGGGCCAAGAACGGTTCCACCAAGATAAGTTCCATAGAATTAATCTTTCCCAATGTGAGAGCTATTGCCACCACCTACATTATTATTATTAAGTAGAGACAGGTGGCTTGCCCACCCTTTGGAGTAAAAGACTGGTAGTGTGACCTGAAAAAGCCTTGAACTACTAACCACGATTCAACAGAAAACAGTCTCATGAATGACACCAGTCAATCAAATTTCAAATAAATTGATTCACAAACTTGCCATCTCTAGAAATGAATATTATTCATATTCTCTAAAGACATAATATTATCGCTGGATAAATATGATTACCAATGGACAGTTTAAAGTGTTAAAACAATAATTAGGATGGGTCAATGCGGATTCATTGTATATAACTTTCAAAACAGTTTGACAATCACTGACATGTCCCATGCACTTGATCCTCTGCTCAGCCCAACCCATTCTTTTAGCTGATGGAGACACCCATGTTTTACAAGAGTGGGAAGTAAAATCTAGGAACTCAATCATCATTGCCTGTAAGGCCCAGTTCCATATTTTACTAAACAGACAATATGAGTTCAAGGGCTCATCCTTTTGCATTAACAACTCACTCATTTTGAAATGGTGTAACCATCAAAATAAACAGCTGCAGTTTACCCTTTAAGTGGGTTGTATGACAGAATATCGATGAGAAAAATATTGTTGCAAAAATATCAAGGACCAAGATATCAAGAAAATAACTGCAAATAGGTAAGTATATATTTACCATTATCATCCACATCTACAGATCTATACCTTCAAGGTACGTAGGTGTGAATTTAAGTGTAGCCAGGCTTTGTATACACAGAGAAACTGCATTTCATTATATTTCTGTCTTTGATAATTCTGCAAAAATGTCTGTCACCCCATATGTTTTCTTCAATCTTCTGGACAAATACCATTAAGTCAATGTACTAATGTAAAAACCTTCATAAAATCCTAACATATGTCGAACTCAGCAAGAGGTCAGATTTTTGCTTCCTCTGTGGGAATATCAGGACTTTGATCCTGCTTAGTCTTAGCCATCACGTTCCCTGAGTTAAGCTAACTGGAATCCACACCCGAAGACACGGGGGAAAGGGAATTGGGAAAAGACACACATAGCACCCACGGCTGGACCTGGTATGGATTGCTTTCTGCGTGAACTTAACATTAACTCAATATCTACTTAAGTGTCTCAAATATATTGTATAATAATGATTTACCTTACAAAACAGTCAATCTTTCTGTATCTACATGAGCTTTTTGTGGATAAGAATATTTCTCAGACTATTCCAGGCACCCTAAGCTATAAGAATGGCTGGGGCAGCAAGCATTAGTCATTTCTAATGTGTATTCAGGGCCACTAGATTCATGCGGCATGGGAGGGCCAAGTTATGAAGCAGTGTTGAGTAAATTATGCGGCAAGTAAAGGCAAATTATGCGAGGTACCACGGCACATTTTGTGAAAGTCTTACTTCATTGTTTTGTAATTTTTACACTTGTTAACACTATCTGGACATTGTTTGCATCTCATTGGCACCAGTTTAACACCCAAATATAGCAATATGTTAAAGAATGGCGACCAGTCAACCTCTGTAAAGTGCCTTACACTGCGCAGTAATATGGCACTGCATTTCTAGCAATGTTTGAACCGTTTGAGGTAGAAACAAATGTTATTTTCTTTAAATCTGCAGATTATGCAACACATCGTGGATTATGTGGCAAATGTAGCAAATCTGTAGTTATGCGAAAAAACACCACAGCCACACAATCGCATATTTCCAGTGGCCCTGTGAATATCGAATTAATAAACAACTGTTGTTGTACTCAAGTCCAAATTAGACAAAGGCAGACTCTCATAAGTGCCTGTGTTGATAATTAAATGCAAGTGCCTAGCACACAACCTTTACAATTCAGATTAATAGGAATTATACAATACCAATGTTCAACTCACAATACCATCCTTGCAAGAAAGTTCAAATGTATTTGGCTACAGGCAGGTGAGTTCTCAGACAGGTACCGTCCTCAGCGAAGGAATTTGAGGTTGCAGGAATGAGGACCGCTTGAAAACAGGATCAACTTGAAATCGAAGAAACAATTGTGTTCAAGTATGAAGAGAGAAAGGCAGATTAGAAGGTCGATTTACTGTAGAAGCAAGGATGTCCATAGTAAACATCTCAGTGTGCTGAATATTGCAAAACGAACCCCACCAACCAGTACTTTTGAGGTGTAAAAATTGGTGTGAAATCAACCACTATCTTTGATTGGGAAGTCTATAATATACCTCCTCTCACTTTGGGTGCACAGAGCACTGACTCTCTTTGCATTCAGTATCGATGAGTATAATTCATTAAACACATCTGAAGTAGAGCTATGTTGAGGAGGAATAGAGTCAAAGTAACTGATGTACTTATCATGACCTAGCCCCAGTGTGAATCTCCTTAAATTAGTCCCAGCAATGAGTTTTCTCTTTGGTTGACAGCAAGTGACACATAAGGTGTTAGGACCATCAAGTGCACTGAATTGCACACTCCAAGCAAGACTTCAGTCTAAGTCGATATTTGAGTTATTATTACTCCTTTTTAGTCAGTTCTAAATTAGTTATTTACACCTGTATTTATATTTAAGGATGCATAATCTGTGCTACAGATTCACTTCAGTATTTGCCGTAAAATGTGAAATGTGATTTAACCAAAAGGTTATCAAAATGTTTGACTATGTGATATTAGAATATATACATTGTCCTAAACAGGAGGATATTTGTCTTATGGTATTCAATTAAGAGTTTGCTGGGAAATGTGTATTTCAAATGTATTAATTACATTAACTTCTGAATCTCTCCATTCATTACAGTGTATTAGCACTAGAAACTAATATATTGTAGGCTTTGAAGGCCTGACAAGGACTCTGTACAAGAAAACAATGAAATTCTCATGATTTGTAGTCCTTATTGTATGAACAGGTTCTCAGAGTAATGACTGACAAAAAACAGCAGTTGCAAAGAGAGGAGTCGTTGTGAGGGATTCAACTGGAAATGGCATTGGATTCAACTGGAAATTAGATTGGAAGAAGATGTTTGGAAGGGAGCTGCACCTGTCACAGAGGCATTCCGTTTTTGTTGGCTGCTTCCTGTTCTTTAATATGAAGGTTAATAGCAGAGAAGATACTTTGGGCCTTATTTATACTTTTTGGTGCAAAACTGCACCAACGCAGTTTTGCACCAACGCAGTTTTGCACCGGCTTGCACCATTTTTTAGCACCAGCTGGGCACCATATTTATGGAATGGTGCAAGCCGGTGCAAAGGGTAGTCTAGCTTAAAAAAAAATGATGTTAGGCAGGTTTGAGTCAAAATAAATGACTCTAACCAGATTAGCATCATTTCTTTACGCTAAGGGGCATATTTATACTCTGTTCCACTGAATTAGCGTATTTTTTTTACTCTAATTCAGTGCAAAACTAACTCCATATTTATACTTTGGTGCTAGACCCGTCTAGCGCCAAATTGATGGAGTTAGTCATTTTTTGGAAGTGGAAACCTACCTTGCATTAATGAGATGCAAGGTAGGCATTCCTGTGGATAAAATTACTCTATGGCCTTAACGCCATATTTATACTCCCATGCAAAAATGGTGCAAGGGAGGGAGGAGGGGGTCAAAAAAGTGGGCAAAGCTTGCTTTGCCCCATTTTTCAAAGCCTCGATCAGGGCAGGGGTTAGGGGACCTGTGGGCCTATTTCCATGGTGGAACACCATGGAATAAGCCCACAGGTGCCCTCCTCAGGCCCCAGGGGCACACCCACCCACACCAGAGGGACTGCGGAGGATGGGGGACCCCATCCCAGGTAAGGACAGGTAAGACTGCATTTTATTTTTGAAAGTGCCATGGGGGCCCTGAAATCGGCCCCCATACATGGCACAGGGTGTAATGACCATGCCCAGGGAACCCCTGTCCTCTGGGCTGGCCATTGGGGTTGTGGGCATGACTCCTGCCGTTTGTAAGGCATGAGTCATGTGGCATGGTAGGTTTAGCACCATAAAATGACGCTAATCTGGTTAGAGTCATTTTTGTTTTTACTCTAACCTGCCTAAAGTCATTTTGTGGTGCTAAACCCTCTTCTTCTATACTGCCAGCCCCACTCAACTAAAGTCATTTTTTTAAACTCTAGCCTACCCTTTGCACCAGCTTGCACCATTCCATAAATATGGTGCCTGGCTGGTGCACAGAAATGGTGTAAGACGGTGCTAAACTTTTTTGGTGCAAAACTGAGTTAGTGCAGTTTTGCAGCAAAAAGTATAAATAGGGGCCAATATTTTGTACGTTTGCGCCACTTTTGCATCAAAAAATGATGTTAATGCGGCGCAAAAAAAGTATAAATCAGGGCCTTGGTGCTAGAGGGGTCTAGCACCAAAGTATAAATATGGAGTTAGCTTTTCACCGAATTAGAGTAAAAAAAAAAAATGACACTAATTCGGTGCAAAACGAGTATAAATATGCCGCAGAGTATAAATATGCCCCTAAATATGGCGTTAAGGCCATAGAGTCATTTTTTGCACAGGAACGTCTACCTTGCTTCTCATTAAGGCAAGGTAGGTCTCCACTTTCAAAAAAGGACTAACTCCATAAATTTGGTGCTAGAGGGGTCTAGCACCAAAGTATAAATATGGAGTTAGTTTTGCACCGAATCAGAGTTAAAAAAAAATGACACTAATTCGGTGCAAACAGAGTATAAATATGCCCCTTTGAGTCCAGCATTTTTTTAGATCTGTGTACTATTTTCACAAGCTGGGTCAAGGTCAGAAGTCTTACTCTTAAACATATGGACAGATACCACGATCGATATGCAGAGAAGAAATCAATAAACAGGGAAGCATGCAAACCAAATCAATATTTCAAACAGTTACCGCAAAGGCCTCTTTGCACTTTTCCCACCAAAGCGCAATAGTGATAATATCCAACACTTTGAATGTGATAGTGGACAATTATTATTGACAAGAAAGAGAGTTTGGTTGGATATTAGTTTTTATGCGTCAGAGGAAAATACACATTTAAACTGAAGAAAAACGGGAGAAATTGCCATCCACAAAGGCTGTTTGAAGCTAATATTTATGAAACACTGACACTCAAATTTAACAGAGAAAAGCCAAGTTTGACAGTCATCAAAGTTGAGTATAAGAAGAACACTTGTGATGAGGCTACATGCTTCGTGTGTTTAATTAAAAGGAGATATATCATAGTTCAACACAGTGACAAAGGCTGTAAAATGATTAGATAAATCCACATAAGGGAATGTGTTGAATTAATTTCTTTATATAATATTGTATAATATTGTATATTTCTTTTTATAATATCGTTTTAAAGATTCTTTGTACTTACTGTATATTCAGGTAATTCCGCATACTTATATTATTTTTTAGAGGTATTTGTGTGAATATGGCATGGACTAGATTTGTAGAATGAGTTTGTTGTTCATACGTGTATGTTCGTGTGTGTGTGTGTGTGTGTGTGCGCGTGCAAGCTTAACCTCAGGTTGGTTCTTCTTATGTAGAAACTGCTCAGGTTGACTTATCCTCAGTCTACTGAAAACTGAGAACTCACTCATGCTGATACCCCACTGGTGCTCAATACATGTCAAAGGGAAGGAGATTGGATATTTATATTTACAGGAGCAACCCACTCTACAGTTCCACCAAATAGATATAATTGATCATATACCCCAGAATAGTGAAAGACCCTAAACACAATACAGAGGGCCTCTCTGATATACAGCTTAGTATCTATACCAAAGGAGTATTTGTGATTTGATATCTATAACAAGGTTACTGTACCCTAAAAATAAAAAAAATCAAGGTGCAGAACTGAAGATAACTGATACTTGAAAGGAATAATTTTATGTAAGAGACTTTTCTTAAGTATTTTGAAGGGATAAAGATTCTGAACAGCACTGCAAGTAGTAGAAGTTGTGTGATTACAAACATACCAAAAAGCACTGGTGAGTCTCAAAAAGATTAAGTGAATGGTTCTCACAAAAGATTATGGTTACAAATATATGAATTACTATAGAGGAAAACCAAATAATCCAAATCATATTCTGTTCAGTACCTTAAAAGCACTGAAGTACACAAAATGGAAAGCCAAATGATTTAGAAAACTTGCGCAATTCAGGTGACTGTTGACAGTGAGAAAGTATTTGTGGTAAAAAGATTAGGGGCCATTCATGACTGAAATGGTAATTTAAAGGTTGTAACTCTAAGTGGATTTACCAGTACTGTGTGGCAGTTTTTCATCAAAAATATTATTGCGGCTAACGCCATTTATTTGCACAGTGGGGGCGTCAAATTTATACTTTGACGCACGGCTGCGCAAACCACAGGTGTGAGTCATTTTTTTTTACTCAAACCACTGCATCACATCGTAAAGGAAAATGACGTTAACGCAGTGAAAATGACTGTGAGCCGGTTTATGATGCTGAAAACCTGATACGCGCTGTTTTTTGACGCAATTGCGTCAAAAAGCACTGCAAACACTGCAAAATGTGCATATGAGAGCCAAAATGGATCCCAGATGCTTGCACAGACCCCAGGAAGATGAGAACAGACCAGAAACCAGCCAGGAGGACCTACACAAGACCCAGGACAGGGAGAAGAAGAAAAGAAAGTGTTGCTTCAGTGCAGAGGAGCAGGAAATTCTGGTGAAAGAGGTGACGGAACACCAGCACAAACTGCTTGTCACCTCAAAGTTGCCAATTAGTAGGAGAGAGGCAATATGGCAACAAATTGTTTACAAGATCAACAGTGTGGCAGAAGTTAGGAGAACAGTCATCGAGTGCAAGAAACGCTGGCATGACTGCAAGCACAGGGCCAAGGAAAAGATGGCCAGGAACAGGAAGGCAGCACTAAGGCTGGAGGTGGGAGTCCAGCACCACAGGAGGCCCTGGACCACATGGAGGAGATCGTGGCAGCCGTCATCCCTGAGGAGATCGTTAGAGGGATTCAAGGACAGGACAGTGCAGACTACCAGGAGAGAACACACATGCAGGGTATGTCGCATGGGGAACTAAAATGCCTAATTGTTAACTGCAACCGGGGGGGAACATACCTACTACACAATGCATGTAAGTCATGATATTCAGGGAGTGGCATGGGTAAAGGGGCACGGCATGGGGGCATGGCCCGTTCAGAGGAAACTTGGGGCACACTACTACACTACACCAACAACCTTTGCATGGGGGTATGCTGCCATGCCAAGTATGATGGAAAGGTAAAGCCAGGCCAGGAGGGTAGGGTACAACGTTAAACTGGCCTGCTGTCACACGTCAACCAGTATTCTCCCTACATGAACTCGGTTCCAATTAACAATCTCAGGCCATATCTGCAAGTGGAATTTAACATTGATAACAGTTGCCACTACCACCCCTGCTGTGTGTGCATGTCAAGTAGCTAATGGCAGTAACGTCCCCATGGATCAAACACACCCAAATTAGAGGGTTCAGGATGACAACGTTATCAATCCCCTAAGATCAATACAAATGTTCCAATCCTGTCAAATGTGATTGTTCAGAGTTGCTACAAACATCAGCCTTTGTCATAAACATTATGAGGTACAGAGCACTAATGTCATACCAATGCTGCATATGTCATGGTCCACCCTATGCCTGGGTCACAATAGCTTCAATGACACCATGCAACATCCCAAATGTCATACTGCTCAGACAACAGCATTGAGGAGGAGGACATATGTAACTGGCTAGTGAAATACACCCGCACAGTCAGAGGAGGAAATGGAACACTGCTAGGACCATCAGTGCAATCCAATGTAGCACACATTTCCCAACATCAGCAGTACACACTACCAACGCTGACACCCGTATTGTGCCATGCCAATGCAATGCATAGTATATGTTAGGTCTCAGCAACATATAGGTGGATGTGAAATATCTGAGACTGGGTCAGTTCCAGTGCGTTAAGTGTGGTGCAAGTGCCATCAGAACACCCTCATTAGTGAAAGGCCTCACCATGAGAATGGAATTAGATGGAGGGTTGAGTAGGACAAGAAGGTGGCAATTCACAATCTGGCCAGAACCCACACCTAGAGGATGTGATGCAGACAAGTCCACAAACTGACCACACTACATGTGACATGCAGGTGGGGCATAGGCCTGGGAGAATGCTAATATGAAAGACAGGAACAATGAACAGGAAACAAGAACACAATGTTAAATTAATTGGAAGGCAGGCATGTCATAGTACAAATCCCACAACACAGACACACTATTTGTACCGTATCTCATTGCAGAGGACAATGGCTCTCCTGCAGATATGCCTGTCATGGACTTCCCTGATGACATGGATGAGGAGCTGACAAACATCAGCCACCAGACCCTCCAAGATGTCCTTGAAACCCTCCAGAGCCCACCTTCAGTCACAAGGAGGAGCACAGATACAGCAGCCATCACAGAGGACCCACCCACCACACCAATTGTACGACCTGCCAGCTCCAACCCAGCTGTGGACTCTGACGACCCTGGCACCAGCTTTGAGCGATCTGTAGTTGGAGTACAGTGGGAGCTGGCCAAGGAGGTGCGGGTGGGGATGCAAACTATGGCAGCCAGCCTAGAGGGGGTGCGTTTGTGCATGATGTCAACTGAAGAACAGGTAGCAGCTATGCAAGGGAAAACAACAATCATGCAGGAAGTTGAAAAAAGGTTGAAGGAAATCAGCACAGCTGTAATAGAGTTGACCCAACACCTACAACAACAATCCTGTCAACGCTTGCACAAATGCAATATTGAACCCATCAGGGCCGACCTGGCTGCCTACCACCGTGATGTGGCTGCTATTCTTAAGAACCAGCAGCTCCTCGTTGCTGCAATACTGCCCTTAAGACCCCGATGGTTAGCAGCTACCAGGATGTCTGACTCCACGTCTTCAAACACTGAGGTGTGTGTTGCCCCTTCACAACCACCACTACCAAGGGCAGAGGAGACAACACACACATCAGAAGATGAAGACATGGAACAGATCACCTTCACCCGTAAGAGTACCCGGTAGCACTAGTCCCTGACACATGGCCACCTATTACCAAGGTCCTGTGCTTTGTAACATGCCAGTCTTGCAACAACTGTACTCAAGCACTGTTCTTTAACCCACTGTTTATCTTGTCAGCCTGCCCTGTGAATGACTCTCACTAATGGATTGGCAAATCCTGTCCCTCTGCACTGTTTGACACTTCACCCCAGCATGTCCAATGACATGTCCTTTTGCACTTGTGTAGCATCACAATGGAAGATGTCACACTAATGAACTCACAATCATGGACAATGTAAATATAGCACAACAACACTTTAAAATAAATAGCACTTACACAACAAATTTGTCTCTGTGTAATGTGACACATCAACCGTGATAGCCATCTGTGATGTCAACCTCAGCTCAATGAGCATTGATTGTCTAGACACCTGACCTGAATGATTCTTGGCTGATAACTATGCACAGTGGCCTGGATTGTACCATCATCTGCCCTCCCTGAGGGTTATTTCATAGCAAAATAGAAACTATGCACCAAAATGCTGTGTTGTACAGAATAATGCCTCCTCAAGGGATGTCTAAGCAAGAAAACAGTCAATTTGATTGTTACTGAAAGTCAAAACTTACGTATGTGACATATTAGCCAAATATTACCTAACACACACCAAACAGCATGAAGGGATATGTATGAGTTACCATACAAATATGTAACCGTGCTGAACATTGTAACAAATGATAGGTGTGAGTTATACTACATGAGCGCATACTATCACTCACCTTATAAGGAATTGCTGGGACATCAGGCTGCAGGCAGACTTTACACAGTGTCCCCAATACCAAATGTGGTAGCAAAGTATGCGACCTCAAGAACATAGAGCACTAAATAACCACACTTTGGGATCCATTGTAAGCGTGAGTGGTGGGTGCAATGGATGGCTGAATCTTAGCTAAGTAGCTTTGGTGTAGCTGCCAACCTAACAGCTCAGTTGGGATATGGTTGGAGCATGTGACACAAAAGCAAATACCAAAGAGACACTGTTCACTCATGGGAAGGCCATGATCTACAAGCACGTGAAAACTACTGTAAAGGGTTACCTAGATATTTATTAAACAGTAAAAACAGAAGCTAAAACCAGGGGAAACACCTAACCTGTTTGTCAACACCAGAGCAGTACACGCTTTATTGGTGACAAAAATGCAAAAACCCAGCACTCTCAAAACAACGTAATTTATGCATTGTGCTGATATGTTGTGGTTTAACCTTTTGCATCGCAGAGTTCAATCCTGAAAACTTATTTTTAATATGCTTACAAATACTGTTCCTTTGCAATGTATTGCTGCAGGTTTTCAGAGTGTGTTAGGGTGTGGCCCCTTTCCAGGGCCTTCCAGAGACTTTCCCTGCAACATGCCTGGGCATGGTTCTGGGCTGGGCCAAGACTCTATAAAAGAGATCCAGCCCAACTCCCAGTGCTCACTATTCAGAGGTGCCGGTGCAGAGCAGCAGCTTCTTCCTGAGCTCCTGTCCCGGCGGCCTATTTGGATCTTCCAGTCTTCTGCCCTTCATCCTTCATTGGTGATCATTGTTCCAGGCGGTAAGATTGTGGTTGGACTGTCCCTACACCGTTATTGAGAATTTTCATATTCTTAGTTTAATTCTTAAATGAGTAACAGATTACTTGGGTGCTACCATTTCTTGACATTTATATGGTAGTTTACAAATAGGCAAGATGCGCGATTTGTTTCATAAAGGTTTGACTTTGTTATTCATTGCGTGCTACCATTTCTTGACATTGGCATGGTGGCTTAAGAATCGGCAAGAGTAGCAATTTGTTTTATGGTGTTTAAACATTGTTGTCCATTGCGCGCTACTATTTCTTGACATTTACATGATGTTTTACGAATTGGCAAGACGCGCAACTCGTTTCATGAGGATTTAACTTTGTTGTTCATTGCGCGCTACCATTTCTTGACATTGGCATGGTGGCTTAAGAATCGGCAAAAGAAGCGCGATTCGTTTCATTGTACTTTGATCTTGTTATTTATTGTGAGCTGTTATTTCTTGACATTTACATTGTGTTTTACGAATCGGCAAGACGCGCGATTCGATTAATGATGATTTGACTGATATTCAGTGCGTGCTACCATTTCTTGGTATTTTACATGGTGACACTCGAATCGGCAAGACGCACGATTCTCTCTTAGAGTTTAATTCATGTTTATTGTGTGCCACTTACTAAGATATTTATTATGTACTATTCGAGTTGACAAGTTATGTGATTTGTTTCCTGAATCCATATTGTGTTATTCATGGTGCACAATCCTTTTATGGTGTTTACTATATATATATATCTGCAATATGCACAATTTGTGTTGAAACATTTTAAGAGTACACAGAAGGCCAGAGTTTCTAGATGTAATATTGTATGGTCCTAGTATACATTCTCAAAACAGGATTTATATGACTGGTTTAAAATTTAGTCAGAATGTTTTTCTGATTCTCATGTAAAGGAAAGTACTTGAATAAGAAAGTTTTCATTTAGTTCATCTTGATTCCCCTACAGGGATCCGGCCGTCTTGAAACTTAGGGGGTCATTCTGACCCTGGCGGTCATGGACCGCCAGGGCCAACGACCGCGGGAGCACCGCCAACAGGCTGGCGGTGCTCCCATGGGCATTCTGACCGCGGCGGTACAGCCACGGTCAAAAACGGAAAACCGGCGGTGTCCCGCCGGTTTTCCGCTGCCCTGGGGAATCCTCCATGGCGGCGCTGCAGGCAGCGCCGCCATGGGGATTCCGACCCCCTTACCGCCAGCCTGGTTCTGGCGGTTTTGACCGCCAGAACCTGGCTGGCGGTAACGGGTGTCGTGGGGCCCCTGGGGGCCCCACTAAGATTTTCAGTGTCTGCATAGCAGACACTGAAAATCGCGACGGGTGCAACTGCACCCGTCGCACCCTTCCCACTCCGCCGGCTCCATTCGGAGCCGGCTTCCTCGTGGGAAGGGGTTTCCCGCTGGGCGGGCGGGCGGCCTTCTGGCGGTCGCCCGCCCGCACAGCGGGAAACTCAGAATAACCACAGCGGTCTTTTGACCGCACAGCGGTATTCTGGCAGATCCCGTTTGGCTGGTGGCGCCCACCGCCAGCCAAACTCAGAATGACCCCCTTAGTCATTTTAAACTTAACTCTTAGATTGTTCATGTTTTCAGAGTGACTAGGCTTATAATCATAGTCTAGTATTGATTTCAGGAGATATAATTTTCATATTGTGTGTTCTAACCTTTTTTTTACTACAGGTCTCCTTCCCAGCTGATCCCTTCCTAATCCCCTCTTCCCCTCTTGAACTCTCAGTCTCTGTGATTTATCTATCAGAGTCTTGGAGCTGTTCAGTGGTGGACGTGTTGGGAACGTGCACAGACCCGAGGATCTGGTGACTCTGACAGAATAGTGAGCCCACAAATTATTATCCTCCTGGCTTGTGTATGTTCTCAGCATGGCCACGCTAGACGAGTTAATCAAGGCCATCACCCAGCTCCAAGCAGAGGTGGTATCATCCAAAGAATTGACAACTAGCTTAGCAGAGAGAGTGAGTCAGTTGCAAGATAAGGTAGAGAAGAAGGAACAAAGTCCCACAGGTGTGTCTTGGCCAGGTACTTCTTCTCAGGCTTCTGGAAGTAATTCGATTTCCCTAAATGTTCCTTCTGCAATTCCTTTAGCTCCCCCAGAACGTTTCTCAGGGGACCCTTTGAAAGCGCAATCTTTCCTGGTTCAAGTGGAACAACACTTCACCTGCAGACCAAATACTTTCCCCGATGCCCAGTCCAAAGTAGCTTTCTTGTTATCATATCTGTCTGGGGATGCAGCTACTTGGGCAATTCCTCTTGTGCGTAAAAATAGTCCCTTGTTGTAGAACTGGAGAAATTTTGTTTGTGAATTTGAGAGAGTTTTTGATCGTAGAACTGTAACACAGTCAGCAGATCGTGAATTATTAGATTTACGCCAAGGGAATCAAGACCTAGTGTCGTATTTAGCCAACTTTAACCGGCTGGTTGACGAGACATCCTGGCCTGAAGAAAAACAAGTGGTCTTGTTTTACAAGGGACTCAAAGAGGAACTAAAAGATATCTTAGAGCAAATCGACCCACAACCTACAGAGTGTCAAGAATTAATAAATCTTGTCTTGAGACTTGATCATCGTTTAGCAGAACGTAAAGGAACGTGCAAAAAGATTGAAAAATATTTATGGCGCGTTCATGATAACAGAGACTCAAGAACTCCGAAAGAAAGAACGCCAGAACCAATGGAAATTGGAACCATCAGAAGACCTTTGACCAAAGATGAAAAAGACCTACGCAGCTTTATTGTGGGCAAAAAGGTCATTTTGCCAAAGATTGTCCAATCAAACCAAAGAACAAGCAAGGTCCAGTTCAGAAGGTCGCAGCCAATGCACCAGTAGAGTTGGAAAACTAAAACACCCAAGATGCAGAGAAAGGTTGCTCTTGGGTGTCACTTTGGACCCTTCACAATCTAGACATCTTAAACTGGAAATAAGAGTTCAGGTCAAGAAAAAGATCTATTTCAAAAAAGCTCTAGTCGATTTTGAGGCTACTGGGAACTTTGTTGATGTCCAATTGGTTTGTGCATGGGGGATCCCATGTATTGAAAAGAAAACCCCAGAAATCATCCAGTCAGTCGATGGAAAACTCTTGACTGGAGGTCCGGTAACTCTTCAGACTATCCCCTTGTCGATGATTTGTGAAGATAAGAATCAAAGAAAGAAACAAAGAGAAAATCATCCTTGACGTGATCCATGCTCCCCAGTATGGGATTATCCTCGGTTTGCCATTGTTAATTCATCACAATCCAGAGATCAATTGCGCAGAACAGAAAATCTGCACTATGTAACAAACAATGTCTCCAAAAGATTCAAGTACCAAAAGTTTGCAACTCTTACATAGCTACTGCCGCAGAGAAAGAAATTCAGCTGCCCAAACAGTATTCATCTTACAAAGATGTATTTGATGAGAAAAGAGCAGAGACTCTACCTCCTCATAGATCTTATGACTGTCAAATTGATCTAGCCCCAGGTGCGATACTTCCCAACTGTCATGTATTTGCCCTGTCAGAACATGAAAATCAACATTTACGAAAATACCTAGATCAATTTTGGAGAATGGCTTCATTCGCCCCTCTAAGTCTCCTGCAGCTTTGCCTTTGTTTTTTGTTCCAAAAGCTAATGGAGAACTTCGAACTTGCATCAACTATAGGGGTTCGAACAAAGTCACCATCAAGAATAAATATCCTTTACCCCTAATTCCGGACTTATTGGAACAAGTAAAGAGAGCAAAAATCTACACGAAGCTTGACCTTCGAGGTGCTTATCATTTGGTCAGAATGAGAGAGGGTGACGGATGGAAAACAGCGTTCAAGACGAGATATGGCCTTTTTGAATACACCGTCACGCCTTTTGGTCTGTGTAATGCTCCAGCAGCATTTCAATTTTTCTTGAATGACGTTCTTAGAGAGTACCTCGACATATTTGCCATAGTCTACATCGATGACATTTTGATCTACTCAGACAATGAAAATGAACATATCCAACATGTCAAGAAAATTCTTGCAGCCCTTCGAAAACACCATTTATATTGCAAACTAACCAAGTGTGAGTTTTATGTTACCACAGTTGAGTTTTTAGGGGTTATTCTTACCCCTCAAGGTATGATGATGGCAGAAAAGAAAGTAAAAGCCGTATCTGATTGGCCCACCCCAAAGACTGTTTGTGATGTACAATGTTTCCTGGGGTTTGCAAATTTTTACCGGAGATTCATAAATCATTTCTCCCAGACAGTGGCTCCAATCACTAAGCTACTAAGAAAGAAAGAAAAGTTTGTATGGTCCCCAGAAGCTGATCAAGCCTTCTCTACTTTGAAGGAAGCTTTCTCCATTGCCCCAGTCTTGACTCATCCTGGTGCGAATGAACCTTTCATAGTGGAAGCTGATGCTTCAGATGTAGCAGTAGAAGCCATCTTATCACAACGAAATAAAGACACTGGTCAACTTCATCCTGTAGCTTATGTGTCTCGGAAATTGAACGAAGCCGAACAGAACTATGTCATTGCTGAAAAAGAGCTTCTGGCGATTCGTGACGCCTTTAAAGAATGGAGACATCATTTGTTGGGTGCCAAATACACTGTCACAGTATATACTGATCATCGTAATCTTCAATTCATGAGTTCCGCCAGACTTTTCACCCCTCGACAATTACGCTGGATGCTTTTTTTTGCCGAATTTGATTTTGTAGTAACCTTTTGGCCTGGTAAAGATAATCGCAAGGCTGACGCCTTGTCCCGTCAAGAGTCTACCACGTTGCCTGCATTTGAAGCCTCCAGAGCTATCATTGCTCCTGACAAGGTTCTATGTATCATAAAAACTGAAGATTTCTTTGAAGAAATTCGCAACTCTTTCATTGTTGAAAAATGGCAAACATGGGCCCAAGCAGATCCCAAAAGGTCAATCAAGCAAGGTTTACCCTTTCATGATGTTCATTTGTTCGTACCCGCTACCAAACTTCGCAAGATAGTGTTTCATTAGTTGCATGTTATACCTACGGCAGGTCACCCAGGTACTCCTAAAACTCTTGAACTGATCCAACGCTATTTTTGGTGGCCTACCCTAACAAAAGATGTAAAAGCAATCGTAAACAACTGTGAAGTTTCTGCTCGCGTTAAAACAAGTCATTCAAAACCAAAAGGGTTGTTACATCCACTTCCAACCCCAAGTCGTCCATGGGAGCACATTTCTTTAGACTTTATTACCGGTCTGCCAGTGGTTCAACAGCATTCAGTAATTCTGGTGGTAGTAGATAGTCTCACGAAATATGGGCATTTCATAGCCTGTAAAAAATTGCCCACTTCTAGTGAATTGGCAACTATTTTACTGAACAGAGTGGTTCGTTATCATGGACTGCCAAAGGTTATCCTCTCCGATCGGGGGTCACAATTTTCCTCCAATTTCTGGAAGACATGGTGTAAAACACTCCAAGTGACATCTACGCTATCTACTAGTCACCATCCTCAAACAGATGGTCAAACGGAGAGACTAAATCAGACTTTGAAACAATACCTACGTGCCTACGCTGAAAAAGCACTTCATTCTTGGACATCTATGCTCTGGTTAGCTGAGTTAGCTTACAATAACTCATTACACACTTCTATTGGCGTTACACCCTTTTTTGGTTTATTTGGCTATCATCCTGACACCTTGCCCATCACAATTACTCAAGAAAGTTCTCTTACTCCAGCTGTGTCAGAAACCATTCAGCATTTACATCAAACCCAGAAACTGATTCAACAGCATTTAGAAAAAGACAAACAAAAATATAAAAGGCATTATGACAAGAAACATTGTGAGGGACCGCAATATCAACCAGGTGACAAAGTGTGGCTCTCCACAAAACATATAGGGGGTTATTCTAACTTTGGAGGAGTGTTAATCCGTCCCAAAAGTGACGGTAAAGTGACGGATATACCACCAGCCTTATTACGAGTTCCATAGCATATAATGGACTCGTAATACGGCTGGTGGTAAATCCGTCACTTTTCCGTCACTTTTGGGACGGATTAACACCTCCTCCAAAGTTAGAATAACCCCCATAGACTTCAAGAAGAAGCACATGTTTAACCCCAAATTCATAGGTCCTTATACTGTCCTTCAGCAAATCAATCAGGTGACCTATAAACTACAATTGCCCAGATCCTTACGGATTCATCCAGTGTTCCACACTTCCCTCTTGAAAAAGGCAGTCCAAAAGATCCACCCTCATCCAGCTCCTGTTCTAGTACAAGGGGAAGAAGAATACGAAGTCAAGAAGGTGTTGGATTCTAAACTGAGAGGGCGTAATCTATTGTACTTAATCTCATGGAAAGGTTATGGTCCTGAAAGTAACTCATGGGTTTCCGCATCTGATGTTCATGCTCCAGTACTTGTGAGACGCTTTCATTGTCTTAATCTAAGCAAACCAGGCCCTAGAACGCGTCTGGGAGAGGGGAGTACTGTCAACACCAGAGCAGTACGCGCTCTATTGGCGACAAAAATGCAAAAACCCAGCACTCTCAAAACAACGTAATTTATGCATTGTGCTGATATGTTGTGGTTTAATCTTTTGCATTGCAGAGTTCAATCCTGAAAACTTATTTTTAATATGCTTACAAATACTGTTCCTTTGCAATGTATTGCTGCAGGTTTTCAGAGTGTGTTAGGGTGTGGCCCCTTTCCAGGGCCTTCCAGAGACTTTCCCTGCAACATGCCTGGGCGTGGTTCTGGGCTGGGCCAAGACTCTATAAAAGAGAGCCAGCCCAACTCCCAGTGCTCACTATTCAGAGGTGCCGGTGCAGAGCAGCAGCTTCTTCCTGAGCTCCTGTCCCGGCGGCCTATTTGGATCTTCCAGTCTTCTGCCCTTCATCCTTCATTGGTGATCATTGTTCCAGGTGGTAAGATGGTGGTTGGACTGTCCCGACACCGTTATTGAGAATTTTCATATTCTTGGTTTAATTCTTAAATGAGTAACAGATTACTTGCGTGCTACCATTTCTTGACATTTATATGGTAGTTTACAAATAGGCAAGATGCGCGATTTGTTTCATAAAGGTTTGACTTTGTTATTCATTGCGTGCTACCATTTCTTGACATTGGCATGGTGGCTTAAGAATCGGAAAGACGTGCAATTTGTTTTATGGTGTTTAAACATTGTTGTCCATTGCGCGCTACTATTTCTTGACATTTACATGATGTTTTATGAATTGGCAAGACGCGCAACTCGTTTCATGAGGATTTAACTTTGTTGTTCATTGCGCATTACCATTTCTTGACATTGGCATGGTGGCTTAAGAATCAACAAAAGAAGCGCAATTCGTTTCATTGTACTTTGATCTTGTTATTTATTGGGAGCTGCTATTTCTTGACATTTACATCGTGTTTTACGAATCGGCAAGACGAGCGATTCTATTAATGATGATTTGACTTTGATATTCATTGCATGCTACCATTTCTTGGTATTTTACATGGTGACACTCGAATCGGCAAGACGCACGATTCTCTCCTCAAGTTTAATTCATGTTGTTTATTGTATGCCACTATTCTAAGATATTTATTATGTAATATTCGAGTTGACAAGTTATGTGATTTGTTTCCTGAATCCATATTGTTTTATTAGTGGTGCACAATCCTTTCATGGTGTTTAATATATATATATATATATATATATATATATATATATATCCAATATGCGCAATTTGTGTTGAACCATTTTAAGAGTACACAGAAGGCCAGAGTTTCTAGATGTAATATTGTATGGTCCTAGTATACATTCTCAAAACAGGATTTATATGACTGGTTTAAAATTTAGTCAGAATGTTTTTTTGATTCTCATGTAAAGGAAAGTACTTGAATAAGAAAGTTTTCATTTAATTCATCTTGATTCCCCTACAGGTATCCGCCCATCTTGAAACTTAGACATTTTAAACTTAACTCTTAGATTGTTCATGTTTTCAGAGTGACTAGGCTTAGAATCATAGTAGAGTATTGATTTCAGGAGATATAATTTTCATATTGTGTGTTCTAACCTTTTTCTTACTACAGGTCTCCTTCCCAGCTGTTCCCTTCCTAATCCCCTCTTGAACTCTCTCAGTCTCTGTGATTTATCTATCAGAGTCTTGGAGCTGTTCAGTGGTGGACGTGTTGGGAACGTGCACAGACCCTGAGGATCTGGTGACTCTGACACTATTCTACTCTAACTACACATTACCCACAACTGTCCCTAACTTACCTAAGTTAAACTTACTTATCACATTTAACGAAACAAACTAAACATCAACGCCCCACCCCCTTATGAGACGGGACACATGGAGGACAACAGATACTAACCTAAACACATACAATCTTATACTAAACAAAGATATCTTTTTTTTTTGCCCAACACCCACCCACCCAAATAATAAAAAACAGTTGGAAAAAGTATGAAACCCCCACCCCGCACCCACTACCACTAACTAAACTAACAGCCTATACTAACCTAACACTAAGCCCCCTAAACCCACTAAGTTAAAGAACCAGGAAAGAGGAGGGAGGGAGAGGAGGGAGAGGAGGGCGGGAAGGGAATCATGTCAGAGTTGAAGCCTACAAGTTGGCCCTCCTCAGGGTCTTTTTAATGGCACGCACCCTCCGGTTGACCTGTGCCACCTCCTGCTGCAGTCTGGTCATTTTCCGGAGGACACGGTCCAAGTTCCTTTGCCTCGGGGCAAAAGCTGCGGGGTCTATGGCTACAGCAGGGGTGGTCTGGGTGCCAGTCGATGAAGTATGGGCCCTTGTCGGTGCCATGTCCGTAGGCTGAGGTGCAGGTGGTGCTGTGACTGGTCCTGGAGCTGTTGCTGTAGATGGTCCAGCAAAGGTCCCAGCTGCTGTTGGGGCCACATGGGTGGTAGTGGTGGTGCTGGTGGCTGTGGTGGACACGGAAGGGCCCCCGTGTGCAAATGCACTCCACACTCCGGAGGCTCTCTCATGGCGATATCAGCTTGCCATGTTGCGGTATCCAGACTCCACATCCAGAATGTCGCGGTAACGCATTGCCCTGCGTTAAAACTCTCGAAGCTGGATGGGAGTCATATTGACTGCTGCTAAGACAAATAGAAAACCAAACATTAGGTACTTCATTGTGTGAAATGGCTCAAAAAGTTAATCAGCCAATACATCTAATGTACCTGTAACAGCCCATATCATCATACAGATCACTGATAGTCACTGAGTAAGTACATGGCAATCCAGCCTACAAATGTCCTATCATCAAATAGCACGTCCAAACCCTACAAGATGGGTAACAACTGGAATGACTTTGGCATCATAGTTCTGCCAGTTGACAGCTACAAATCATGCTGCATATCCTCCACCACTGACAGGCCAACAACTTTCTATGTTCTGGATGGCAATCTAGGGCCACAAGATCTGTGAGTTTTAAATGGACTTGCCAGTATAGAATGCATGTGTCAATCATGAGTGGGTATCCTAGGTTTGGACAAGTGATTTACAGATTTATGTCTGTGTACCAAACTTGGATCATCAGTCCTAGGTACACTATTCACAACCCTACGCCTGTGTCTGAGGCGGGGGTGGACATGCAACTAATAATTTCTAGCAACAAGGACACCCAGGAAGCTTTGGAAAGCTGTACATGGGTTTGGCCAACACACCACAGGTAAGGAGGAACTCCAAATAGGATACACCCAAACATTGGACAATCCTATCAACACTTATCTTTGGAAATGCAGACCATTGTCTACATCATTCCCTAACAGTAAGCCATGACTTACAACAAACAGATAGATGCAAGCACACTTCTGGCCATGAGCTACATGCACACCTAGGCCATTGTACTCAAGTGCCTCATTCTCGTAGCACAACATGTGGAGCTACATGCTGCTAGGAAGTTAAACATACAGTCCAACATGTTCATTAGTGATTATGGAAGCTGAAGGCTGTGGGTAAGACTTTGGCATCTCTATTATGTGAAAATCTGGGTCTGACTTGCTGACTAATTACCTAATATGGTACACAGCTACATTTTCTGATTTCAAGTTTTATTCACATAACTCAGTCCCTTTTCACATTGCTGTGCCTACAGGACTGACCTAGGATCCCAAAATATGCCAATAGGATAAGGATTGCCCAACTCAAAGATGGTGATATAATGATTCTCCACTCAAGGAACAAAACAGATGATTGACCAGCGCATCACACCTTGCTATGTGTCCAACACACAGGAGTCTATCACACATCATCAGCAAACACAACACAGAACAGAAATATCAACACTTACTGGAGATGTCTGGGTCTGCAAATCGAGCCACCTCTCCAATAGTGTAGGGTGCAGGTCCACCTGTAAGGCATGGAAGGGAGATATGTGCTCAATGTCTGTGCACTGTACAACACTTCAAAATACAAATACTATGTGTAAAATTAACTCAGAAAGTAAAGCCTCTCAGACATGATGATATTGCATCCTACATACCACTGCAAACATGTACAGACCCGGGGACTTCAGTGAGTGATACACACATATCCGCACACATGCAGTGTCCCTAACTGTCATGGGGTGGCAAACATGCTCCTTCATTGGTGAGCAGACAAAATCATGGAGTGTATTCCTCTCATCATGTGTATCCATGAGAGACATGCAAAGCCACTTTCCGTGAGGACTGCAATACCAGTCACCCAGACATTGGGCCTGATTACAACTTTGGAGGAGGTGTTAATCCGTCCCAAAAGTGACGGTAAAGTGACGGATATACCACCAGCCGTATTACAAATCCATTATATCCTATGGAACTCGTAATACGGCTGGTGGTATATCCGTCACATTTGGGACGGATTAACACATCCTCCAAATTTGTAATCAGGCCCATTGTGACTAAGACCAATTTTAGACACACAGGTACAATGTACAGAAGCCAGGGACAGTTTGTCAGCCCTCAATTTGTATCATTTTCTGCATTTGATGTGCCACAGCTATGGTGAGTTGCACCAACCATAGAGATATGAACCCGTGTGCATACCTTTTGCCAGCCATCCCAATTGAAAAGTGGCACTACAACCTCATCAGTCTAAGATGTTACCTGAGGTAAGCTATTACTTGTTACGTATGTGTCAGAATCCAGTTCAGACATGTATCCGAAAACAATTGAGGGACACAATACTTACAACAAAAAAAAATCGGGATTTCCAATATATGTTTCCTGATACACTCACCGACCACACCTGAAACATATGTTTGAGCCACATTGCCATCATCAATTGACGTGAAGCCAGTACTAATTTTCAGGCTCCTGTTTTGTTTAGAAAGTTAGTCTATCTGTTGTGTCAACAAATGACGGTAATGTGTAGGAAAGTTGTATACCTCACAGGCAACTGTGGCTCATATCTATACCTAATTTGCACCGTATTTGTGTTGCTGTTTGACACAAAGGCGGCGCAAACTTCCAAAATACAATTGTATTTTCTAAGTTTGCGCCGCTCTTGCTTCAAAACAGGTCGCAATTGCGGTGCTAACAAAGTAGAAATATGGCCCTGTGTGTTTCACTAGCATTCCACATGTTCAAAAACATTGCCGACAGAATATGAACAATTCAGCTTCTGTCACTACAGAGCATTTAAACGTGCACATTACTCTGATTTGTAGTAACCAACAGGGCCACCAATTACAATCCCCAGGTGGTCCAGCAGATCTTGCTCCCTGGCAACAAGGTTGGGCCCAGCGGTGCTTCAGCTTGTGGTCATTTTGCGGTGTGTTGTAAATTCTGTGCAGATGGTACAACACCTTTGCCCACCAGAGCCTCCTTTCCTCTGTGTGATAGCCTTGGATCACACGACCACCTGCCTCTATCATCAGGGGTAGGAAGTGGCACACCAGCCAAATACAGCCACCCAGCTCCTCCTCTCCCATCCTGCCAAGACCAGGCCTACCCAACATTATAGTAACAAAAATAAAGAGGGGAGAAAGGGGAACAAAGGAGAATAGAGGGAAAGTAGGACAGGAAAATACAAAAAAACTACAAACACAGCCCAACTATACCCAATCTACCACAACCCACAACAGACTCCAAACACAACAAAGACAAATGTTAACAACACAACTGACCACAAAAACACTCAGACAGGATACCACAGACAGTTATTATACACAAAAAGACAATTTAAAGACCACACTGGAGACAAAAATCACAAAATGCACAAAGAGACAGGTCTATACACAGCCACACAGTCAGGAAATATCACAGACTGCAAAGTGAAAGTACACCCACTGTACCAGTTCTGTAAACAGGATATTCTATTACATCACTTCCTGCCTCAAATACGGTGCGTTTGTATTGTTATGCGTCAAAATATAATGCCGCTTACAGTCTGTGCGTCATTTGTTTTGATGCACTTGATAAGAAATAACCCAGCATCCATACTGTTAAATATGTGTTATACTTAACCAATTTTACGGGGGGACAGTGTGGGAATTACCGCTCAGGGCCAATGAATGTTTCAGGGCATTGTGCGTCATATTTCGATGCATATGGGTCATTTTTAGACGTATGTCCGTCAAAATTTCTGTCATGAACAGGGTTTGGGTCATTTCTCATTTTGAATGGGACATGACAGTTGTGAAAATACAGAGATAGGCTGATTGCACCCACATTGGGCATTATGGTGTATGGGCACATGTGACAGATCATACTACTGCGGACCATGATCCTCTACTTGGTGTACTGGATTTTCATGCATCACTGACGCAATACATGGCCAAACCTTTGGGATACAATTATGTATTACGCAGTTTGGGCATGTTTTGCGTCAAGAGGGGATAGCAAGGCAACGCAACTCACTACAATAACTCAAAGCCTATGGGTCAATGTGTGTGAATTGGCTACTACTATTGTTATTGACCCACTGTGTGAACATCACAAGATGCATTTTTGCTAATCTGCTGGTATGTATGTGTCCAATCCTCAGATGCAAGTCAGTGTGGAAATGAGAGACATGTTTTTGTCATACACATAGCAAGAACTGCTGTGTGCAGTTGTTTGGAACATAAACACCACCAATGACAAAGCATGCACTGAATAGATAGCAGACGGTTGTTCATGTCAATGTTCCAAAACTTAGCCATAACATGTCCTGGAATGTTGGATACTACTTCCTAGGCACTTGTTTGTTAACCCACCATGAGTCAGGCATGGGCTCATACAATGTGGGTACCGTGTTTGTGACACGTAGTCACTTATATAATACACAATTGTAATGTTACGCCACAGTTGGAGCCATATAAGTGAGCCTCTCTTGTGGCAGTGGAGGACCAGCAGACCAAGCAGCACGTGTTCACATATTTCCAGTGGTAAAATGCACAGAGGCTTCTGGTTCATGTGTGTGGGCCAATGTTGAGCCTGTATAATTATTGGGGTCTATGTTGTCACAGTTACGTGCAGGTCTAGTCAGGAGTCTGTGGAGCTATTTCCTGTATTTACAAAGTATCCTTCCCAGATCAATAGAAGGAAAGCCAATGGGGATTTGAGAACATACATGGGGATGGTCCAACCCTGTCACTGCAGACGTGTTATGAGACTGTCAATAGGGCAACCTTGGTTTGCTGACAAAGTTAATGTCTCTGGAATCTTATACCGGCAGGTTTCTTGACAACATTTGTACACAGGTTGGCCTTTAAAATACCCACAGCATCTGGAAACATCAGTGCCTCTGTGCTGATTACTCACAGCTATTTACCACACAAGTCCCATCAATATGTTGGGAGCAATGTGAATCAGCGTGTGGACTGTTAGAGTCCTAACATGTGTAGACATTTCATGCACAATATCTGATGTTGTTTGTTGTGCTGGAGGCACCATACCCAATCCATGCATACAGCCATGGTACACTGTCACAATTTGTCACTCATGCATACATGAGACCCAGACAAGGGATAGGCCAAGATTCGGCTATTTGGAGACAAGTTCCCCCCATGGTGCAATAAATAAACTGATTATGCCATACAATGTATTTGAGTATGCATTGTAGACCCACCTGACACAATACCCCAGGAGGATTATGAGGGTTGTGAAAGCAACTATGATACAAATGTAGGCCCAAGGAACCTTTAGGGTAACGCTAAGACAGGAGCCAGTCAGGCTCACTGGATGCAGGGTCAATCAGGTTCCAAACATTTCACAAGGTAAATACACAGTGGCCAGACTGAGAGTGGTCAAAGGAGGAACAAGACAGTGGAAATGGAAAAGTGTGTTTGTCCTGTGTGTTGGAAAGTAACACATTAACCCAAGGGCTGTGTTACACAGCTGATTTATACTGGAAGGCATAACAGTGGTATGGATGAAATAGCAGCTTCTATGCTGTTCCAAGCAGCTGCAAGGGCAGTGCATGTTCAAATGGCTGGTGTCCATGGAGGTGCTAACAGGTGTGTGCAGCATCAGTCTCTCACAAGTCCTGTAGGTGAGATTCAAGTTCAAATGGCCAACAGTACCTTTCACATGGGAAGCAATGTACAGGTGATAACAGGGCTTAGAGACTACAAGCCAGTGCATTATTTAACCTGATGTCCATGCAGACAGAAGTACAATGACTATGGCATACCATGCTAAAGAGGGTAGCACACTGGATTTACATTGTGGGTCTGGGAGTGTGTAGAGGAGGGATTATCTTGGGACACATATTTCCATTCCAGGAACCTCTGACAAAGGGTGGGGTGAGACCGGGAACATGTGTGTGCCAGGACTTAGGACATGGGCTGCCATGTGCAGAGGATGTCATATGAACAATGCTAGAAATACCTGGGGCACTTGCGCTATGACTTTGCTGCTTATATGGAAATCTAGTCACACATAGTAGTCCTTGCAAAGATAGCTGATGTAACAGTTACTGCTGTCAAGGATCTGGTCATACATTCCTGTTACTAATGCAATAGCACATCCACTGCCTCATGTAGGAAGCATTTTTTTCCATTATTGACTGATGGTGTCTTAATTGTGTGTCATATGCTGCAATGAACCATGTTGCCAACATGTATGTGTGAAATAGGTGTGGTCCTCTGCTATTGCCCTTCAAATGGGGCATGTACAGGATATATGTCATTTACAGTGTGAGTGAATGTGGCTGTACAATCATACGCATCTAACTAGTTTAGCAATGTTCTATGTCCTAATCGGTATTTCAGCAATGCTCCATGAGGCTACACTCTGATTCTGATAGTTAGAGATAATGTTATGCAAAAATGATTATCCAGACCATGATATGGTGATTAGTATAGGTGTTTATTTACATATGGTAAGACGGCGGTGATGGGTGAGTAGGGTTAAAAGAAAGTTTGGGCAATATGTTGTCTCCGACGCAATACTGCAGCTGTGTTTGGAGGGTCCCCCTCATGTTGATGGCCAGCATCCTCCTCTTCCTCCTCTTCAGGCATTTGTGGATCGGGTTCATATAGGGGAATGTTCCTTCTTACACATATGTTGTGCACGATGGCACACGTCAAAATTATTTTGCACACCATTTCTGGTGAGTATAGGAGGCTGCCTCCGGTGATGTCGAGGCACCTGAATCTTGACTTCAGGATGCCAAAGGTCCTCTCGACTATGGTGCGTGTCATCCTATGTGCCTCATTATAGGCACGCT
Source organism: Pleurodeles waltl (assembly GCF_031143425.1). Taxonomy (NCBI): domain Eukaryota; kingdom Metazoa; phylum Chordata; class Amphibia; order Caudata; family Salamandridae; genus Pleurodeles; species Pleurodeles waltl. The sequence goes on from NC_090436.1 coordinate 900,717,062, forward strand.
CTGCTGCAGTGCTTGGGTTGGCAAATGGGTTCATAATCCATGGCTGGATCCCATACCCCTGATCAGCTGAAAAAGAAAATGAGTGAGAACATGTTGATGTAGCTTTCCCCATAAATATCACTTTGCATGGCAGTAGTTCTCTTGTGTTGTCTGTGACTCATCTGTGTTTGTGTTATTGTGTGGATTCCTAGGCTTCTAGGATGTACCATCAGCATTGGGTTGTTTCCTTATCTGAACGGGTGTTTGGCTGTTGACCGGATGTCAGCAGTATTTTTGGAGAGTTGCAGTAAAGTGTGTACTCCTTTGCATTGTGACTTGTGAAACAGGTGTTCCTGTGTCTTAACTGGGGGTGAGATGATAGTTCCATACACAGAATCAATTTGACAGTGGTGGTAACACGGTTGCACCTAGGTAACCTGGACATCCCATACAATTTGACATATGCAATAGATTAATTTAAGCATCAGTGAGACCCTTAGATTTTGCAAGGTGACAATGTGCAAAACATCTTCGTACGTTGTGAGCACTGACATGTTAACAATTGACTATGCACTAATTTCACGTGTGACAAGTTCACTGCAGACCTATTTCTCTGCCCTTGCCAGGTCGACTCAGGTTTTTTACGTGTTCCTAAACTACTAAACATGTTCAGGTTCCGATGGCTAACTTAGTTGTGAGGTTGTCATTTAGAGTTTCAGAAGGTCCGTATGGCAGTACATCTGTTGTGTGTGTGTTAATTTGTCGCAATGCGTATGTGTAGGAATGTGCACTTTCAATATTGTCCCATCAATATGTGTTCTTCGCACAGTCCACTTGCTTCTTGGTAGTGGGCAATGTGAGAGCAGGAGTGATGTGAGATATTGGTACGGCCTCAAAGATTGCACGTGACCGTCATTGTAGTCATCATCATGCTATGTGTGTCATGGTGTTTGACCTGCAGCAAAAAACATTACACACCCCTTACACAGTACATATTGGTTTGAAGGGTGTTGGATTGAGATTTATTGATGTGATATTGAAAGTTTAATCTTCCCAGATGTACTGCCAGTTGGGGCCATGTGTTTGTCATTGTGTTGTTTTAAATTTTTCCCTTGTGTCTGTAGAGTGGCATCAGTTGTTAACTGGAACGGTCATTTGTCCCTAGGTGTGTCTCCCATTGGGTGAAGACATCCAACATGCCTAGCGGTGTCACAACCTCAGTGTGTTCCTGTCCACGTGTCGATGTCGTGGTGTATGTGTTGTGTGTCCTACAGGGTTGCTGTGCAGTGTGTATATAAGTAGGTTTCTGTACTTACCAAAAAGTAGTCCATTTCTATAACGTCCATCCTGGAAGTGTTGATTGATGGTGCAGTGATGGAAAATGAATGAATCTTGTACACGCCCAGGATACTTTTCCACGATGTTGGTGATCAGTCCCCGGTGATCGACAATGGCCTGCACATTGATGGAGTGTGTGTGCTTCCTGTTGTGGTGTAGATGTTCGGTTGCAGCAGGTGGCACAATGCGTACATGTGTGCAGTCAATGGCACCAAGGACGTGCGGGAAGCCATTAATTTGGTAAAACCCCTGTTTTGTCTCCTGCTGCTTCTGCTGTGTGTTTGGGAAGCTGATGTGGCGGGGTGTGAGTGAGATGATGGCATCCAGTAACTTGGGTAGGAAGGCGGAGAAGGATGGCTATGAGATCCCAGCAACCAGGGCGCCAGTGGTTTGAAAGGAGCCACTTGCCAACATGTGTAGTACAGCTAGCAGCTTGGTTTCTGGTGGAATGGTGCGGGGTGTCTGCAAGCTGGGTGCCAACTGTGGATCAATATTGCGCAGCAGCTGCTGAATGGCTTGCCAGTTAAGCCTGTACCTCTGAATGATGTCTTGTTGGCGAAGTCCCATAAGGGTTGTCCTGGTGTGGAACATCCTGTCCTGCCTTCTGCGTTGCCTTTGGGGTCCCTGCTGGTGTTGTGGAAGCTGCTGTTGTTGGTCCTGTGCTCTGCGTGCATGCTGGATGAAACGCACCTCCAGGTCTTCCTTTTGGAGCTCTGCAGTTGCTTCTGTGTGTTTTCATTAAATACAGGTGTGTTTGCCCCATTTTAACGTCTGCCCTGACCCAGGCGTTTTTTTTCTTTTTTACGCAAATCGGGTTGTGCGTCATTTTCCAACTCCGCCTCCCGGCCGTGCGTCATTTTTGCACGGTAGCATAAATAAGGCGCACGAGTGTTTAAGTCATTTTTGGGATGGGAACGCCTACCTTGCATGTCATTAATGCAAGGCAGTTTCCCGCATCCAGAAAATGACACACAGAGGGATTTTGGCATTCGCGGGCTCGGGAGTCAAAGTTTAAATATGGTGCATGGTTTGCACCGATTGTGCGTCAAAATCTTTGAAGCACATTCGGCGCAAAAATAGTATAAATATGCCCCCAAGTATAACAGAATAACCAAACTCCATCGAACTACAAGGTGTATCAGTACAGCAAGTACTTGAGTGTTATAGACAAAATGAATACTCAACCAAGAAAGAATTGGACATCTTTGTAGAAATTCTATGTAGAGCATTGCATGTAACTGGAAAGTTATTTCGATAGAGTAGGTAGTATATGAAACTAAAACCTTCCTCAGGGGATATCCCTCTGACAAAGAAAGAAGGTTCTCAGGAAACCAGTTGCTGACAAAGTCTTCATGGAAATTCTAAATGTGGCCCTGTCTCCAGCCACCTCTCTTCTATTCCTGTATCTTCACCACCAGCCACAAGAATGCAGACAGTACACTACTTCCATTGTCCAGAAAAGCTGGCATCTAATTTGTTTTTGTCCAGAATATTGGGTAGGGAATATCAACTTACCATAAAACCATAGCCAAAATATTGAGCGCAAAAATATTGAGGAAGTATAGATTTAGGGCCATATTTATACTTTTTGACGCAAAACTGCGGTAACGCAGTTTTGCGCCGAAAAAAATTGCGCCGGCTAACGCCATTCTGAAGCACCATGCGGGCGCCGTATTTATTCAATGACGTTAGCCGGCGTTAGCCGCCGGCGCTGTCTGGTGTGCGTTAAAAAAAACGACGTACACCAGGCAGCGCCGGCGTAGGGGGAAAATGGCGTATGGGCGTCCACAAATGGTGCAAGTCAGGCTGAGGCAAAAAAATCACCTCAACCCGATTTGCGCCATTTTTTTACGATGCCCAACCCCCATTGAAATGACTCCTGTCTTAGCAAAGACAGGAGTCATGCCCCCTGGCCCAATGGCCATGCCCAGGGGACTTCTGTCCCCTGGGCATGGTCATTGGGCATAGTGGCATGTAGGGGGGCACAAATCAGGCCCCCCTATGCCACAAAAAAAAATAAAAAAAATACTTACCTGAACTTACCTTAATGTCCCTGGGGTGGGTCCCTCCATCCTTGGGTGTCCTCCTGGGGTGGGCAAGGGTGGCAGGGGGTGTCCCTGGTGGCAGGGGAGGGCACCTCTGGGCTCATTCTGAGCCCACAGGTCCCTTAACGCCTGCCCTGACCCAGGCGTTAAAATCCGGCGCTAATGCGGGTTTTTTAGACCCGCCCACTCCCAGGCGTCATTTGTGCCCGGGAGTATAAATACGACGCATATGCATCGAAGTCATTTTTTAAGACGGGAACGCCTACCTTGCATATCATTAACGCAAGGAAGGTGTTCACGCAAAAAAATGACGGTAACTCCATGAACTTTGGCGCTAGACACGTCTAACGCCAAAGTATAAATATGGAGTTAGTTTTGCGTCGAATTTGCGTCGAAAAAAACTACGCAAATTCGGCGCAAACGGAGTATAAATATGCCCCCCAATGTTCTTGACTCCACATCTAGGTTCCTTTAAGATCTCATCAAGGTATATGTGGAGTTGAGTATAATAACTCCAAATATACCTTACATCTTATACTTGTTTAAGTACAATAAACCTATACACCTTTCAATGTGTTGGTCCTTGATATTTTGGCTGCAGTATTGTGGTAAGTTAGTCTCCCTACCCAGTATTTTGCATCTCCACCCGCATCCTCCATCTTCTGTCATGCTTGATCAGGACCATCAAAAATGGATCAGCTGGGATCAGTACTCGACTTACACACACACCCCCCACACACAGACACATGCTCACACACACACACACACACACCTACATGTGTTACCATCCTTGTGGGGACTATGGCCCTCATTACGACCCTGGCGTTTGGTGAGAAAGTGGCAGTGATACCGCCAACAGGCTGGTGGTAACTACTGCCAAATTATGACCATGGCGGAAAGATCTCCGAAAGACACCCAATGTACCACACCGACCGACAGGGCGGAAACAACAGGCACCACGGCGGTAGCTGCCTACAGTCAGGCGGAAGTCAAAGTTCCGCCCACCATATTACGACAAGACAATCCACCACCTTTCCCGCAGTGATACCAATGACATCAAAAGCCTGGCGGAAACACTGCACAGAAGTGAAAGGACTCACCATTGGAGACACAGGGAAGAACCGCGCAGCCATGGAACCAGAACTGCAAGTGTTCCCGATGATATTCTAGGTCCTACTCCACCATGAACACCAATGCCGGCGAAGACGACGACGGTGATTACATCTGCCTAGTACACAATGGAGGGGGGGAAGAAAACGAGAATGACACACACACACGCACCATACACACCCAAGACACACACACCATACACACAACCAGCTGCCAAAGAAAATAAGTTAATCCCAGTAAATCAGCTGAATAATGCAAGGACAACAGGAATTGACTAAAATGATTGTAATAAGATCAACACAGTATAAATAATAATTTTGCCAATGCAACAGATATGTAGAAATGTACTAAAAAGGGTCACTGCCCAGTCCTCAGTTCATATGGGGCACATGGCAACAGGGCAAAGTCCAAGGCCCCACTTGTTACCTGCACCAAAATGGAGAGAACACTGCAGGAGCATCCGTTGGCAAATAGGCAGGCACCTTGGGGGGGGACACCTCAGCCGGATGCGGAAACAAGCCCACTGGTTCTGGAGGGGGCAACATGCCCTGTGCTTGGTCCTGGGGAGTGATAGGCCACAGTCTCTGGAGTGGGTGTCTTCCCCACTGGTTCTGGAGGGAGCAGGCTGCACAGCAGCCCATGGGGGCAGGATCACATTGCATCTGCTGGTGGAGACGGCTGCACTGTGGTGGTGGTGATGGTAGTGGGAGGCTCCTTCTCAGCCCCTGCACCCTCCAATGGCTGCACTGTGGTGGTAGTGGTGGTGGTGGTGGTAGTAGTAGGAGGCCCCTGCTCAACCCCTGTGCCCTCCGATGGCTGCTCTGTGGTGTTGGTGATGGTAGTGGGAGGCTCTTGCTCAGCCCCTGCACCCTCCGATGGATGCACTGTGGTGGTGGTGGTAGTGGGAAACTCCTGCACAGCCCCCGCACCCTCCGATGGCTGCACTGTGGTGGTGGTAGAGGGAGGCTCTTGCTCAGCCCCTGCATCCTCCGATGGCTGCACTGTGGTGGTGGTAGTGGGAGGCTCCTGCACAGCCCCTGCACCCTCCAATGGCTGCACTGTGGTGGTGGTGGTAGTGGGAGGCTCCTGCACAGCCCCTGCACCCTCTGATGACTGCACTGTGGTGGTGGTGTTAGTGGGAGACTCCTGCACAGCCCCCACACCCTCCAATGGCTGTACTGTGGTGGTGGTAGTGGGAGGCTCTTGCTCAGCCCCTGCACCCTCCGATGGCTGCACTGTGGTGGTGGTGGAGTGGGAGGCTCCTGCACAGCCCCTGCACCCTCCAATGGCTGCACTGTGGTGGTGGTGGTAGTAGTGGGAGGCTCCTGCACAGCCCCTGCACCCTCTGATGGCTGCACTTTGGTAGTGGTCGTGGGTGGCTCCTGCACAGCCCCTGCACCCTGCAATGGCTGTACTGTGGTGGTGGTGGTAGTGAGAGGCTCCTGCTCAGCCCCTGCCCTCTGCGATGTCTGCACAATAACGGTTGGTGGTGGGGACTCTGTGACAGCTGCTGGTGCAAGCTCATTCCCCTTCTTGCCTGCTGGTGCAGGCTCCTTCCCCTTCTTGCCAGCTGGTGTAGGCTCCTTCCCCTTCTTGCCAGCTGGTGCAGGCTCCTTCCCCTTCTTGCCAGCTGGTGCAGGCTCCTTCCCCTTTTGGATGTCTGGTGCAGGCTCCTTCCCCTTCTTGCCTACTGGTGCAGGCTCCTTCCCCTTTCAGCAGGCTTGTGCAGGATCCTTCCCCTTCAGTATTTGTGGCCTGGAATCCTTTCAACCACGAGTAGGTGCGGATGGAACTGGGCCCGTGGACTGTGTTGATGAGGTGCTTGGCTGGGTTCTTTATACCCTGGCCATACATGCATGGGGGGGAAGGGGTAGGGAAGAGGTCAATGGTGGGAAGGAAAAGCTTTTTACGGACATTGGTGTGGGAAGAGGGAGAAGTAATGGGAGTGGTGGATGAGGGAGTGGTTTTGGTGTCTGTCTACTGGATTTGGATGCAGGTGCATGGGCTGTATGCTGTGTGAGGTGGTTGGCTGTTGGATGTTTGAGTGCTTGTGTTTGTGTACTTTAGGAGGGGGGACAGACACACTGGGAGAGGACACAGGGGAAGTGTGCATGGATGTTGTGGAGATGTCTGCCAGTGAGGTGTGTGTTCTGCTTGGTGTGGTGATGATGCAGGTAGTGGATGATGATGTAGTGCATGCAGGTGTGAGTGTGGACATAACTGGGTGGGAGGTGGAGGAGGAGGAAGAGGGAGAGACAGTGGAAATAGTGGATGTAGTTGTGTCTGCAACTCGATGGTGTTTGTGTGAGTGCCTCTGGGATGAAGTGTGGTGTTGTGTTTGCCTGTGACACTCTTGGGTGTTGTCCTGTGTGCATGCCCTTCTAGCTGTGTGTTTGGGATGGGTTGGGTTTGAGGAGAATGGGACTGGGAGGTGGAAGTTGGAGGTGGGACGGTAGAAACAATGGCTCACATCAGTGAGGAGGCCAGAGCCTGGATCGATCTCTGTTGGGCCACCAATCCACCGTGAATGCCCTCCAGGAATCTATTAGATTGTTGCATATGGGCTGCCAGCCCCTGGATGGCATTCATAATGGTTGACTGCCCTACAGAGATGGATCGCAGGAGGTCAATAGCCTCCTCATGCAGGGCTCAATGGGGCAAGGCCTGAGGTGCCTTGGGCGAAGGAGATGCCTACCCTCCTGGGTGAGCGCACATGGGAAACTCGATGAGGGGCTGCTGGGAGGGCGGTGCTGGTATGGGGGGTGGGGGCTGTACCATTGTCCTCTCCAGTCTCCACCGTGGTGCTCTCCTCACCCTCCGTCCCACTGGTGCCCTCACCGTCGTTGGACTCTGCCTCCAGGGTCCTGTGGGATGCAGCTCCCTCCTTTGCCTCCGGGAGCCTTTGCTCATCCGCCAGATGATGCTAATGCGCATAAGGACAGGATGACAAAACAAGAAAGGGGGGGAGAGAGACAAAGGATACACTGGGTCAATGACTGCACCAACACCACCATTGGCATACACAGCACCCTCACACACAGGGAACAGACCTACGCACTATGCATTGCACCACCACTGATATTATTAGCCACCAAGGCATGAGGAGGGTCACACACCCCTAACTGCAGCACTCCTGGCAGCCACACGGCCCTGGCCAGTTGTAGATGCTAACAAGCTAGGTAGGCAGTATTATCCCTTCAGACCCCTAGCCACCAGAGGACCTATGCTGTTATGTCTGGCCTGGCCTAGGGGCACACAACCACCACCCGGATACCACCCCACCATGGGTAAGTTGTAATGATAGCCACTGTACTCACCCTCTTGTGGCTACTGTGATGCCCTCAAGCGCCCATCCAGCTCTGGATAGGCCACCGCCAGTATGCGGGCCATCAGGGGGTCAGGGTTCGACGGGCACCCCTTCCTCGTTGGGATGCCATCCTGAGTCGGGCCTCTGCCGTCTTCCATGCCCAGGTCCTCCCACTGTTTGTGACAGTGGGTGCTCCGTCTGTCATAGACCCCGAGGGTCCACACCTCCTTGGCGATGGCACACCATATACCCTTCTTTTGATGGGCGCTGACCTGCAGAGGCAATACAAACACGAAAACACCATTAGACAAACAGTCCAGCCAGTTACACATATGGCCAACCATACCAGTTTATAGCACTATTGGAACACACATAGCCCAGCACTCAATGTCTATCCAGCAAGGAGGACATCCCCCCCTTACACGGAGCTGTCACACACACCTCCATAAATGCATGCCACATGCATCGTGCCCACAGTGTACTCACCTGTTGGTCTGGAGGCCTATACAGCAGTCCGTATTGGGGTAGGACCCCATCCACCAGTCTCTCCAACTCCTCCGAAGTGAAGGCTGGGGCCCTTTCCCCCGACACACAGGCCATGGTAGGTTCCAGACACAGGTCACAGCAGCACATGCAGTGCAGGTCCTCTCATATGGAAGGTCAGGTAAGAAGTGAGGAATCAGATAGAAAATGGTGGTCACGTCCGTGGCGGTGCAAACCGTCACCGCCAGCGTAGATAACCATTGGCCACTGTACTCCATAGGGCCCAATATTAACCAATGAGGAATTGCATGGCGGTTCCTGACCACCTCCCACCACGGCGCACAACGTCAGCGGAATTACCTCACTTCCACCTGTCCCTCCATACAGGACAGGTGGACGCCATTTTGGGGGGGCAGCCCTACGGAATAATGCTGTGTCACAGGAGAAATAGGAACATACTGGACAAATCACACTGACCCATTACATGTTTACAGAATGCAAACTACTGTTGTGGCTCCATTGTTCAGTTTGTGACAGGATCCTCACTCTTTTGTCCCATAGATTCCTACCGCTGTGGATGCATAGAAGATGGAGACGTACCCCCTTGTACACACCCCTAGTGGACTTGGCTACACTGGAGGGCAGGCACATTATCCTTACCAATAGACTTGACAGGGCCACAATCACAGAGCTGTGTGCCAATTGGAACCTGACCTGACATCTGCTATCCATCAGCCCACTGGGACCCCCCCTCTTGTGCAAGTGCTATCTGTACTCCATTTCCTGGCAACTGGTTCTTTCCAAGTGACAGTGGGCTTGGCAGCAGGAATGTCACAACCAATGGTCTCAATCGTGTTGACAAGAGTTTTGTCTGCCCTGATAAAACACATGTGTAGCTACATTGTTTTCCCCCAGATTGAGGATTTGGCCACAGCGAAGGCCAAGTTTTATGCAATGGGACATATCCCCAAAATAATTGGGGCGATTGATGGAACACATATTGCATGTGTCCCCACCTGCGAGAATTAACAGGTGTTCAGGAATCGTAAGTTTCCACTCCATGAATGTGCAGATGGTGTGCTTGGCAGACCAGGACATCTCCCATGTATCAGTGCAAAGTATCCTGGGTCGGTGCATGATGCCTTTGTCCTAAGGAATAGCAACATACCAAATGTGATGGCCAAACTACAGAGGCACAGGGTGTGGCTAATAAATGAGGTCTGGTTCCCACCCAGTATATGTTGGTGTATGGGTATGGTGTTGACCAAATAGGATGGTGTGTGGCTAAATGTTGTCCCTCCATATTTGCAGGGGACTCTGGTTACCCAAACCTATCATGGCTGCTGACCCCTGTGAGGAATGCCAGGACAAGGGTAACAGAACGTTATGAGGCACATGGGCGAACCAGAAGGATAATTGAGAGACCCTTTGGCCTCCTGATGGCCAGGGTCAGGTGCCTCCATCTAACAGGTGGATCCCTGTGCCACGCACCCAAGAAGGTCTGCCGGATAGTAGTGGCATGCTGCATGTTGCATAACCTGGCCCTCAGATGACATGTACCTTTTCTGCAGGAGGCGGAGACTGGAGATGCCCCTGTGGCAGCAGGAGTCCCTGTGGACAGTGAGGATGAGGAGGCAGAGGATGAGGACAACAAAACATCTGTGATCTGTCAATACTTCCAATGATACACAGGTAAGACAGTGCAGCTTTATATTTCAATGACTTTGGTTATAATCTGTGTGGCAATATCATGCTGGTATTTCCCACGTCTATGCCCATTTACTGTTCCCTCTAGCTATTTGTTAGACCTGACAGCCTTAGGGTGGTCACCCCTAACGTTTTGCCTGCCTCCCTCCACTATTTAGATACTGTTTTTGCTGGTCTTAAGACTCTGCACACTTTACCACTGCTCATTGCTAAAGTGCATATGCTCTCCCCCTTTAAACATGGTAACATTGGATCATACCCAGTTGGACTATTTAATCTACTTATAAGTCCCTAGTAGAGTGAACCATATGTGCCCAGGGCCTGTAGATTAAATGCTACTAGTGGGCCTGCAGCACTGATTGTGCCACCCACTTAAGTAGCCCCTTAACCTCGTCTCAGGCCTGCCAGTGCAAGGCCTGTGTGTGCAATATCACTGCCAATTCGACTTGGCATTTAAAGGTACTTGCCAAGCCTAAAGCTCCCCTTTTTCTACATATTAGACTTAGTTATGCCCTAGATAACCCATAAGGCAGGGTGCTGTGTAGGCAAAAGGCAGGACATGTACCTGTGTAGTTTAGATGTCCTAGAAGTGTAAAACTCCTAAATTCATTTTTTACACTGCGGTGAGGCCTGCTCCCTTCATAGGCTAATATTGAGGCTGCCCTCATACATTGTCTGAGTGGCAGCTGCTGATCTGAAAGGAGTAGGAAGGTCATATTTAGTATGGCCAGAATGGTGATATAAAATTCTGCTGACTGGTGAAGTTGGATTTAACATTACTATTTTAGAAATGCCACTTTTAGAAAGTGAGCATTTCTCTGCACTTAAATCTTTCTGTGCCTTACAATCCACGATTGGCTGGGTTTAGTGGACAGCTCCTTGTGCATTCACTCAGACACCCCAAACACAGGATACTCACCCTCACTTGCATACATTTGCATTTTGAATGGGTCTTCCTGGGCTGGGAGAGTGGAGGGACTGACACTTGCATGTCAAAGGACAGTAGCCTGCCCTCACACAAGGGACTGCCACACCCCCTACCGGGACCCTGGCAGACAGGATTGAGCTGAAAGAGGACCTAGTGCACTTCTAAGCCACTCTTTGAAGTCTCCCCCACTTCAAAGGCACATTTGGGTATTTAAACAGGGCCTCTGCCCATACCAACTCAGACACTTCCTGGAGAAGAAACCTGAACCAGAACCTGCATCCTGCCAAGAAGAACTGCCTGGCTGCCCAAAGGACTCACCTGTCTGCTTTCTGTGAAGAAATGCTGCCTTGCTGTTGCCCTGCTGCCTTGCTGCTCTCTGGCTGTGGTGAAGAAGTGTTCTCCAAGGGCTTGGCTAGAGCTTGCCTCCTGTTCCCGGTAGTCTCAGGACCAAAAAGACTTAGGGTGTCACTACAACCAAGGCGGTCTTGCAAGAAGACCGCCGAGGCTGCGGGAGACAGAATACCGCCATTGCCGGCGATATTCCTGGCTCCCTATTATGATATTTCCACTGGGCCAGCGGACGGTAACAGTGTTACCGTCCGCTGGCCCAGCGGAAATGTCACATCAACATTGCTGCCAGCTCGTAATAGAGCCGGCGGCAATGCTGATGTGCAGCGGGTGCAGTAGCACCCGTCGCACATTTCACTGCCCGAAATTCGGGCAGTGAAATGCGCGACGTGGCTATGCCTGGGGGCCTCTGCACTGCCCATGGCAAGTGCATGGGCAGTGCAGGGGCCCCCAGGGGCACCCCAAGTCCCCTTACCGCCAGCCTTTCCATAGGCTGGCGGTCGGGGACTCATAATCCCCAGGGCAGCGGTGCTTGCACCGCTGCCCTGGGGATTATGACCGCCAGGCGTAAACCTGGCGGTGAATTGGAGGGGCCGGAGGTATGGCCGTGGCTTTTGCGCCACGGTCATGATTTCTGGCGGAACACCGCCAGCCTGTTGGCGGTGTTACCGCCACCTTACCGCCGGCTGCCAGGGTCGTAATGACCCCATTAATCCCTTCAAGGAGGACTCCTTGCCAGAAACGACGCACAGCCTGCACTGCGGTGAAAATTTCACCGCGTGCCGAACCGGAATGACGCAGCCTGACTTTGCATCAAGAAGATCAACGCAGAGCCAGCATAGCGACTGGAAATTCGACGCACGGCCCACCGGAACGACGAACAGCCAAGCAGGTATGATGCAGCCCGACTTCCAGAGAGGAATCGAAGCAGCGCCTGCCGTGCGATAGAAAATTTGCCGCAATGCCCACAGAATCAACACAGCTCCTATGACTTAATCCTGTCAGCGCAGGAAATCCACGCATGGTCCCTGGGGCGTACGAAAACCCCGCAACCCAAAGAGGATCCACGGCCGAGAACCAGAAATCGACGCACCGCCGTCCCTACGTGAAAACTAAACAACTCATCACTGTGTGCAGCCCGAGAAATCAACGCACTCCTTTGTTTCCACACATCTCCTCCTCTGCGGTTCTCGGTGGAGATTTTGCATGCGAAACAGGTACTTTGTGCTTGAAAGAGACCTTGTTTGCTTTTAAAAGACTTAAGACACTTTATATCACTTTTACAGTGACATATGAACATATACTTATTGCATTTGAATCCTTTTGACCTGCATCTTATCCAGATAAATATTATGTATTTTTCTAAACGCTGTGTGGTGTATTTTTGTGGTGCTATATGGTGTTATGGTGTAAACGTATGATTTATTGCACAAAAACTTTAGACATTGCCTTCTAAGTTAAGCCTGACTGCTCAGTGCCAAGAGACCAGATGGTGGGCACAGGATAATTTGGATTGTGTGTGACTTACCTTGACTAGAGTGAGGGTCCTTGCTTGGACAGGGGGTAACCTGACTGCCAACCAAAGACCCCATTTCTAACATTGGTTATCAGCGGTGAGGATAGGACTTGTATTTGTGCAGTGGCATACAGTAGCTAAGTATTTCACTACCTACCCACAGTTGAAGGTCAACTTGATTTTTATCTCTTTCTGCAATTTCGTTTTTCCTGACAATTTTTTACTAAAATACTCATTCAACATGTCTCTGGCTGGGTCTCAAGCAGGAGTTTAAGATTTTGATCTGGCCATGCTGGAGACCTAAACTGTTAAACAGCTGAAGGGGTTCTCCAGAGATATGGGAGTACCTACCCAGAAAGCCTCCAGAAAGGAGGAATTCCAAATGGCGCAGAGGGCCTGGGCAGAAGCACATTCAGAGGAGGATGCTGAGGAGAAGGGTCCAAAGGATGGCCCCTCAGAGGATTTTTCACCATCAGTGGATGATGTTACCACTGCAATTGTGCCCCCTGCCAAACCAGGGAGCAGTGTCTCTGATCAGGGCCTGACCACAGAGGAAAGGAGAGAAGAGAGGGAATTTCAATTGCAAATGGCAAGGTTGAAAATTGAAGCTCAACAGGAGGAAAAGAGGGCAGAGAGAGAAGCCAAACAGGCTGAATTTGAGAGAGCAGCCAAGCAGATTGAATCTGAGAGAGCTGAGGTTGCAGCTGAGAGAGCTTTGACTGAGAGTAAACTTTTGATGGCTCATGAACTGAGTCTCAAGGAGCTGGAGATTAAGGCAAGACAGTCTGAGTCTAGCAGTGATGGTGGCAGCATACAGGCAGGACCTGTTGGGGAAAAAAAGGTTTGTATACCCAAGAATGTGGTGCCAAGTTTTGGGGTGTGAGACAACATTGACAAGTGGTTGGCTGCCTATGAAGTTGCACTAAGGGCCCATGGGACCTCTGAGGAGCAATGAGGGGCAGCCTTGTGGTTTTATGTACCAGCAGTGGGGAGGGAATCACTTCCTACACTAGCTCCACGTGATCAGAATGTCTATGCACCCATGAAAGCCACTTTACTGGCCAAGTTTGTGCTGGCCCCTAAGAAATACAGTCAGAGGTTTAGGGACAGCCCCAAACATTCCATACAAACTTGGGTAGATTGTTTTGATTTCTCCAACAAGGCACTAAATGGATGGGTGCAGGGCAGCAAAGCAGATGATTACAAAGGGTTATATGAATTGATTCTGAGAGAGCATATGCTCAGTATTTCTTTTACAGAGTTGCGCCAGAACTTGGTAGATAGTAAGCTAACTAATCCCAGGAAACTTGCTGAGGAGGCGGACCTCTGGATTAGCACCAGAGTGTCCAAGAAAGCATCGGGGGGGACACCCACAAAGGTGGTCAGGGTTCCCAACATTAGAAAGAGGGGGAGAAAAGCTTAAGGATAAGGAACTCTCAAAAGGCCCCCTAAACAATTCCCAAGGGGGAGGTGGTAACCATTCCTCTCCTTGGATTTAGGTAGAAACCAGGGTTCTTTGACAGGAAATTAGGGAAGTTCATCCCCAAGTGCTTAGAGTTCTACCAGCATGGACACTCTAAGGGCAACTCCCAGTATTCCAAGAGAGCACAGTCCACCACTGGACAGACACCTGGGTTGGCTAGTGTAGCGCTCAGGGGGGAGATAGTCCCAGTTAGTTTTGCGGGGCAAACAGAGGTGTCCCTAGTATCCCAGGGAGATATAGATGGTGCCTAAAGCCCACATGCCTGCGAACACTTCAAAGTATAGGCAGTGGGTCACCATTGGTGGTCAAAGGGTGGAGGCTCTGTGTGACACAGGAGCCAATATGACTACTGTCAAGAGTCAGCTGGTGTCAGCAGAGCAGATAGTCCCTAATACATTCCAACAGGTCATAGTCACTGAATCGTGAGAGTCACCTACCAGTGGCTCTGGTTCCCTTTGAGTTGGGGGTGGTGAGTCTCTGGTACTCTGAAAGTAGCTGTGAGTCCTGCCATGCCTGTAGATTGTCTGTTAGGCAATGATCTTGAGCATTCTGCCTGGAAGGAGGTAGAGCTCAGATCCCACCTGGAGATGTTAGGTTTGCCTGAGTGGGTCGCATGACCACAAGGTCCGTGGCTGCCCGGGAAGGGAGTCAAGGGTGTCTGGCGCCTGGAAAAATGGCCCAGACAGCTGCAAAGATGAAGGGCAAAAGGCACAGGAAACCCACCTCAGATGTTTCCACGGTGGTGGACGGGGCCCCCGAGGAAAAGGAGGCCCCTGAGCCAACTGGAGAGGACATAGCTGACCTGGGCAACCTGCTTGAACTTGCTGGCTGGCAAGTAGAGGGTGGGCCAACCAGGGCAGAATTCCGCAAAGTGCAGAAGGAATGCCCCACCCTTGAGGGTCTGAGGCGACAGGCCACAGCCCAAGCAGCTGGTGAAGCCTCTGGCAATCACCACATCTACTGGGAGAATTATCTCCTTTACAGTGATCCTAAGGTTCTGGCCATTGGGGCAGCACGTGTGCTGGTGGTCCCCCAGTGTTACCGGGCCTTCCTACTGGGTTTGGCTCACGACATCCCCCTGGCAGGACATCTGGGCCAAGACAAGACCATTGCCCGGCTTGTCACCCACTTTCATTGGCCTAGAATGCGGGTAGCCTCAGATAATTTCTGCAGGGTCTGCCCCACCTGCCAGGCTAGTGGGAAGACACAGAAAAGGCTTAAAGACCCCATGATCCCACTCCCCGTCATTGGCACCCCCTTTGAAAGGGTGAGCATCAATGTCATTGGTCCCTTGGACCCCAAAACTACCTTGGGCAACAGGTTTATCCTGGCTTTGGTAGACCATGCCACCCGCTATCCAGAGGCAATCCCTCTGAGAACAGTGACTGCACCAGTGGTGACCAGAGCCCTGATGGGAATATTTACCCATGTGGGATTCCCTAAGGAAGTTGTGTCTGACAGAGGCACAAACTTCATGTCTGCGTACATGAAGTCCATGTTGTATGAGTGTGGGGTGACCTACCGGTTTACCACCCTTATCATCCTCAATCCAATGGGCTTGTTGAGAGAGTCAATAAGACCCTTAAAGGCATGATCACTGGCCTACCTAAGGCCATGAGGCATAAGTAGGAAGTCCTCTTGCTATGCCTGCTGTTTGCTTATAGAGAAGTGCCCCACAAAGGGGTGGGGTTCAGCCCTTTTGAGCTTCTCTATGGTCACCCTGTCAGGGGACCGCTAAGCATAGTCAAGGAGGGCTGGGAGAAAGCTTCCAAGACACCTCCCCAGGATGTGGTCAGCTACATGCTGGCCCTCTGCAACCAAGCCCAAATCTTTTGGAAGCAGGTCAAGAGTAACCTTGAGACCAGTCAAGAGGTGATGAAGGAGTGGAATGACAGGAAGGCCACTCTGGTTGAGTTCTTACCTGGAGAAAAGGTTTGGGTAATGGAGTCAGTAGAGCCTATGGCTCTCCAGGACCACTGGTCTGGCCCTTTTGAGATCAAGGAGCAGAAGGGGGAGGCCACTTACCTAGTGGACCTCAAGACCCCTAGGCACCCCCTAAGGGTTCTCCATCATAACAGTCTCAAACCTCATTTTGAGAGGTCTGAGGTCAGTATGCTTTTTGTGACAGATGAGGGCATGGAAGAGGAGAGTGAACCTCTCCCCAACCTCCTCTCTGCCAAAGAAGGTGATGGGTCAGTGTAGGGTGTCAATCTCTGACTCCCTGACTCTAGATCAGAGAGGAGACTGCTATGAGTTGTTGGAGCAGTTCTCTTCCATGTTTTCCCTTACTCCTGGACTCAGCCATCTGTGTGTCCATGACATTGACACTGGAGACAGTCCCCCTGTAAAGAACAAAATGTACAGGTTGTCAGATAAGGTGAAGGCCAGCATCAAGGAGGAGGTCTCCAAGATGTTGGCTCTAGGGGTTACTGAGAACTCCAGCAGTCCCTGGGACAGCCCTGTGGTGCTGGTACCTAAAGCTGCTGCCCCTGGTGCAAAGCCAGAGCTCTGGTTCTGTGCAGACTACTAGGGTCTCAACTCAGTCACACAGACTGACGCTCACCCAATCCCCCGAGCTGATGAGCTCATTGACAGGCTAGGTGTTGCCAAGTTCCTGAGTACCTTTGATCTCACATCAGGGTACTGGCAGATCGGGGGCTAAAGAGAGATCTGCATTATCCACACCTGATGGTCATTACCAGTTCCGGGTGACACCCTTTGGGTTGAAGAATGCTCCTGCTACCTTCCAACGGGTGGTTAACGGGGTCCTCGCTGGCAAGGATGCGTACTGCCCAGCCTACCTAGATGACATAGCTGTCTATAGTTCCAGCTGGAAGGAACACCTGCTCCACCTCAAGGAGGTGCTTCAGGCTCTGCAACAGGCAGGCCTGACCATCAAGGCTCGTAAGTGCCATTTTGGTCAGGGTTCCGTGGTGTACTTGGGACAAGGTGCAGCCACTCCAGGCCAAGACTGAAACTATCAAGGCCTGGCATCCACCTAGAATCCAGACTGCAGTGAGAGCCTTCTTAGGCCTCACTGGATACTACCGTAGGTTTGTCAAGGGCTATGGTACCATTGTGTCACCCTTGACAGAACTAACATCCAAAAAGCAACCGTAGGTTGGTGAATTGGACAGAGTCTTGTCAGAAAGCCTTTGACTCCCTGAAGGAAGCCATGTGCACAGCCCCTGTGCTCAAGGCCCCTGACTACTCCCAGGAATTTATTGTGCAGACAGATGCTTCAGAGCATGGCATAGGGGCTGTTCTAGCACAGCTAAATGAGGAGGGCTCAGACCAACCAGTAGTCTTTATTAGCAGAAGACTATTACCACGGGAACAGAGATGGAATACTAAAGAGAAGCATTTGCTGTGGCCTTGGCACTTAAGAAGCTGGGACCATACCTGTTTGGGACTCACTTCTGGGTTCAGATAGACCGCAGGCCCCTCAGATGACTCATGCTGATGAGGGGTGAGAATCCTAAACTCTTGAGGTGGTCCATTTCACTACAGGGGATGGGCTTTACGGTGGAGCATCACCCGGGGATTGACCACGCCAACCCTGATGGTCTCCTCAGAAACTTCTGCCTTAGCGATGAGAGCTCCCAGGAGGTTGGCTACCTCTCTCCACTTTCAGCTGGGGGGGACATATGTTAGACCTGACAGCCTTATGGTGGTACACCTAACTTTTTACCTGCCTCCCTCACGTTTTAGATACAGTTTTTGCTGGTTTTAAGACTCTGCACACTTAAGTGCATATGATCTCTCCCTTTAAACATGGTAACACTGGATCATACCCAATTGGACTATTTAATCTACTTATAGGTCCCTAGTAGAGTGCACTATATGTGCCCAGGGCATGTAGATTAGATACTACTTATGGGCCTGCATCACTGATTGTCCCACCCACTTAAGTAGCCCCTTAACCTCATCTCAGGCCTGCCATTGCAAGGCCTGTGTGTGCAGTTTCACTGCCAATTCGACTTGGCATTTAAAAGTACTTGCCAAGCCCAAAACTCCCCTTTTCTACTTATGAGACACCCCTAAGGCATGCCCTAGGTACCCCATAGGGCAGGGTGCTGTGTAGGTAAAAGGCAGGACATATACCTATGTAGTTTACATGTCCTGCTAGTGTAAAACTCCTAAATTCGTTTTTACACTGCTGTGAGGCCTGCTCCCTTCATAGGCTAACATTGGGGCTGCCCTCATATTGTTTTAGTGGCAGCTGCTGATCTAAAAGGAGTAGGAAGGTCAAATTTAGTATGGCCAGAATGGTAATACAAAATCCTGCTGGCTGGTGAAGTTGGATTTAATATTACTATTTTAGAAATGCCACTTTTAGAAAGTGAGAATTTCTCTGCACTTAAATCTTTCTGTGCCTTACAATTCACGTTTGGCTAGGTTTAGTTGAGAGCTCCTTGTGCATTCACTCAGACACACCCCAAACACAGGATACTCAGCCTCACTTGCATACATATGCATTTTGAATGGGTCTTCATGGGCTGGGAGGGTGGAGGGACTGACACTTGCATGTCAAAGGACAGTAGCCTGCCCTCACACAAGGGACTGCCACACCCCCTACCGGGACCCTGGCAGACAGGATTGATCTGAAAGAGGACCTAGTGCACTTCTAAGCAACTCTTTGAAGTCTCCCCACTTCAAAGGCACATTTGGATATTTAAACAGGGCCTCTGCCCCTACCAACTCAGACACTTCCTGGAGAAGAAACCTGAACCAGAACCTGCATCCTGCCAAGAAGAACTGCCTGGCTGCCCAAAGGACTCACCTGTCTGCTTTCTGTGAAGAAATGCTGCCTTGCTGTTGCCCTGCTGCCCTGCTGCTCTCTGGCTGTGAAGAAGTGCTCTCCAAGGGCTTGGATAGAGCTTGCCTCCTGCTCCCTGAAGGCTCAAGACCAAAAAGACTTCATCTCTTCAAGGACGACTCCTTGTGCGGCAAAATTTGACGCACAGCCTGGCAGAAACAAAGCACAGCCTGCACCACGGTGAAAATTTCACCACACGCTGAACCAGAACGACGCAGCCTGACTTCGCTTCAAGAAGATCGACGCAGTGCCAGTGTAGCGACTGGAAATTTGACGCACGGACCACCGGATCGACGCACAGCCAAGCAGGAACGACGCAGCCCGACTTCCAGAGAGGAATCGAAGCAACGCCTGCCGTGTGGTAGAAAATTCAACGCAACGCCTACCAAATCGATGCAGCTCCTGTGACTTCATCCTGGCAGCACAGGAAATCTACGCATTGCCCCCGGGGCATCCGAAAACCCCTCAACCGGATGAGGATCCACGACAGAGCACTGGAAATCAAGGCACTGCCGTCCCTGCGTGAAAACTAAACGACGCATCACTGTGTGCCGCCTGAGGAATCGACGCACACCCCTTTGTTTCCATGCATCTCCTCCTCTGCAGTTCATTGCAGAGATTTTGCATGCGAACCAGGTACTTTGTGCTTGAAGGAGATTTTGTTTGCTTTTAAAAGACTTAAGACACTTTATATCACTTTAGCAGTGATATCTGATTTTAATCGTTTTGACCTGCATCTTATCCAGATAAATATTATATATTTTTCTAAACACTGTGTGGTGTATTTTTGTGGTGCTATATGGTGTTATTGTATGATTTATTGCACAAATACTTTAAACATTGCCTTCTAAGTTAAGCTTGACTGCTCAGTGCCAAGCTACCAGAGGGTGGGCACAGGATAATTTGGATTGTGTGTGACTTACCCTGACTAGAGTGAGGGTCCTTGCTTGGACAGGGGGTAACCTGATTGCCAACCAAAGACCCCATTTCTAACACTATTAATTTTGCAGATGCTGGTGATATGACAAATACTCCTGGTGTGATCACTACATTCAGCTACAGGTCATTTATCTATGCTCATTCTATGAACAGTTCATATGCAATGGTTGTACCTGTTTCAAAAAATACATATGTGGTATACATGACATACTCCAACTAGATTTTTTTCAAAGGGTGTTTATTTAGGTGCTAACATATAGGGGGAATGTGCAATGGGATGAAGTGTGCATTGTCCAAGGGGACATAGGAAGGGGAGCAATGGCAGTTCAACGTGGACAGGGTGACTGAGTGGGACACAAGAGGGACAATCAGGAGAGTCTCATTTCCTGGCGGGTGTCTTAGCATGTGTCACTGGCTTCTGTCTGGATCGCAGGGAACGTTTGCGGGTGGTTCACATTCTGCAGGGGGAGTGGTGCTGGTGGCCTGTGAGTCCTGTGGCGGGGCCTCCTGGTCACTAGCGGCAGTGTAAGTGTAAGGCTGTTCAGATGACTGGCTAGTGGCAGGGGCCCTCTGGTGAGAGACTGCCTCTCTCATAATGGTGGCCATGTCTGCCAGCACCCCTGCTATGGAGATCAGGGTGTTGTTGATGGCCTGCAAGTCCTCCCTGATCTTCTGGTACTGTCCCTCCTACAGCCGTCTGTTCTCCTGCACGTTGTCCAGGATCTGGCCCATCGTATCCTGGGAATGTTGACAGGCTACCAGGATCTCGGAGAGTGCCTCCTGGAGAATCGGTTCCCTGGGCCTGTCCTCCCCCTGGTGCACAGCAGTTTTTGGTTTTATATTGTATGACATTAGGCAATGTTCTGATAAGAATCTCGGAATATCTGTGAAAGAGGAACTTGGACTAGATTACTTTGCCCTCTTCTTTTGTAATACATGTAACATATGATCTAATGAGCTGTGCTTTAATCTTTTTTTGTTTGCTTGTTTACTTGGATATGTGATTTTAATTTGTACTTTGACTGACTGACTGGTGCACAGCAGTCCTCCCAGTGTCCCTGGTGGCCTGTGCCTCTGTCCTCTGAACCGTGTGACCAGTGCCACTGACCCCAGGTCCCTGATTGTCTTGGGGGTGAGGTGTGGCCTGGGGTCCCTGTAGAGGTGGACACACTGCTGATTGATGTTTTCTGGTGACAGAGGTGTGGGTACGCTTGGTGGGTGCTGTGGTGGTGTTTCCTGGTGGGGGAGGCTCTGTGGTGGCGTGTGACTGGGCTTGGGTAACTGGCTGTCCAGTGGTCCCTGATGGGCCAGATAGATCGTCCAGATCCTGAAGACCAGAGTTACTGTAATTACTGCGCCTCTTCTGTTGGGGGACGGATAGTGCTGGCACCTCCTCTCCGGTGACATTGGCTGGGGTACCTGTGGGGATGTCAGTGATGTGTTATGGTTAATGTATATGACATGTTGTACATTCCTGGCTTCCCCTCTATGGTTGGTGTTGCCCTGTCAGCTTTTACTTGTGTATGTTGGTGTATGGTGGGATTGTTAATTCTGTATGCTGTGCATGCTTTAGTGAAGGGTGTCCATGCAGGGCTGTTAGGGGTGTCCATGCATTGGTGGTGCATGCAGGGCTTGGGATGGGTGAGATGTGATGGTGGGGTGTGTGGCTGGTGTTGGAGTGATGGGAGTGAGGGTGGGGATATGTGATGGCATGCGGGTAGAGAGTGATAGAAATTGTAGAGAGGTGACTTACCAGAGTCCAGTCCTCCCCCTCTCCTGCCAGGCCCTCAGGATGCATGATTGTCAAGACTTGGTCCTCCCATGTTGTTAGTTGTGGGGGAGGAGGTGGGGGTCCACTGCCAGTCCTCTGGATAGCGAGTTGGTGTCTTGCTGCAATGGAATGTACCTTCCCTTGTAGGTCATTCCACCTCTTCCTGATGTCATTCCTTGTTCTGGGGTGTTGTCCCACGGCATTGACGCTGTCCACAATTCTCTGCCATAGCTCCATCTTCCTAGCTATAGATATTTGCTGCACCTGTGCTCCACACAGCTATGGCTCTAGCCTGACAATTTCCTCCACGATGACCCTTAACAACTCCTCTGTGAAACGGGGGTGTCTTTGTGATGCCTTGGGTGTTATGTGGGGTGTGTTGATGAGGGTGTGTTGGGTGATGTGGTGGGATGTGTGATGCGAAGTGGGTGAGTGATGTATGGGTGTGAGTAGTGTGTGGCTCTAGTTGGATAGGTGGTCTTGGTGTCGGTCTCGTGCCAATGATTTGTAATCATAAAGGGTTGTGAGTAATGTGTGTGTTTTATAGTGGTGTGGGTGTGGTATGTGTATGGATTTTAGGTGTGCGTTGTTTGATTTGTCTAATGTGGTGTTGTTTTGCCTCTGGGTGTCCATCGTGAGCGCAGCAGTATGTACCGCCAATGGTTTATCGCCTATGAAAGTCCGCCGTGGTGATTCGTGGGTCATAATGTGGTGGGCGTTGTTCTGTTGACATAACAGTGTGGGTTTTGATACCGCCAGTTTATCATTGACCTTGGACTGGCGGATTTGTGTCTGTGGCTGAATTTTGTCAGATTGGTGGGTGGGTGTCATAATGTGGTGAACGGATATCCTCCGCGGCGGCGGCAAGTTGGCGGCCGTCAGTGTGGGGGTTAGCGCGGTTCACTGCTAATGTCATAATAAGGGCCTATGTGTGGACACCTGCCTTGTGGGGACTACCCTTTCCTAATGCTTTAAAAATATGCCAATAACAGAAAAAGTTTGAGAAAAAAATTCAAAATAAAAGATCCTGCTTCAAATCTGGGAATAGGTTGTTTTTTAATTGTGCGCACAGAACCCCCTTTGTGGGACTTGAAGACGTGTTGCTATCCTTGCGGTCACTTACTCAGTAAATATCACTTGTGATTGAATACATTCATAAAAACAATGCAAAATGTTTTCAGTGCTTTGCCTAAATTTCCTAATAGTTTCACACACATCCATTTGCACATTCACTAACATAACCAAAAAAACACTACTGCATCTTCTCACACAGCCACTCAGTCACCCACTCAGTCACCCACAGAACTATAATTGCAGCCACTAACAGACTGGCAGAGCCACTCACACAACCAATGAGACACACAAACACACACACCCACTTATAGTGATGTACATATGGCAACACGTATTCATACATTTACAAAGAAACAAAAAATGTAGGCTCTCTTTCTTTAAATTAAAGAAGCTGGTTCCAAAAAGGACCTTTTATATGTTTTTGAAACTTTTTGTGCTTTGTTTTGTTTTGTTTTAAAACAAATTGAAACTATAACAAATTATCTGGAGAAATTTACATAACATTTGCAAATAGTCTTATTGAAAAAAGTAGCTTTGTGGTTTACCACAGCCTGCACAAAATGCTGGTATAGACTGCTCACCAATTAAACAACTTTGCTGCACACTGCAAAAGAATGTAACTTTTAGCATCTGCTGAATAACAGCAGGAATGTCGCTGTAACAGCTGCAGGCACTGGATCTCCAGGAGCAATTTCAAGTGCAGCAGATGCTGTTGGTGACTGCGCTGCGTCCCGCTCCATTTCTGATCTCATAAGGTGACGGGGATGGATGGTTTGCAAGTGCTTCAGTATGCTGCTGGTCCCATGCGAGTACTTCTTACTAGTCCCTCTGGATAGGTCTTTGCTACAAAGGTTGCATTTTACAACCTTTGGAATGGCCTTTTCTCCAAAAGGTATACAGAAAAAACTCCAAGCAATGGATTCCTTTCTGTGGCACTTGTTCTTCCTCTTCTTGTTCTCTCTGTTGTTCTTCCTACTGGTCTCTTACCTCCTGACGCCATTTTGGAATTTTTTTCCCTAAAAAAATCACCAAAGAAAAAGAACTAGTTTCTCCTGTGCTGCAGAGGTGTGAAGAATGAGACCCAAAACAAGTCTGTAGCTGGTACTTGCTTTGGGCTCTTGAGAAGCCTTAAGCCCATCCAGGGCTTTTTCTAATCACTCACTCGACAAACCATTATTCAGGCAGTAATTCTGTCCCAATTAAATTGCTACAAAGTTCTGCACATGGGAGCCAACAAATTGGTCACAAGAAAAATACAGCAGCTAGGCTGATCATCAGCCTCCCCAAATTGTGCTCTGCATCCGGTTTCTTCGCATGCTGCACTGGCTCCCTGTTGATGAGGGTATTCACTCCAATACTTTGTGCATCAATCATAAGACCCTCTCCGACCTCACCTTACTGACCTTTGTGACACTTTCACTCAGCCGATCTCAACCTGGCCATTGTTCCCCTTAATCAGGTGAGCAAGAGCGGGTGGTTGCTCTTTCCATGCTCTGCAGCATCTCTCTGGAACTCACTCCCCATCTCCTGCAGTAATACCCTAAACCATCTGCTTTTCAGGAATTTTCTTAAGATTTAAATCTAGATTTAGATCTTCCCCATCTAGCCCTCATTAGGTGCCAGAAGTTGCAGCTCGTATGTCCCCTGGGTCCAGCACTGGGAAGCCCTGTTGTCAGGGTAGCTATACATGTTACAAGCCTCTTTAACATAAGGTTACTTTGAGCTCTGTGCTGCACATTATCAACTGCTACACTCACTCATTCCCCAGGAGAGCCTTCTCAATGGATAGTCCTGTCTCTTGCCAATCACTGCTTCAAGCACCAATAACCAAAGTAAGAAATCTAGCCATACAGGAAAGTCTGTCACTAGCCAGAACACCATATGTCTGTTTTACAAATACCATTACAACACAAACAGAGTAGAGTGGTCTTAGTGGAAAGGGCACTATGTCACAAACTACTGGTTAAATTAATAATTTGGCAAACAAATAACAGCACAGAGGTCATCCTATTGAAAATGTCTACCACAATGCCCCATAGCCCCGACAACCATCTTAATAAACATATGAATTTACTGCAATCTACTACTACAGTAATTCATCACAAAGAGAGGTCTAAGAAAGATGGGTCATCATTAGGACATTGGCGGTAAATCCCACTTTCCGCCATGCTGACTGCCGCCAAAATAACGCCGCCGCGGCGGCTATCCGCTTACCATATTATGACACACACATTCCAATCTGTCACTATACAGCCACAGACAACACTCAGGTCAGTGATAAACTGGCGGTAGAAAAACCCACACCGTTACGCCAACAGAACTACGTACATCACATTAGGATCCACGAATCACCACGGCGGACATTCAACGAAGGGAAACCATTGGTGGTACATACCGCCAGACTCAAACAAAACACCACCACATTGGACAATTCAAACTACACACACCTGACACACATACATACACCACACCCACACCGCTATAAAACGCACACCCACATTACCCACAACCCTTTACAAATACAAATCATTGCCAGCAAAGAGAGACAGGAAGAGCACACACACATCAAGAGCCACATACCACCATCACCAATGCACCCCCCATGCACCTCACAACACACACCCCAACACATTACCCTACACACCCTCACACACACCACTCACAACATCCATGGCACCACAACGACACCCCAGATTCTCTGAGGAGGAGTTGAGGGTCATGGTGGAGGAAATCATCCGGGTAGAGCCTCAGGTATTTGGATCACAGGTGCAGCAGATATCCATTGCTAAGAAGATGGAGCTATGACCGAGAAACGTGGACAGGGTCAATGCCATGGGACACTACCCCAGAACAAGGGATGACATCAGGAAGAGGTGGAACGACGTACAGGGGAAGGTGCGTTCCGTGACAGCAAAACACCGACTAGCTGTACAGAGGACACTCACCTGTGTGGAATGCCAGGACAAGGGCAGAGGAATGTTTCAATGAGGCACATGGGCAAACAAGAAGGATAATTGAACGTACCTTGACCTCTTGAAGGCGAGGTTTTGGTGCCTCCATCTAACAGCTGAATCCCTGTGCTACTCACCCAAGAAGGTCTGCCAAATCATTGTGGCATGCTGTATGTTGCACAACTTTGCCTTGAGACGCTGTGCATTTTCTGCAGGAGGAGGAGGATGGAAATGGTCGTGTGCCACACACTAACCCTTATGGCCCACACCATACCCATATACCAACATCCACTGGGTAGGAACCAGGGCTCATCTATTAGCCACACCCTGTGCCTCTGGAGTTGAACCATTACATTTGGGATGCTGCTATTTCTCAGGATGAAAGCACCATGCACCGACCCAGGATACTTAGCATTGACATGGGAAATGTACTGATCCTCCAAACACACCATCTGCACATTCGTAGAGTGAAAACCTCTGATTTCTGAAGACCTGTTCATTTCGGCAGGGGGGCAAATGCTGTATGTGTTCCATTCAATAGCCCCAATAATGTTGGGGATATGTCCCATTGCATACAAGTCAGCCTTCACTGTGGCCAAATCCTCCCCCTGAGTTAAAACGATGTAGCTGCACATGTGTTTCATCAGGGCAGACAACACTCTGGTCAGCACGATTAAAAACATTGGCTGTGACTTTCCTGCTGCCAAGCCCACTGTCACTTGGAAAGAACCAGTGGCCAAGAAATGGAGCACAGATAGAACTTGCACAAGAGGGGGTAATCCCAGTAGGGTGACAGATAGCAGATATCAGGTCAGGCTCCAATTGGGCACACAGCTCTGGGATTGTGGCCTTGTCAAGTCTATAGGTGAGTATTATGTGCCTCTCCTCCATTGTTGCCAAGTCCACCAGGGGTCTGTACACAGGGGATGTCTCCATCTCCTATTCATCCGCAGCGGTTGCAATCTATGGGGCAAATGAGTGAGGAGCCCGTTATTTTCTGTACATTGTAACCACTAAAGTTCAATTCATGATGTGATTTTAATAATTCATTAGTGGCATATGTCCTGAATGTACAATTGTGAACTGTGACGCAGTTAGGATCCAGGGCCTGCCCCCCTTGAAATGGCGTCTGCCTGTCCTGTATGGAAGTGAGGTAATTCCGCTGACATTGTGCGCCGTTGCAGAAGGCAGTCGGGAACCGCCGTGTAACTCCTCATTGGGTAACATTGGGGCCTATGGGGTACAGTGGCCAATGGTGATGTACGCCGGCGGTGACAGTATGCACCACCACGGACGTCACTGCCATTTTCTATCTGTAGACTCACTTACTACCTGACCTACCTACCTTGTTCACAAGGCTACGGCTGAAACGCGTTGGGAGGAATTTTTCTGTGAAGAGTAAAAAGCTTTAATTACACTGGAAGTGTCCTGACCTTTATTATTATTACAAGAATTTCTTTGCATTTTAATGGTATTTCTCGAAGCCATGGTCGGACCGCCACTCTTTTGAGCCTCTGTAATTCGGGTCCTTTTGGTGAAATATATATATATATATATATATATATATATATATATATATATATACACATACATGCATGTACACACATGTATATCCACACACATACATGCACAAACATTTGTGTGTATATATATATATATATATATATATATATATATATACATACACACACACACACACATCCTTATACCTTAAGGTAACTATAACTTGCGCCCTCGCTATGCACTGCTAATTTCCCCAGATATTACATCACTCCTGACATCTTTGACATCACTGATAGTATCACTGTAATTTTTGTAGTAAAATTATTGATGAGAAAACTGTGCATGGCAGGGGCACAAGTTTTTTCAATATTTTACCTACATAATGGCAGTCCCCACAAGGTAGTAGTTATAGTTGGGACCTTGCTGCCATAGAAAAAGCATTTTCTGACTTGCCTATATCTTTGACACTGGTTGATGAATCGTCACAAAATGTTCCCCAAAAATATGACACTCACTTCACCTGCTGTCTGGAAAGTTTCGGGGTGAACCGTCAAGTGGGGATTGAGAAAAAAGGGGGTTGCCAGAATGCTTTTTCCCCACGGATTTTTCAATAGGGATTTTGAACATGACTACAGGCCGAAATGCTAGATGGAACTGCAACCAATTTGGCAGAAACGTATCTCTTGGTCCAGAAAGAGTCTTTTTTGTTATTCAGTATAAATCCATTCAGTAGTATTTGAAATATTTAAAAAAAAAAAAAAAAAAAAACATTATATATAGGGACACAGATCCATTGTGACACCTACGCAAAGAGCAGCACTGTGACTGGTTAGCCACAACTTCTGCAGAAAGTTGCCACCACCATTTTATAAACCGCGACACATTCCGGGGGCATGAAATTTGTAGAAGGCTGGTTCTGTATATAGTGTACGAAAATGACGTGCACTGTTTGGATAGTGCAAATAACCCCACTTTGGTATCCTGAGATAAAAGGCAGACAGCTAATGCTCTGTTTTTGTGGTCGTGTGGGTGAGCAGTTAGGCTTATCTTGGAGATGTGCTAAGCATTTGTTGTACTCGCAATATCAATAAATCTGGACACACACTCAGAAGAATAACTCAAGACCAATTTACAAAAATACTTCTGATTTTTATAAAAGTCTTAAGACCCGAGTTCATCATTATATGGTAAGTACTTCTTTTGTTATGATTTTCAAAGTTTGGAAAATATATGCTTTTTGTGTGCAATTATACATCATAAGAATGAATGGGAAAATCTTTAAAAATGCAGATAAAATCAGGCAGTGGTCTCAAAAGTGACACCTTCTATTTTTAGATTGATGTCGTTGAGATGTCCTGTGGGCCAGCTGGAGAAGTTTGGGTGGTTACTGGTTCAAGCTTAGTCTTGGAGTTGGTGCACAGTGGAAAGAGAGACCATTTGGAAACACTGCACAGGTGGACCTAAAGGCAAGTCCAGTAGGTCCTCTTGGAGGGTAGAGGTCACAAGGGGTTAGGGACACCTAGTGGTCAGCTATTTTGGTGTTGCAGGGGACAGGGAGGACGGGTGCAGTGCAGATAGGTCAGCCAAGGGTTGTGCATCAGGGAGTCCTTAGAACCAGGTGCAGGTCATTTGGAGGGTAGATTGAAGGTCAGCAGGGCCACTCTGGGGGGTGTCTTGGAGTCCTTCGACTGGTGCTTGATTCTGGCATTTGAGAGTTTGGAGTGGACTTTGCTTCTGGGTGTTTGACTTTAGGAGTCCAGTACCATGGGCAATGGTGCATCCCAGGCCTGAAAGTTGCAGTGCCACAAAACATGGCACATTGGTAGAGTCTGGTTCACTGACCTACAGCCGGTCAGTATACTGGACTTCACTGGTTCCTTGTTTGCAGGTTGCAGGAGAAAGCTACATTCATTCTGAGGGAGGTTCTTGGCAAGTTTAAAAAGTTTAGATGTGCTCTGGGGGTTTGTAGAATCCTTCAGGTTTCCAGGCAACATCTCAACTGTGATTGTTGAGCCCTAGGAGCAGAAACCAGGGTTTGGTG
Organism: Pleurodeles waltl; assembly: GCF_031143425.1. Classification (NCBI taxonomy): domain Eukaryota; kingdom Metazoa; phylum Chordata; class Amphibia; order Caudata; family Salamandridae; genus Pleurodeles; species Pleurodeles waltl. The sequence continues at coordinate 900,746,404 of NC_090436.1, forward strand.
CCTTTTTCTTTGTGCAGCATGGTTTCTGTTCTTGTGCCTCGGACCTTCCTTGTACTTGGTCTACTTGTGTCTGTCAAATTTAATCTGTAGGTCTAGGGATGCCCGCTAAACACTGCATTTAGTGGGTGTTAGGGGGAGTACTGCTAGGGGCCAATGGACCACCTACCTTAGGGTGGCCACATCCAGTATGTGACCACTTCCTGTGGAAAGAAGTCACACCCATATCACAATTTTGGTTCCACAAGCTTATCCTTTCAAGAGTGCAGGGACTGGATTAGGCAAAACTTGGCAGGGTAGGGGTCTCAGCAATAGAGTCCAGATCCTAGGAGAAGACGTTTTGATGGCCCTGAGACTTCAGAACAGGGGGCAAGCTCAGTCTAAACCCTTGGAGACACTTCACAAGCAGGAAAACACAGCAAAGTCCAGTTGTTGTCCTCTCAACTTTTGAGGTAGGTAAATTTCAAAGGAAAGTCTGTTGTTGACAATATCCTCCCTTTGCCCAGGCCTGGCCCCAGACACACACCAGGAGGTTAGAAACTGCATTGTGTGAGGACAGGCACAGCCCTTTCAGGTGTAAGTGTCAGCTCCTACCTCCCGACTCTACCCCAGGAAACTCATCAAGATATCCAGGCTACACCCCAGTTCCCTTTGTGTCAGTGTCTAGAGGGATTTCACAAACAGCCCAATATCAGACTGACCCAGGTCTGGATTCTACAGGCAGGCAGAGGCACAGATCGGTTACACAAGAAAATGCCCACGTTCTAAAAGTGGCATTTTCATACTGACAATCTAAAAAACAACTTTACCAAAAGATGTATTTTTTAATTGTGAGTTCAGAGAACCAAAACCCCATATCTGTATCTGCTCCTAATGGGAAACTGCACATAAAAGATATTTAAAGGTAGTCCCCATGTTAACCTATGAGAGGGATAGGCCTTGCAATAGTGTAAAACACATTTGGTAGTATTTCATGACATGTAAAACACACCAGTACATGTCCTACCTTTACCATACACTGCATCCAGTCAATGGGGCTACCTAGGGCCTACTGTAGGGGTGCCTTACATGTACAAAAAGGGAAGGTTTGGGCATGGTAAGTGGGTACACTTGCCAGGTCGAATTGACAGGATAAAACTGCACACACAGACACTGCAGTGGCAGATCTGAGCCATGTTTACATGCTTACTCAGGTGGATGGCACAATCAGTGGTGCAGGTCCACTAGTAACATTTGATTTACAGGCCCTGTGCACCTTTAGTGCACTTTACTAGGGACTTACTAGCAAATCAAATATGCCAATGGAAAAGACAATTACACATAAAGTTTACAAAGGGAGTGTTGGAAAATGTGTTATTGGTAAGGGCAGGCAAGTACCTACACTTAGCAATAGGCCACTAACCTCCATTTAGGTCCAGTTAGGTCTCAGTAAATTAAACCCAGCTCAACCCTTCGTAGCTTGGCAACGAGCGACAAGGCTTAACTTAGGAGACAGAGTGTAAAGCATTCAAATATCACAGAACAGTAATTAAATAAAACACAGGAAACAGTTTAAAAATCCAAAATCAATTTATAAAAATAGATTATATTTGTATCTTTAAAATGACACCAAAACAAATAGTTGGATAAGGGGAACCGGAGATATGAAATTTTAAAGAATTAATGCTTTCTAGCGCATAGAAGCAACTAGCGCTCAAAGGGTTAAAAAAGGTCACACTGGAAAGTCCAGAGTTCAGGCCACCCACGAAGTAACACTGTCACACTTACTTTCAGAAGTGTTTGATTCAGGAAAGTGGTCCACAGCACCAGCCAAGGGTTCAGAGGCTCTGGTGTGCCTCTTGGGGTCTAGGACGACAACTCCCACAATGCACCTCTTCAACTTATGGAGTTGCTCCATAGGTCTCCAAACTTCCAGATCTTCTTCCAGAGGTCCTCTTTGTGTCCTTGAAGTGTCCACAACTTGATCCAAGGCTCCAGACGCTCTGAGTTGATCCTTGGGAGTTGGGATTACAATTCCCAGAATGCACCTGATCAGAATCCTCAAATGGCCCCTGGACGCTGGTCAGCTGGGCTCTGCTTGCAGGACTTGATGCAGGGGACTCTTGGCAGCTCCTTTGTACCTGTAGAAAACAGGGAGTCCTTTCTTGAAGCAGTAGAAGACAGGTAAAGTCCTTTTAGTGATGAAGCACAAGTTTGCAGCTGGTGCAGTCCTTTAGAGTGCGGTGTCCAGGTGCAGGTCAGGGGTCCAGCAGGGCAGTCCTCCTTCTCCTGTAGTTCTTCCTTGTTGGAATCTGATAGGGATCTGAGGTGTGGGTGCAGGTCTGCCAGTTTTATCCCTGCTCCTGGGTGAAACACAGGGGGTTCCTGGTTCTCCAATCAGGTGCAGGGTCCTTCCCCCTGTTATGACCACTTCCTGGGAAGTGTGGCAAAAATCAATCCCAGGGAGAAACATTCCTCTAAAATCCATCATGGCTGAAAGTGATTTTTGGAGGTTACATCTGGCTGAGCCCACCCACTGGTGTGGCTAAAAATACCAAACAGACCCCTCTCCTGCCCTCTCCTAATCTAATCAAGGGGCCACCTAATTGTCTGGGTTCGCAGGATGTGAGGGTGTTGCTGGGTTGCTCCAAATGTGCTTCTCTGCCTTTGAAGACCAGTTTGGCAGCCCTCCCCCTTCCTGCTTCACCATCTGCTGAGGGGAGACCTCCTCCCCCAGGCACATCTCTGTGTGGAGCCAGGCAACTTCACACCTCATCAAGGCAGCCTGGCCAGGCTGCCAGAGGCTGGCCAATCAGCACAGCAGCAAAAGCACGGCAGGGCTGAATTTGGCAACTTTTCAGGTAAAGTTTAAAACTCTTTACCTGAACAAGTTATATTAAATTCAACAACTGGAAGTTGTGGGATTTATTATAACAATTAATTTGATACCAAACTTCTGGTATCTGTTACTCAAGGGGACTTTAGAAATTAAAATAAAGTCTCCCCATTCTAGCCTATGAAGGCCATTCACTACAATGAGGGAAAAACGAATTTGGCTGTTTTACCTCACCAGGGCTTATAAACCTATTTTTATAAGGTCCCTGCTTATAGTTACATGGCACAAAGCCCTAGGGGCACATAGGGCACACCTTAGGGGTAACTTATATGTACTAATAAGGTAGTTTAAGACTTTGGAACTACTTTTAATTCCAAAGTCGAATTTGCATGTAACCTTAGTTTAAAAGCAGCCAGCAAGGCAGGGAAGACCTGGCCTAGCAGGGAAGACCTGGCCTAGCAGTTCGGGCTGGACTGTTCACATGGGGAACAGGGTCAAGACTGATTTGCATATGGCTGTGTCCAAACTGAATGGCATGGGCAGCAAAAAAACGATGGATTTAGGCCCAGATCACTGTACTGGGGGTGAATGTTCGACAATGTTCAGCATTCCGTCCATCACTTGTTGTTTTTGCTTTGTCGCCCTAAGTGGGAAGGGTATGCCCAGACGTGGGTCCTGTGCTTCCCATGCCACTGGATTCAAGCTAGCCTGGCTGATGAGGTTTGAAACCCCGAAACCTGTCCCAGGATGCTTGTTTCCAGTCCAGGGAAGACCTGGCCTAGCAGTTCGGGCTGGACTGTTCACATGGGGAACAGGGTCAAGACTGATTTGCATATGGCTGGGTCCAAACTGGAATCTCATGGGCAGCAAAAAAACGATGGATTTAGGCCCAGATCACTGTACTGGGGGTGAATGTTTGACAATGTTCAGCATTCTGTCCATCACTTGTTGTTTTTGCTTTAAAATGCCACTGGGCACCTCAGCAGCGCACCTATGGGTACACTACCTATGCTGGGGTCCCTAAACCTACATGCCCTACCATATACTAGGGACTTATAGGTAGGTTGACTTAGCCAATTATAATTAGCCTAATTTGCATACTGATTTTACACAGAGCACAGGCTAGCAATACCCAGGACACCATCATAGTCAGGAAAACACCAGCAAAAAGTGGAAAATGGGGGCAATAAGTTAGGGGGCCTCTGCAATCAGCCCTGTTCTCTCACAGGGAGCACTTGCACTTTAGCACTAGTCAGCAGTGGTAAAGTGCCCAGAGTACCAAAACCAGCAAAAACAAAGTCCAGCACACAGTCAAATACACAGGAAGCAGAGGCAAAAAGACAAGCAAAACCACATCAAGGATGCCAGGTCTAATAGTAAGTCTGGGCCTAACTAGTACACAAAATAGAGTGTTAAAGTCTTTCCCAGAAAAGTAGTACCTAGCAGAGTTTGACAGCAAAGTACAGACATTGTGAAGTCAAATATGTTGGATACATTCTATCCAAGAAGAAGTCCAGATCCAGAAGGCAAGTGTCTTTATGAAATTCTTCAAAACTACAGATATTTAAGCAATGTAAGTGAAAAAGAAGGGAATATGCAGTACTTGGATGTGTTGTTGTGTAGAGGTACACGGAAAAGGAAATCTAATTAACCACTGAAAACATAGCTGTCAAATGAGAAGTGTTTCATTTGGCTCTTCAGATGTTCAAGACTTGGCGTAGTGATTTAAAATTACTTAGAGACTATGGGGGTCATTCTGACCCTGGCGGTCATCGACCGGCAGGGCCAACGACCGCGGAAGCACCGCCAACAGGCTGGCGGTGCTTCCTGGCCAATTCTGACCGCGGCGGTAAAGCCGCGGTCAGAAAAGGGAAACCGGCGGTTTCCCGCCGGTTTTCCCCTGGCCATAGGAATCCTCCATGGCGGCGCTGCAAGCAGCGCCGCCATGGGGATTCCGACCCCCTTCCCGCCATCCTGTTCCTGGCGGTTCTTACCGCCAGGAACAGGATGGCGGGAACGGGTGTCGTGGGGCCCCCTAACAGGGCCCCATTAAGATTTTCAGTGACTGCTTTGCAGACACTGAAAATCGCGACGGGTGCCACTGCACCCGTCGCACCACTTCAACTCCGCCAGCTCCATTCGGAGCCGGCTTCATTGTTGAAGGGGCTTTCCCGCTGGGCCGGCGGGCGGCCTTCTGGCGGTCGCCCGCCGGCCCAGAGGGAAAGTCAGAATGACCGCCGCGGTCATTTGACCGCGGTACGGTCTTCTGGCGGTTCCCGCCAGGCGGGCGGCTTCCGCCGCCCGCCGGATTCGGAATGACCCCCTATGACTGCTACAAAGATTCTTTCAATGCTGTCAAAGCTACGATTCAGTGTTCAATTTTCACAAACTATTTGTAAATGTTAAACGATGAAATACAAGAAGAAGAAATGATTGCTGCTGAGGTAGCTAAGGATAGTTCTTAAAACAGCCATTGTTCAGGGCCACTGAGTCAGAATCCTCTTACACCTATTATTGAAAAACAAGGCTGCAATAGCTATGAATGAAGTGGAAACTGTAATGGAGCAAGCAAGACAGGAATCTGTATATCTGAACATTTAGTTGCACAACTCAACAACAAACAGAAAGACATTTATATCGAAGAAAAATAGAACATGGAATTCTTCATGAGAAGAAACCATGCAGTTGCTTATCCTTCAAGCCTATCTTTTTATATATTAGTGGTCAAGCTGGTACCAGGAAAAGCTTTTTAATTAAAGTGAATCTCCACTCACCTCCATAAGGCTATAGGAATCAAACATACTGTTTGTAGTACCGGCACCTCCTGGATTGGCTGCACAAAATATCAAAGGAATAACTTTAGATAGACAATTTATGCTACCGGTTGAACATGGAAATGAACTGGAATACCAGAAGTTATCTGGTAAAGCTTGTTATGAATTGGCAAGAGTTTTGAAGACATTTAGAGCTTTTAATTATTGATGACGTAAGCATGGTTTCAAATGCAATGCTTGCCTTTGTTCACTTGAGTATGCAACAGATTTTAAAAACAGAATACGACATCTTGTTTGGAGGAAAGCATTGAATTGTTTTTGTGACCTACTGCAACTAACTCCTTAAAAGAATAGCCAGTTTTCAAGTCTCTTTTGCATGAAGAAACTCTGTATCAAACAACTCTGAATAATAAACCCACACTGATTCCAGTGTTGGATTTATTATAAAATGTACCCAGAGGGCACTTTAGAGGTGTCCCCTGCAAAACTTAACAGCTGTGGCACAGTTGCTGATGGGTTTCTACCAGCCTGCCCCCACCAGACAGAAGTCTGTACTCTTGGGGTAACAGCCTCTGTTTTCAGGAGCCAGCACACAAAGCCTTTCCTTAGTGGAGGTGTTACATATTCTCTCCCATGCAGGCACCCTGCACCAGCGGTCAGCTTGAAAGGCTTTACCGCATGCTAGCAGCAGATGGCTGTTCAATGCCCCCCCCCACAATGAGAGGGAAAACTGGTTGGAAAACTTAGCCAGAGTAGGAGGAATGGCCACCTCCAGCCTGCACCACCCTTCATGTGTGACAGGCAAGGTGTACACTCCATTTCATTTTCCTCCATCTTAGATGGTAGGAAAATGGCAAATCAGGGTTAGAGATGTGACCCGTTCCCACAGGAAGGGGGTCACATAATGGGTGTAGATACCCTAAGGCAGATGGCCCATTGGCCACTACCAGGTACTCTCCCAAATGCCCAATAAATGCAGTATTTAGTGGGCATCCCAAGACCCACAGATCAGATTTAATGAACACAAGAAGACCAGTGACAAAGATGACAAGGCACAAGAACAGAAGTCCCACTACAAAAAGAAAAATGTGCTAAACCCTGCCTGCTGCACCCAGGACTTGAAAATGGCCACAAAGGGGTTGATTTGACAAGAGAAGGATTTAAAAAAAACCAGAAGATTATCAGTCTTCTGAAAATCACCAAGAACATCCCTCTGAGTGAGGGCATCACTTCATGGACACTGCAGACACGAAACCAATGAAGCCTAGTTCACTGAGTGGCTGCTGTCCAACAAACCAGACACACCAGCCATACCAAAATCCACCAGAGGAACTCGAGGAACAAAGGTGATCATTATGAACACGGCAGAAACAACCGCTGTGTTCATGCTGGCGGTCAAAACACTGACCGCCAGCGACCCCGGAACCCCGCCAGACAAATAATGAACATTTCTGTGGGCCGGCCGGCGGAAACATTGTTTCCGCCCACCGGCTCACAGAAAGGCTCGGCCGGGAGAGCCGCCGTCAATACCTCTGTGTTGCAGGTGCAGTTGCACCCGTCGCGCAGATCACTGCCCGAAAATCAAGCAGTGACCTGCGCGACGGGGCTCTGCACCGGGGCCCCTGCACTGCCCATGCAAACTGCAACGCCAGTAAAGGGCCCCCCCCTCCGCCATCCTTTTCCAGGCGGGTATATCCCACCAGGGAAAGTCTGGCGGGAAATTAAACATTATCTGCATGGTAGCGTCGCTACCCTGGCGGATGGTGTTTCAACTCGTCGCCAGGCTGCCTGACGGTGGGAACCTGGCGGTGGGTGAGGGCTGCCGCTGGTGGCCCTCACCATGTTCATAAAATGGCGTTCGGCCCGCCATGCCGGCTGGCGGCTTCAGCTGCCACTGCCGGCATGGCAGGCCAAACCGCCAAGTTCGTAATGAGGGCCAAAGTCTGTCAGAATGTATAATTTAGTGGCACTGCAACCTTCTGGACCTGAGATGTCCCAGTACTTGGGGTACTGGACCCCCAACATCGAACACCCGCAAAAAAAGTCCATTCCAGACTCCCTGAGGTCTAGAGGCAATCACCAGTCTATGGACTTCAGGACACTCAAGAACCACACCCCAGAGAGGCCTTGCTGACCTGCGATCCTCCCTCAAAGTGACCTGCATCTGTCTAAAATGACTCTGATTCACCGCCCTTGGCTGACCTATCGGTACTACACCCAGCCTCCCTGGTCCCTGCATCCGAAAACCAGCCATGTTCTAGGTGTCCATAGCTCCTTGCAATCTCTACACTCCAGGGGGTGCCCAATAGACTTACCTTTAAGTCCATCTGTGTAGTGTTTTTCCAAGTGGTCCCCTTCTCTGTTCTGCACCAGCTCTAAGACTTTCAGCCGCTGCTCCCGCCTGAGTTGAGCCTGGAACAGCCCAAACTTCTCCAGCTGGCCCTCAGGAAATCTCAACAACCTTGACCTAAACTCAGAATTTGACACAATGGGAGAGCATTGATGATCTTATATGTGTTCTTAAAGTTTTTCCCGTTCATTACTATGGTGCTTAAGATGCACAAAAAGACTATAGCCCTCATTATGACATTGGCAGTAAATCCCGCTTACCGCCACTGTGACGGCCGCCAACATACCGCTGGGGTGGCGAAGATCTGTTCCTAATATTATGACACACACACCAATCTGACAGAATACTGCCACATACACAAATCCACCAGCCCAAAAGGTCAGCGGTAAAGTGTCGGTACCAACACCCATACCGTTACGCCAACAAAACAACACCCACCACATCATGACCCACGAATCACAATGGCGGACATTCAATGGCGGTAAACCATTGGCAGTACACACCGCTGCGCTCAGAATGGACACTTAAATACAAAACAACACTACATTTGCCAATACCAAAAACACACTCCTGACACTCATACACCCACCACACCCACCAACAGCACCATAAAACACACTCACACTACCCACATCCCTTTACGAACAACAATTACTGCCAGGAGATTGAGACAAACAGCACAGAGACAACTAGAGACATTCACACATACATCCCTCACGCACCCCACATCACACACCCCACCACCTTATTCAACACACTCTCACGAACACACACCACACAACACCCATGTCCCCACTAAGGCATCCCTGTTTCACTGATGAGGAGTTAAGGCTCATGGTGGAGGAAATAGTGAGGGTAGATGACAGCTGTTAGGAGCACAGGTACAGCAGATATTTATTGCCAGGAAGATTGAGCTATGATGGAGAATCTTGGACAGGGTGAATGTCGTGGGACAGCACCCAGGAACAAGGTACAACATCAGGAAGAGGTGGAATGACCTACGGGGTAAGGTGCGTTCCGTGGCAGCAAGGCACCAGCTCACCATACAGAGGACTGGTGGTAGACCTCCATCTCCTCTCCCACAGCTCACAGCATGGGAAGAGCAAGTCTTGGCATTACTGCATCCTGAGGGACTCACTGGAGTAGCGGGAGGACTGGACACTGGTGAGTCAATATTTACTACTTATCACCCCCCATACCTGCATGCCATCACACCACCTCACCCTCACTCCCATCACACCATTCCATCCCACACAGTGCACCTACACATGACTAACCCCAATGCCAAACCCTGCATGCCATACCAATGCATAGACAGCCCTCCCAGCCCTGCATGGACACCCATCATTAAAGCATGCACAGCATAGGGAAACTAACAATCCCACATTACATCACCATACACAAACAACGGTGGCAGGGCAACAACAACGATAGAGGGGAAGCCAGGGATGTACAATATGTCACAGACATGAAGCATAATACATCACTTACATCCCCATAGGTGCCCCAACAATGTCAGCAGAGAGGAGGTGCCACAACAATCCAGTACCCCGACAGAAGATGCTCCCAGTGATGACAGTAACTCTGGACTTCAGGATCTGGATCAACAACCTGGCCCATCAGGGACCACTGGACATTCGGTCATCCCAACCCACTCACAGTCCACCACATTGCATCCCCCATCAGTATCCAACACCACTGCACCCACCCAGCATACCCACACCTCTGTTCCCAGGACACGTCAGTCAGCAGTGTGCCCACCTGTACAGGGACCCCAGTCCACACCTTGCCCCCAAGACAATCTGGGACCTGGGGTCAGTGGCAATGGGCACACCATTCAGGGGACAAAGGCACAGGGCAACAGGGAAACTGGAATGACGCTGTGCGCCTGGGGAGGACACGGCCAGGGAACCGGCTCTCCAGGAGGCACTCACTGAGATCCTTGGAGCCTACCAACAGTCCCAGGACACAATGGGCCAGATCCTTGACAACGTGCAGGAGAACACCACCTTGATCTCCATAGCAGGGGTGCTGGCAGACATGGCCAACATCATGAGGGAAGCAACAGCACGGCAGCGGGCCCCTACCACTAGCCAGTCCATTGACAAGCCCTTCACTTCCTCTGAAGCTAGTAGGCAGGAGCCCCCCCCTACAGGACCCACAGGCCACCAACACCCCTCCCCCTGCAGAAGGTGAACCACTCCACAAACATTCCCTGCGGCCCAGACAGAAGCCAGAGACACTTGCCAAGACCACCGCCAGGAAATGACTCTCCTGATTGTCCACCTTGTGTCCCACACTGTCACCTTGCCCACTTTTAACTGCCTTTGCTCCCCTTCCTATGGCCCCTTGGACACTGGATCTGTGCTACAAACAGACTGGCACAATACCCTGGACTTTCCTCCACCATCACCTCTTTCCAGAGCACTTTTCCCTCAATTTCATAGCACTACAATAAACACCCTTAAACACAACTGGACTACTAGTATTTTATGTGTTGAAAATGTGCATTTATGGAAATAGTCACATCTAGTGCGAATGATCTGAACAATATGAGAACATAGAAATAATGACCTATAGCTGTCTGTAGTCATCTAATCAGTACACAGTTGTTATATCACCAACATCTGTGAAATGACAAGCCATAGATGAGAGTAAGTTGAGATTCAAAGGAAGTTAATGCTATCATGCTACAGCCACACAGAAAACATCAATAGTCAGAGGAATGGTCAGTTGCACTGTCTCACTTGTGTGTCATTGGAAGTATTGACGTATAACTGATGTTCTGCTGTCCTCATCCTCATCCTCTGCCTCCTCATCCTCACTGTCCTCAGGGTCCACTGCTGCCACAGGGGCATCTCCAGTCTCCTCCTCCTGCAGAAAAGGTACATGCCGTCTGAGGTCCAGGTTGTGCAACATGCCACTACTATCTGGCAGACCTTCCCAGGTGAGTAGCACAGGGATTCACCTATCAGATGAAGGCACCTAAACCTGGCCTTCAGGAGCCCGAATGTCCTCTCTATGATCCTTCTGGTTCGCCCAAGTGCCTCATTGTAACGATTCTCAGCCCCTGTCCTGGCATTCCTCACAGGGGTCAGGAGCCACAATAGGTTTGGGTAGCCAGAGTCACCTGCAAGTATTGAGGGACAACATTTAGCCCCACAAAATGCTATGAGGAGGACACCTGAAGGCATACACCAACATACAGTGGTCGGGGATCCTGGCTCACCTATTAGCCACAGCCTGTGCCTCTTTAGTTGGACCAGCAGATTTAGGATTCTGCTATTCCTTAGGACAAAGGTGTCATGCACAACCCAGGATACTCAGAGGTGACGTGGGAGATGTACTGGTCCGCCAGGCACACCATTTGCACATTCATTGAGTGGAAACTCTTACAATTACTGAACACCTGCTCATTCTGGAGGGGAGGGGACAAATGCATATATATATCCCATCAATCACTCCAACAATATTGGGGATATGTCCCATTGCATTGAATCTAGACTTCACAGTGACCAAATCTTCCACCTGGGGGAAAGCTATGTAGCTGCACATGTGTTTCACCAGGGCAGACAAAACTCTTGCAAGCACGATTGAAATCATTGGCTGGGACATTCCTGCTGCCAAGCCCACTATCACTTGGAAAAAAACATTGCCAGGAAATGGAGCACTAATAGCACTTGCACAAGGGGGGGGGGAGGGGGGGATCCCAGTCGGATAATGGATAGCTGAGATCAGGTCAGGATCCAATTGGGCACACAGTTCTGTGATTGTGTCCCTGTCCAGTATATAAGTGAGTGTAATGTGCCTGTCCTCCAGTGTAGCCAAGTCCACAAGGGGTCTGTAGACGTGGGGTTGTCTCTTCCTCCAATTCATCCGCAGCAGTAGGTATCTAAGAGACACAAGAGTAAGTAGGCTTTCACAATTTGAACAATGGAGTTGGAGCGATTGGTGAATGGGGTCCTATTCCAGTACGGACTGCTGTATGGGCCTGCAGACCAACAGGTGAGTACACATTGGACACAATACATGTGTGAAGGATACATGGAGATGTGTATGCAAGCATCATCTCATCTGGGGGGCATGTCTTGTGATGGTGTACATGGTGCACGCTGGGCGATGTGTGTGTCAATGGTGATGGAAACAGGATTGGTTGGCCATATGTGTGACAGGCTGGATTGTATGTGTAATGGTGTCCTCCTGTCTGTATTACCTCTGCAGGTCAGCACCCATCAAAAGAAGGGATTATCTCGTGCCATTGCCAATGACGCGCAGACCCTGGGGGTCTATGGCAGACAGAGCACCCACTGTCAGAAATGGTTGGAGGATCGGAAACGCTGGGCACGGAGGACCGCGGAGGCCCAGCTGGGGATGGCCTCCCAATGAGGAAGGGGTGTCCGTCCGATCCTGGCCTCCTGATGGCCCGCATACTTGCAGTGGCCTACCCAGAGCTGGATGGGCACTTGAGGGCATCCTAGCAGCCAAAAGGAGGTGAGTACAGTGGGCATTACAACTATAATTGATAGGTGGCATGGGATCCGGGTGGTGGGTGTGAGTTAGTGGGTGCCCCTTAATGCCAGGTCAAACATTGCAGCGTTGTAGGAGGCTGGCCTGGCTTATAGTGGGTACCAGATGGTACTTAGACCTTGTGCCAGGTCCAGTTATCCCTTATTACTAGATTAGTAGTGTTCTAGCAGCTTAGGCTGATAGAGGTAGCTATAGCAGAGCAGCTTAGGCTGAACTAGGAGACATGCAAAGCTCCTACTATACCACTTATATCATATAGGTACTATATCATAAGAAAGACAATACTCAGGGTTACTAAAAATAAGGTACTTTATTTTAGTGATAATGTGCCAAAAATATCTCAGAGGATATACTCCCTTAGGAGGTAAGTAAAATACACAAAATATACACAGAAAACCAAATCAGGTAAGTAACAGTCAGAAAGTAGTGCAAACACTGTTGAATACAATAGGATGCAATAGGCCTAGGGGCAACACAAACCATATACTAAGAAAGTGGACTGCGAACCACAAATGGATGCCTAGCCTAGTGTAGTGTGTAGAGGGTCACTGGAAGTGTAAGAAAACACTGAGGGTGTCCAAGATACCCCACCCCAAGACCCTGGAAAGTGGAGTAAAATACTACTATTTCCCCAGAAACACACTAAAGTCGTGATAGAGGATTTTGCAAAGACCACAACAAACTGCAAAGCACTGAAGACGGATTCCTGGACCTGAGGACCTGCAAAAGGAAGAGGACCAAGTCCAAGAGTCGCAAAAGTGTCCAGGGGGTGCAGGAGCCCACTAAACCCCGGATGAAGGTGCAAAATGGCTGCCTCCGTGTGGAAGAAGCTGGAGATTCTGCAACAACAAAAGGTGCTAGAAACTTCTCATTTGTGCAGAAGATGTCACACGGCATGCTGGAGGATGCATAGTTGTTTCCTTGGCAAAATACTGCAAACAAGTCTTGCTAGCTGCAAGAGTTGCTTTTGAAAACAAAGGGTGCTGCTTAGGCCCAGAAAGGACAAGGATGTTGCCACTTGGGAGAGGAGACAGAGAGGGCCATCAGCAACATAGAGAGCCCACGCACAAGAAGGTAGCACCCGCGGAAGTCCTTGAACATGGGTTCAAGAAGTCTGAACATGGCGGTCGTCTCAACACTGCAAAAGAGGGTTCCACGACACCGGAGATCAACTCAGGGAGCTGAGCATCGCAGGACAGAGTGCTGGGGACGTAGGCTTGGATGTGCATGCAGGATTTTGTGGAAATGTGCACAAAAGCTCTTGTAGCTGCAGTTCACGCGGTGCACAGGATTACTGTCTGGAGAGGGGAGGCCAGGGATTACCTCCTCCAAATATAGGCAGTTGGACCACTGGACAGTCTGGGTCACTTGGGTCCACCACCTGTGTTCCAGGGGCCACGCTCGTCAGGATGAGAGGGGTCCCTGAGTACCGGTGACTCTGAACTTTGGTGCCTGCAGAAGCAGGGGGAAGATTCCGCCGACCCACGGGGAATTTCTTTGTGGCTTCCAGTGCAGGATGAAGGCAGACAGTCCCCAAAGCATGCACCACCAGGAAACAGTCGAGAAAGCCATCAGGATTAGGCGCTACAATGTCGCTGGTAGTCTTCTTGCTACTTTGTTGCAGTTTTGCAGGCGTCCTGGAGCAGTCAGCGGTCGATCCTTGGCAGAAGTCGAAGAGAGAGGTGCAGACGAACTCTGGTGAATTCTTGCAAGTCGTTATCTGAGATAAAGCCCACTGGAGAGACCCTAAATAGCCCGCAGAGGAGGATTGGCCACCTAGTCAGGTAAGCACCTATCAGGAGGGGTCTCTGACGTCACCTGTGGGCACTGGCCACTCAGAAGCCTCCAGAGAGCACTCACACCTCTGGAAACAAGATGGCAGAGGTCTGAGACACACTGGAGGACATCTGGGCACCACCCCTGGGGTGGTGATGGACAGGGGAGTGGTCACTCCCCTTTCCTTTGTCCAGTTTCGTGCCAGAGCAGGGACTGGGGGGTTCCCTAAACTGGTGTAAACTGGCTTATGCAAGGAGGGCACCATCTGTGCCCTTCAAAGCATTTCCAGAGGCTGGGAGAGGCTACCCCTCCCTGGCCTCTAACACCTATATCCAAAGGGTGTAACATGCTCTCTCAGAGGAAATTCTTTGTTCTGCCTTCCTGGGACTGGGCTGCCCAGACCCCAGGAGGACAGATCCCTGTCTGTGGGGTGGCAGCAGCAATAGCTGCAGAGAAAAGCCCAGATAGCTGGTTTGGCAGTACTCAGGGTCCATAGTGGAGACCTGGGGATGCATGGAATTGGCTCCCCAATACCAAATTTGGCACAGGGGGACAATTTCATGATCTTAGACATGTTACATGGCCATGTTCGGAGTTACCATCGTGAAGCTACATATAGGGATTAACCTATATGTAGTGCACGCATGTAATGGTGTCTCTGCACTCACAAAGTCCGGGGAAATGGCCCTGAACTATGTGGGGGCACCTTTGCTAGTGCAAGGGTGCCCTCACACTTAGTAACTTTGCACCTAACCTTCAGCAAGTGAAGGTTAGACATATAGGCGACTTATAAGTTACTTAAGTGCAGTGAAAATGGCTGTGAAATGACGTGTGTGTTATTTTACTCAGGCTGCAGTGGCAGTCCTGTGTAAAGGTTTGTCTGAGCTCCCTACGGGTGGCCAAAGAAATGCTGCAGCCCATGGGGATCTCCTGGAACCCCAATACCCTGGGTACCATATATTAGGGAATTATAAGGGTGTTCCAGTGAGCCAATTGAAATTGGTAAAAGTGGTCATTAGCCTATAGTGACAAATTTAAAGGCAGAGAGGGCATAAGCACTGAGGTTCTGATTAGCGGAGCCTCAGTAACACAGTTTGTCACTACACAGGTATACACTTTCAGGCCACAAACTATGAGCACTGGGGTCCTGGCTAGCAGGATCCCAGTGAGACAGGCATAAACAAACTGACATACATGTACAAATGGGGTAACATGCCAGGCAAGATGGTACGCTCTTACAAGCATGATCCAGCTTAAGGGTAATGGGTGTTTGGCAAATGCAGGAAACCTAGCTTGTTAGCATTCCATGCAGTCAGGGCTGCGTGGGTCCCAGAAGGGGTGCAGTTGGCAGTGTGTGGCCTTCATCTTGCCGTGGCATCTAGACAAATCACTGGCAGTGCAATCTATAATGCTCAATACTGATCCCCTTATGTGACAGTGCTGTGTATGCCAACTGTGTTGGTGCAATAATTGATCCAGTGTTTCCTCTCTCCCCCCTTTTTTCTTCTGTCATTCTGTCCATGTGTGCATTAGCATCATCTGGTGGAGGAGCTGGGGCACCGGCGGCAGAGGGAGCTGCATCCCACAGGAACATGGATGCAGAGTCCACAGACGCTGAGGAAACCAGTGGGATGGAGGGCAAGGGGAACACCACGGCAGAGACAGGAGGTGACAACACAGACTCAGATACCTCTTCTGATGGAAGCTCCCAGGTGGTGGTGGACACCTCTGTGACCACCCCAGCTTCAGGTACAGCCGCACCCGCATACCAGCACTGCCCTCCCAGTAGCCCCTCAGCAAGTTGCCCGTGCCCGCTCACCTAGGAGGGTGGGCATCTCCTTCGCCCCAGGCACCTTAGGCCCTGCCCCAGTGAGCCCTGCTGCCCTGAGTGAGGAGGCTACTGTCCCCCCGAGATCCATCTCTGTAGGGCAGTCAACCATTGTGAATGCCATCCAGGGGCTGGCATCCCAAATACAGCAATGCAATGCATTCCTGCAGGGCATCCACGGTAGATTGGCCGTCCAACAGAGATTGATTCAGGCTCTAGCCTCCACTCTGATGGCAGCCATTGTCCCTCTTCCTACCATCCCCCTCCAATTACCACTTCCCAGTCCCAGTCTCCTCAACCCCAACCCATCCCATGCATGCATACATACATATGAGCATGCACACAAAACAACACACGAGTGACAGTCAAACACAGGCACCACACTTCATCCCACAAGAACTCACACAAACACCAGACAGAACCACATCCACTGCCTCCCCCTCCTCCTCCTTCATATCCCTCACAGTCACGTCCACACTCACTCCTGCATGCACTGCATCAACATCCACCACCAGCATCACCACACCAAGCAGCACTCACACCTCCCTAGCAGACACCTCCACTACATCCATCCACGTGTCCCCTGTGTCCTCCCTTCACCCTGTCTGTCCCCCCTCCTAAAGGACACAAACGGAAGCACTCAGACACCCAACAGCCCTCCACCTCACATCAGCACAATGCCCAAGCACCTGCACTCAAGTCCACAGACATACACCTCCAACAGCCACTCCCTCAACCTCCACTCCCATCCCTCCTCCCTCATCCTGCCCCACCGTCCCTAAGAAGCTTCTTCTTGCCCAACTTGACCTCTTCCCTCCCCCCACCGTCCTGCCTGTAAAAGCAGAGTCCCTACGACCCAGCCCAGCACCTCAGCCAAACAGTCCACGCAGACCGTGGAGGCACCTCCTAGTCGTGGAGGCAAGACAATGAAGGATACCACTCCACCAGCCAGGAAGGTTGAGTATCCCACACCTCCTGCCATGAAGGGGAAGAAGCTCTCAACTCCTGCCATGAAGGGGAAGGAGCCCGCACCTCCTGCCATGAAGGGGAAGAAGCCCTTGACTCCTGCCAGGAAGGGTAAGGAAACTGCACATCCTGCCATGAAGGGGAAGAAGCCCTCAACCCCTGCCAGGAAGGGTAAGGATCCCACACCTAAAGGCCATGAAGGGGACAAAGCCCTCGACTCCAGCAGAGGCTGTCAGGGTGACACCACCACCACCAGTGGTCACGGAGCCTTCACTGCCAGCTGAGGAATTGCAGCCCACTCCTCCTGCAGAGGCTGCCCAGGAGGCACCTTCACCTGCTGACACAGTGCAGCCTTCACCTCCAGCAGAGGCTATCAGGGGATGAAACCCTCACCACAGAGCCCTCACCGCCAGCTGAGGCTACCCAGAATGCACAGTCACCTGCTGAGACAGTGCAGTCCTCACCTTCAGATGAGACAATGTAGCCCCCATCACCATCGGAGGACATATAGGCCACCCTCAAGGGACTGCTGTACAAGGGGCCCCCTCCAGAAGCAGTGGGAATATTCCCCACCGAGAGACTGTGACCTTGCTCTCCCCAGCAGAGAGAAGCAGTTGGCAAGTCACCCACCTGAGAGACTGCTGGGGAGTGCTAGGTCACAGAGAGAAATGGGCACTGGCCCCCTCCGGAACAAGTGGGCATTTTCCCATATTCGGCTGAGGTGCCCCCAATCCCACCAACCCCCTGAGGTGCTTGCCCACTTGCAAACTGATGCCCAGCAGAGTTCTATCTGGATTATGTCAGGATTTGAGTTGGGCCTTGGACTGTACCCTGTGGCCATGTGGGCCCTTAGTACTTTGGATTGGGCATTGGCCCTTTGTGTACATTTGTACATATCAGTTTTTTGTACAATTGGTTCATTTGGTAGCTGTTCACATTCAATACATTCTCATTACTGCATTATTATGATGTGTCCTGTGCCCTTGTTTTTAGTCTACAGCTAGTTGTGTGGATGGTGTGTGTGTGCGTCACTCTCCTTTTCCTCCCTCCCTTCCTCTCTTGTGTGCTCGGCGTTGGTGTCCCAGGTGGAGCATGGTATAGATGAGCATGGGGAAAACTTGCAGTTCAGGTTCCATGGCCACTTTCTCCTTCTGTGTCTCCGATGGGGAGTCTTTCGTCTTCTGTGATGTGTTTTCTGCCAGCCTTTTGATGGTGTTGGTACCCTGGAAATCGTGGTGGTTTCCTGTGTCATGATATGGTGGGCAGTACTTTGTCTTCCACCTGGCTGTTGACGGCTACTGCCGTGGCGAGTGTTGTTAACGCCCTGGCGCTTAGTGTGGTACATTGGTTGTCTATAGGAGTTCTGTCCGCCATGGTCATAATTTGGAGGTAATTACCGCCAGTCTGTTGGCGGTATTAGTGACACTTTAACAGTCACCACCAATGTCATAATGAGGGCCTATATTCTCTAAATGTAAAAAAAAAAAATCATAACTTAAAAAGTACTTAGCCTATTTTTGATGATCTTGGTCTAAAAAAAATGGTATAAAAATCTGAAGTATTTTTGTAAATTGGTCACAAGCTATTCTTTAGAGTGTCTCCACATTTAGGCGGTCATTCCGACCCTGGGGACCGCGGATGCACCGCCAACAAGCTGGCGGTGCATCCCTGGGCATTCTGACCGCGGCGGTACAGCCGCGGTCAGAAACGGGAAACCGGCGGTGTACCGCCGGTTTCCCGCTGCCCTGGGGAATCCTCCACGGCGGCGCAGCTTGCTGCGTCGCCAGGGGGATTCCGACCCCCTTACCGCCATCCTGTTCCTGGCGGTTTTGGCGGCCAGGAACAGGATGGCGGTAAGGGGTGTCGTGGGGCCCCTGGGGGCCCCTGCAGCAGGGGCCCCCGTAACAGGGCCCCACCAAGATTTTCAGTGTCTGCCATGCAGACACTGAAAATCGCGACGGGTGCAACTGCACCCGTCGCACCCTTTCCACTCCGCCGGCTCCATTCGGAGCCGGCATCCTCATGGAAGGGGGTTTCCCGCTGGGCGGGCGGGCGGCCTTCTGGCGGTCGCCTGCCCGCCCAGCGGGAAACTCAGAATAACCGCGGCGGTCTTCTGACCGTGCAGCGGTATTCTGGCGGCTCCCCCCGGCCCTGCGGTTACCGCGGCCGGCGGGAGTCAGAATGACCCCCTTAATACTGTGAGTACAACACAGTACTCACACTACCCACATCCCTTTACGAACAACAATTACTGCCAGGAGATTGAGACAAACAGCACAGAGACAACTAGAGACATTCACCCATACATCCCTCACGCACCCCACATCACACACCCCACCACCTTACTCAACACACTCTCACGAACACACAGCACACAACACCCATGTCCCCACTAAGGCATCCCTGTTTCACTGATGAGGAGTTAAGGCTCATGGTGGAGGAAATAGTGAGGGTAGATGACAGCTGTTAGGAGCACAGGTACAGCAGATATTTATTGCCAGGAAGATTGAGCTATGATGGAGAATCTTGGACAGGGTGAATGTCGTGGGACAGCACCCAGGAACAAGGTACAACATCAGGAAGAGGTGGAATGACCTACGGGGTAAGGTGCGTTCCGTGGCAGCAAGGCACCAGCTCACCATACAGAGGACTGGTGGTAGACCTCCATCTCCTCTCCCACAGCTCACAGCATGGGAAGAGCAAGTCTTGGCATTACTGCATCCTGAGGGACTCACTGGAGTAGCGGGAGGACTGGACACTGGTGAGTCAATATTTACTACTTATCACCCCCCATACCTGCATGCCATCACACCACCTCACCCTCACTCCCATCACACCATTCCATCCCACACAGTGCACCTACACATGACTAACCCCAATGCCAAACCCTGCATGCCATACCAATGCATAGACAGCCCTCCCAGCCCTGCATGGACACCCATCATTAAAGCATGCACAGCATAGGGAAACTAACAATCCCACATTACATCACCATACACAAACAACGGTGGCAGGGCAACAACAACGATAGAGGGGAAGCCAGGGATGTACAATATGTCACAGACATGAAGCATAATACATCACTTACATCCCCATAGGTGCCCCAACAATGTCAGCAGAGAGGAGGTGCCACAACAATCCAGTACCCCGACAGAAGATGCTCCCAGTGATGACAGTAACTCTGGACTTCAGGATCTGGATCAACAACCTGGCCCATCAGGGACCACTGGACATTCGGTCATCCCAACCCACTCACAGTCCACCACATTGCATCCCCCATCAGTATCCAACACCACTGCACCCACCCAGCATACCCACACCTCTGTTCCCAGGACACGTCAGTCAGCAGTGTGCCCACCTGTACAGGGACCCCAGTCCACACCTTGCCCCCAAGACAATCTGGGACCTGGGGTCAGTGGCAATGGGCACACCATTCAGGGGACAAAGGCACAGGGCAACAGGGAAACTGGAATGACGCTGTGCGCCTGGGAGGACACGGCCAGGGAACCGGCTCTCCAGGAGGCACTCACTGAGATCCTTGGAGCCTACCAACAGTCCCAGGACACAATGGGCCAGATCCTTGACAACGTGCAGGAGAACACCACCTTGATCTCCATAGCAGGGGTGCTGGCAGACATGGCCAACATCATGAGGGAAGCAACAGCACGGCAGCGGGCCCCTACCACTAGCCAGTCCATTGACAAGCCCTTCACTTCCTCTAAAGCTAGTAGGCAGGAGCCCCCCCCCTACAGGACCCACAGGCCACCAACACCCCTCCCCCTGCAGAAGGTGAACCACTCCACAAACATTCCCTGCGGCCCAGACAGAAGCCAGAGACACTTGCCAAGACCACCGCCAGGAAATGACTCTCCTGATTGTCCACCTTGTGTCCCACACTGTCACCTTGCCCACTTTTAACTGCCTTTGCTCCCCTTCCTATGGCCCCTTGGACACTGGATCTGTGCTACAAACAGACTGGCACAATACCCTGGACTTTCCTCCACCATCACCTCTTTCCAGAGCACTTTTCCCTCAATTTCATAGCACTACAATAAACACCCTTAAACACAACTGGACTACTAGTATTTTATGTGTTGAAAATGTGCATTTATGGAAATAGTCACATCTAGTGCGAATGATCTGAACAATATGAGAACATAGAAATAATGACCTATAGCTGTCTGTAGTCATCTAATCAGTACACAGTTGTTATATCACCAACATCTGTGAAATGACAAGCCACAGATGAGAGTAAGTTGAGATTCAAAGGAAGTTAATGCTATCATGCTACAGCCACACAGAAAACATCAATAGTCAGAGGAATGGTCAGTTGCACTGTCTCACTTGTGTGTCATTGGAAGTATTGACGTATAACTGATGTTCTGCTGTCCTCATCCTCATCCTCTGCCTCCTCATCCTCACTGTCCTCAGGGTCCACTGCTGCCACAGGGGCATCTCCAGTCTCCTCCTCCTGCAGAAAAGGTACATGCCGTCTGAGGTCCAGGTTGTGCAACATGCCACTACTATCTGGCAGACCTTCCCAGGTGAGTAGCACAGGGATTCACCTATCAGATGAAGGCACCTAAACCTGGCCTTCAGGAGCCCGAATGTCCTCTCTATGATCCTTCTGGTTCGCCCAAGTGCCTCATTGTAACGATTCTCAGCCCCTGTCCTGGCATTCCTCACAGGGGTCAGGAGCCACAATAGGTTTGGGTAGCCAGAGTCACCTGCAAGTATTGAGGGACAACATTTAGCCCCACAAAATGCTATGAGGAGGACACCTGAAGGCATACACTAACATACAGTGGTCGGGGATCCTGGCTCACCTATTAGCCACAGCCTGTGCCTCTTTAGTTGGACCAGCAGATTTAGGATTCTGCTATTCCTTAGGACAAAGGTGTCATGCACAACCCAGGATACTCAGAGGTGACGTGGGAGATGTACTGGTCCGCCAGGCACACCATTTGCACATTCATTGAGTGGAAACTCTTACAATTACTGAACACCTGCTCATTCTGGAGGGGAGGGGACAAATGCATATATATATCCCATCAATCGCTCCAACAATATTGGGGATATGTCCCATTGCATTGAATCTAGACTTCACAGTGACCAAATCTTCCACCTGGGGGAAAGCTATGTAGCTGCACATGTGTTTCACCAGGGCAGACAAAACTCTTGCAAGCACGATTGAAATCATTGGCTGGGACATTCCTGCTGCCAAGCCCACTATCACTTGGAAAAAAACATTGCCAGGAAATGGAGCACTAATAGCACTTGCACAAGGGGGGGGGGGAGGGGGGGATCCCAGTCGGATAATGGATAGCTGAGATCAGGTCAGGATCCAATTGGGCACACAGTTCTGTGATTGTGTCCCTGTCCAGTATATAAGTGAGTGTAATGTGCCTGTCCTCCAGTGTAGCCAAGTCCACAAGGGGTCTGTAGACGTGGGGTTGTCTCTTCCTCCTATTCATCCGCAGCAGTAGGTATCTAAGAGACACAAGAGTAAGTAGGCTTTCACAATTTGAACAATGGAGTTGGAGCGATTGGTGAATGGGGTCCTATCCCAGTACGGACTGCTGTATGGGCCTGCAGACCAACAGGTGAGTACACATTGGACACAATACATGTGTGAAGGATACATGGAGATGTGTATGCAAGCATCATCTCATCTGGGGGGCATGTCTTGTGATGGTGTACATGGTGCACGCTGGGCGATGTGTGTGTCAATGGTGATGGAAACAGGATTGGTTGGCCATATGTGTGACAGGCTGGATTGTATGTGTAATGGTGTCCTCCTGTCTGTATTACCTCTGCAGGTCAGCACCCATCAAAAGAAGGGATTATCTCGTGCCATTGCCAATGACGCGCAGACCCTGGGGGTCTATGGCAGACAGAGCACCCACTGTCAGAAATGGTTGGAGGATCGGAAACGCTGGGCACGGAGGACCGCGGAGGCCCAGCTGGGGATGGCCTCCCAATGAGGAAGGGGTGTCCGTCCGATCCTGGCCTCCTGATGGCCCGCATACTTGCAGTGGCCTACCCAGAGCCGGATGGGCACTTGAGGGCATCCTAGCAGCCAAAAGGAGGTGAGTACAGTGGGCATTACAACTATAATTGATAGGTGGCATGGGATCCGGGTGGTGGGTGTGAGTTAGTGGGTGCCCCTTAATGCCAGGTCAAACATTGCAGCGTTGTAGGAGGCTGGCCTGGCTTATAGTGGGTACCAGATGGTACTTAGACCTTGTGCCAGGTCCAGTTATCCCTTATTACTAGATTAGTAGTGTTCTAGCAGCTTAGGCTGATAGAGGTAGCTATAGCAGAGCAGCTTAGGCTGAACTAGGAGACATGCAAAGCTCCTACTATACCACTTATATCATATAGGTACTATATCATAAGAAAGACAATACTCAGGGTTACTAAAAATAAGGTACTTTATTTTAGTGATAATGTGCCAAAAATATCTCAGAGGATATACTCCCTTAGGAGGTAAGTAAAATACACAAAATATACACAGAAAACCAAATCAGGTAAGTAACAGTCAGAAAGTAGTGCAAACACTGTTGAATACAATAGGATGCAATAGGCCTAGGGGCAACACAAACCATATACTAAGAAAGTGGACTGCGAACCACAAATGGATGCCTAGCCTAGTGTAGTGTGTAGAGGGTCACTGGAAGTGTAAGAAAACACTGAGGGTGTCCAAGATACCCCACCCCAAGACCCTGGAAAGTGGAGTAAAATACTACTATTTCCCCAGAAACACACTAAAGTCGTGATAGAGGATTTTGCAAAGACCACAACAGACTGCAAAGCACTGAAGACGGATTCCTGGACCTGAGGACCTGCAAAAGGAAGAGGACCAAGTCCAAGAGTCGCAAAAGTGTCCAGGGGGTGCAGGAGCCCACTAAACCCCGGATGAAGGTGCAAAATGGCTGCCTCCGTGTGGAAGAAGCTGGAGATTCTGCAACAACAAAAGGTGCTAGAAACTTCTCATTTGTGCAGAAGATGTCACACGGCATGCTGGAGGATGCATAGTTGTTTCCTTGGCAAAATACTGCAAACAAGTCTTGCTAGCTGCAAGAGTTGCTTTTGAAAACAAAGGGTGCTGCTTAGGCCCAGAAAGGACAAGGATGTTGCCACTTGGGAGAGGAGACAGAGAGGGCCATCAGCAACGTAGAGAGCCCACGCACAAGAAGGTAGCACCCGCGGAAGTCCTTGAACATGGGTTCAAGAAGTCTGAACATGGCGGTCGTCTCAACACTGCAAAAGAGGGTTCCACGACACCGGAGATCAACTCAGGGAGCTGAGCATCGCAGGACAGAGTGCTGGGGACGTAGGCTTGGATGTGCATGCAGGATTTTGTGGAAATGTGCACAGAAGCTCTTGTAGCTGCAGTTCACGCGGTGCACAGGATTACTGTCTGGAGAGGGGAGGCCAGGGATTACCTCCTCCAAATATAGGCAGTTGGACCACTGGACAGTCTGGGTCACTTGGGTCCACCACCTGTGTTCCAGGGGCCACGCTCGTCAGGATGAGAGGGGTCCCTGAGTACCGGTGACTCTGAACTTTGGTGCCTGCAGAAGCAGGGGGAAGATTCCGCCGACCCACGGGGAATTTCTTTGTGGCTTCCAGTGCAGGATGAAGGCAGACAGTCCCCAAAGCATGCACCACCAGGAAACAGTCGAGAAAGCCATCAGGATTAGGCGCTACAATGTCGCTGGTAGTCTTCTTGCTACTTTGTTGCAGTTTTGCAGGCGTCCTGGAGCAGTCAGCGGTCGATCCTTGGCAGAAGTCGAAGAGAGAGGTGCAGACGAACTCTGGTGAATTCTTGCAAGTCGTTATCTGAGATAAAGCCCACTGGAGAGACCCTAAATAGCCCGCAGAGGAGGATTGGCCACCTAGTCAGGTAAGCACCTATCAGGAGGGGTCTCTGACGTCACCTGTGGGCACTGGCCACTCAGAAGCCTCCAGAGAGCACTCACACCTCTGGAAACAAGATGGCAGAGGTCTGAGACACACTGGAGGACATCTGGGCACCACCCCTGGGGTGGTGATGGACAGGGGAGTGGTCACTCCCCTTTCCTTTGTCCAGTTTCGTGCCAGAGCAGGGACTGGGGGGTTCCCTAAACTGGTGTAAACTGGCTTATGCAAGGAGGGCACCATCTGTGCCCTTCAAAGCATTTCCAGAGGCTGGGAGAGGCTACCCCTCCCTGGCCTCTAACACCTATATCCAAAGGGTGTAACATGCTCTCTCAGAGGAAATTCTTTGTTCTGCCTTCCTGGGACTGGGCTGCCCAGACCCCAGGAGGACAGATCCCTGTCTGTGGGGTGGCAGCAGCAATAGCTGCAGAGAAAAGCCCAGATAGCTGGTTTGGCAGTACTCAGGGTCCATAGTGGAGACCTGGGGATGCATGGAATTGGCTCCCCAATACCAAATTTGGCACAGGGGGACAATTTCATGATCTTAGACATGTTACATGGCCATGTTCGGAGTTACCATCGTGAAGCTACATATAGGGATTAACCTATATGTAGTGCACGCATGTAATGGTGTCTCTGCACTCACAAAGTCCGGGGAAATGGCCCTGAACTATGTGGGGGCACCTTTGCTAGTGCAAGGGTGCCCTCACACTTAGTAACTTTGCACCTAACCTTCAGCAAGTGAAGGTTAGACATATAGGCGACTTATAAGTTACTTAAGTGCAGTGAAAATGGCTGTGAAATGACGTGTGTGTTATTTTACTCAGGCTGCAGTGGCAGTCCTGTGTAAAGGTTTGTCTGAGCTCCCTACGGGTGGCCAAAGAAATGCTGCAGCCCATGGGGATCTTCTGGAACCCCAATACCCTGGGTACCATATATTAGGGAATTATAAGGGTGTTCCAGTGAGCCAATTGAAATTGGTAAAAGTGGTCATTAGCCTATAGTGACAAATTTAAAGGCAGAGAGGGCATAAGCACTGAGGTTCTGATTAGCGGAGCCTCAGTAACACAGTTTGTCACTACACAGGTATACACTTTCAGGCCACAAACTATGAGCACTGGGGTCCTGGCTAGCAGGATCCCAGTGAGACAGGCATAAACAAACTGAC
This sequence comes from Pleurodeles waltl, assembly GCF_031143425.1. Classification (NCBI taxonomy): domain Eukaryota; kingdom Metazoa; phylum Chordata; class Amphibia; order Caudata; family Salamandridae; genus Pleurodeles; species Pleurodeles waltl. The sequence continues at coordinate 900,772,528 of NC_090436.1, forward strand.
ATACATGTACAAATGGGGTAACATGCCAGGCAAGATGGTACGCTCTTACAAGCATGATCCAGCTTAAGGGTAATGGGTGTTTGGCAAATGCAGGAAACCTAGCTTGTTAGCATTCCATGCAGTCAGGGCTGCGTGGGTCCCAGAAGGGGTGCAGTTGGCAGTGTGTGGCCTTCATCTTGCCGTGGCATCTAGACAAATCACTGGCAGTGCAATCTATAATGCTCAATACTGATCCCCTTATGTGACAGTGCTGTGTATGCCAACTGTGTTGGTGCAATAATTGATCCAGTGTTTCCTCTCTCCCCCCTTTTTTCTTCTGTCATTCTGTCCATGTGTGCATTAGCATCATCTGGTGGAGGAGCTGGGGCACCGGCGGCAGAGGGAGCTGCATCCCACAGGAACATGGATGCAGAGTCCACAGACGCTGAGGAAACCAGTGGGATGGAGGGCAAGGGGAACACCACGGCAGAGACAGGAGGTGACAACACAGACTCAGATACCTCTTCTGATGGAAGCTCCCAGGTGGTGGTGGACACCTCTGTGACCACCCCAGCTTCAGGTACAGCCGCACCCGCATACCAGCACTGCCCTCCCAGTAGCCCCTCAGCAAGTTGCCCGTGCCCGCTCACCTAGGAGGGTGGGCATCTCCTTCGCCCCAGGCACCTTAGGCCCTGCCCCAGTGAGCCCTGCTGCCCTGAGTGAGGAGGCTACTGTCCCCCCGAGATCCATCTCTGTAGGGCAGTCAACCATTGTGAATGCCATCCAGGGGCTGGCATCCCAAATACAGCAATGCAATGCATTCCTGCAGGGCATCCACGGTAGATTGGCCGTCCAACAGAGATTGATTCAGGCTCTAGCCTCCACTCTGATGGCAGCCATTGTCCCTCTTCCTACCATCCCCCTCCAATTACCACTTCCCAGTCCCAGTCTCCTCAACCCCAACCCATCCCATGCATGCATACATACATATGAGCATGCACACAAAACAACACACAAGTGACAGTCAAACACAGGCACCACACTTCATCCCACAAGAACTCACACAAACACCAGACAGAACCACATCCACTGCCTCCCCCTCCTCCTCCTTCATATCCCTCACAGTCACGTCCACACTCACTCCTGCATGCACTGCATCAACATCCACCACCAGCATCACCACACCAAGCAGCACTCACACCTCCCTAGCAGACACCTCCACTACATCCATCCACGTGTCCCCTGTGTCCTCCCTTCACCCTGTCTGTCCCCCCTCCTAAAGGACACAAACGGAAGCACTCAGACACCCAACAGCCCTCCACCTCACATCAGCACAATGCCCAAGCACCTGCACTCAAGTCCACAGACATACACCTCCAACAGCCACTCCCTCAACCTCCACTCCCATCCCTCCTCCCTCATCCTGCCCCACCGTCCCTAAGAAGCTTCTTCTTGCCCAACTTGACCTCTTCCCTCCCCCCACCGTCCTGCCTGTAAAAGCAGAGTCCCTACGACCCAGCCCAGCACCTCAGCCAAACAGTCCACGCAGACCGTGGAGGCACCTCCTAGTCGTGGAGGCAAGACAATGAAGGATACCACTCCACCAGCCAGGAAGGTTGAGTATCCCACACCTCCTGCCATGAAGGGGAAGAAGCTCTCAACTCCTGCCATGAAGGGGAAGGAGCCCGCACCTCCTGCCATGAAGGGGAAGAAGCCCTTGACTCCTGCCAGGAAGGGTAAGGAAACTGCACATCCTGCCATGAAGGGGAAGAAGCCCTCAACCCCTGCCAGGAAGGGTAAGGATCCCACACCTAAAGGCCATGAAGGGGACAAAGCCCTCGACTCCAGCAGAGGCTGTCAGGGTGACACCACCACCACCAGTGGTCACGGAGCCTTCACTGCCAGCTGAGGAATTGCAGCCCACTCCTCCTGCAGAGGCTGCCCAGGAGGCACCTTCACCTGCTGACACAGTGCAGCCTTCACCTCCAGCAGAGGCTATCAGGGGATGAAACCCTCACCACAGAGCCCTCACCGCCAGCTGAGGCTACCCAGAATGCACAGTCACCTGCTGAGACAGTGCAGTCCTCACCTTCAGATGAGACGATGTAGCCCCCATCACCATCGGAGGACATATAGGCCACCCTCAAGGGACTGCTGTACAAGGGGCCCCCTCCAGAAGCAGTGGGAATATTCCCCACCGAGAGACTGTGACCTTGCTCTCCCCAGCAGAGAGAAGCAGTTGGCAAGTCACCCACCTGAGAGACTGCTGGGGAGTGCTAGGTCACAGAGAGAAATGGGCACTGGCCCCCTCCGGAACAAGTGGGCATTTTCCCATATTCGGCTGAGGTGCCCCCAATCCCACCAACCCCCTGAGGTGCTTGCCCACTTGCAAACTGATGCCCAGCAGAGTTTTATCTGGATTATGTCAGGATTTGAGTTGGGCCTTGGACTGTACCCTGTGGCCATGTGGGCCCTTAGTACTTTGGATTGGGCATTGGCCCTTTGTGTACATTTGTACATATCAGTTTTTTGTACAATTGGTTCATTTGGTAGCTGTTCACATTCAATACATTCTCATTACTGCATTATTATGATGTGTCCTGTGCCCTTGTTTTTAGTCTACAGCTAGTTGTGTGGATGGTGTGTGTGTGCGTCACTCTCCTTTTCCTCCCTCCCTTCCTCTCTTGTGTGCTCGGCGTTGGTGTCCCAGGTGGAGCATGGTATAGATGAGCATGGGGAAAACTTGCAGTTCAGGTTCCATGGCCACTTTCTCCTTCTGTGTCTCCGATGGGGAGTCTTTCGTCTTCTGTGATGTGTTTTCTGCCAGCCTTTTGATGGTGTTGGTACCCTGGAAATCGTGGTGGTTTCCTGTGTCATGATATGGTGGGCAGTACTTTGTCTTCCACCTGGCTGTTGACGGCTACTGCCGTGGCGAGTGTTGTTAACGCCCTGGCGCTTAGTGTGGTACATTGGTTGTCTATAGGAGTTCTGTCCGCCATGGTCATAATTTGGAGGTAATTACCGCCAGTCTGTTGGCGGTATTAGTGACACTTTAACAGTCACCACCAATGTCATAATGAGGGCCTATATTCTCTAAATGTAAAAAAAAAAAATCATAACTTAAAAAGTACTTAGCCTATTTTTGATGATCTTGGTCTAAAAAAAATGGTATAAAAATCTGAAGTATTTTTGTAAATTGGTCACAAGCTATTCTTTAGAGTGTCTCCACATTTAGGCGGTCATTCCGACCCTGGGGACCGCGGATGCACCGCCAACAAGCTGGCGGTGCATCCCTGGGCATTCTGACCGCGGCGGTACAGCCGCGGTCAGAAACGGGAAACCGGCGGTGTACCGCCGGTTTCCCGCTGCCCTGGGGAATCCTCCACGGCGGCGCAGCTTGCTGCGTCGCCATGGGGATTCCGACCCCCTTACCGCCATCCTGTTCCTGCCGGTTTTGGCGGCCAGGAACAGGATGGCGGTAAGGGGTGTCGTGGGGCCCCTGGGGGCCCCTGCAGCAGGGGCCCCCGTAACAGGGCCCCACCAAGATTTTCAGTGTCTGCCATGCAGACACTGAAAATCGCGACGGGTGCAACTGCACCCGTCGCACCCTTTCCACTCCGCCGGCTCCATTCGGAGCCGGCATCCTCATGGAAGGGGGTTTCCCGCTGGGCGGGCGGGCGGCCTTCTGGCGGTCGCCTGCCCGCCCAGCGGGAAACTCAGAATAACCGCGGCGGTCTTCTGACCGTGCAGCGGTATTCTGGCGGCTCCCCCCGGCCCTGCGGTTACCGCGGCCGGCGGGAGTCAGAATGACCCCCTTAATACTGTGAGTACAACAAATACTTAGCACATCTTAAAGATAAGCCTTACTGCTCGCCCACACTACCACAAAAACAGATCATTAGGTGGTCAGTTTTGTACCTCTGGATATCAAAGTGGGGTTACTTGTACTGTTTGCACAGTGCACGTCATTTTCGTACACTATGTAGACAGTGCCCTGCGACAACTGCAGCCCAGCGACATTGTATGTCAGAAATGATTTGAAGCAATCTACAGGGATGGATAGGGATACAGCCACTTCTTTTTGTCGAACTACTTCCGCCCAGACCAAGGATACCATTGCCAGGGGATCTGTGTGACATTGTCAGCACTGGTGAAATTTTCCCTAACAGGTACTTATCTGAGTGGACCAGGTGCAGGGTCACCATGGTGTCACTAGCCGCTGTGACCTTTAAGACTTCTACCTTAGTCCCATTAATCAAAGGGTGCAGCCTGTATTTTTGTATTTTAGTAGGCCAGGCAGCACATGATAGGTCTACCCCTTGTCACGTAGGCTCTCATTATTCTGAGCGGCAGAATCGCCTGCGGTGTGGGAAACTAAGTCTAACCCATTGCGGGTGACACCTGTCGCTCCAATCTGGATTTTGACCTGGCTAACAAGCAGCGCCTCATCTCTACCCAAGGGTAGGGTTGACTGGGAAGCTGAGCGCATGACATATTTAGCTTCTCAGGGAAGTCGTGGTCCCTCAGGTCTGGTCTGTTTCTCTCATTTACAGTTCAGTCTCATATATAAATGACAAACAGAGGCAGTATATGTTTCAATAATGGGTTTAATAAAACAACTGCATCTTAGATAGCAAAGCGTGAGCTGCAATAACCAGGACGACACATCATGACAGTATTAAAATTGTGACTAGAAGAGTGAAGCATAAGAACAACACCATCATATTGTCACTATAGTCAATGGACTAGTTCCTACCTAGGCTATGGATAGAGCACAGCATGTTAAGCTCTAATTTGGCCCTTCAGGTTCCCCTGGGAAGAAATCAACCCCCATATGTGAGCAAATGCCTGCGGTTTGCTTTAGCATCTGTAGTGAAGCATTCAGCATACAGTTGTGGTTCCCTGGCTGGAATCTCCCTCTAACGTGTAAGGGACAAAGAAGTGTTTTTTATAATAACACAGCTGATGTTCTGAGAAAATGCCCCTACATAAGGATGTGTGTTTTCTACAAATGTTGGAGACTAAACTTCTACCAAGTTCACCGGCAATGTACCGTGCTGTAGCCTTGGGAGAAGCACAGAGTGAACAAGAATGTCTTGTTTGAGAACAGAGTGCTGGCCTAGGCAAAAACAGTTAGATAGACGGAATATGGTTACTGTAACACTAATAAGACGAAGCTGACTCAAATATATCTAGGTTAAAGTGCACAGCGGCCTAGTGTGAAAATAACGTGCATGAAGCTATAACTAAAATGGCTACACAACACCCTCCCCTTGTCGGTTGAAGGTGGTTCAAAGCCTAAAAACATACACTGTTACTAAAGCTCAACCTAAGATATATATATAAAAGCAATGTCAATGATGACGAGTCGAAGGGACACGTGAGCATGTAAAGGGACAATTTAAAATATGAGAATGTGGCATTGAACCGAATTTCAAAAGAAAGTCAATTTCGAAAAGTTCCAATCGATTCTGGGACCATGGAGGATAGGAGATCTTCCACTATGGCCGATGTTAAAGTCGGAAAGTCATCGCCAAGAAGGATCAAGGAGCAGTTGTGTTCCGTGACCTCAGCCAAGGCGGCATTCCGTGGTGTGTCCAGTGATAAGTCATGAGCTACATCCTCCTGGAAGGGCAACTCATAGGTAGCTTCTCGTAGCAAACGCAACCTCAATGCGCATGTCCAGTAATGAACCCTCAGCGAGAACATCAACAGATCAGCGTACAATGTAGGCAAGCGCTCCGTAGAAAGACAGACTTCTAGAGCTTGTTCAAAAGAGCACCAGAGGCACGAAACACGGGCTGCACACAATGCAAGACCGGGCTGAATGACAAAGACCAGCCACACTCCAATTGCTCCAGGAGAGTTGCTCCAAAATACTGCATCATGCGTTCACGACACAGCTGCGCTGATGGGAGCGCCTTCATTCCTCCTTGTTGCAGCGGGACAGCCATTGCACATAACAAATAGCAACAGCAAGATGCCAGCTCATAAAGCCAAAGTTATCGGAAATCCCCTGAAAATACTAGAGAAGATTGAGTGGATTGCTGATGGTATCAAACCGAATATGGAGGATAAGGAGTGAATAACACCAGAACCAACAGCTTTGAAAAAATGTGATATTCCAGTTGTACTGGATGCATTAAATATTCGTCCCGTGAGTTCACCAAAGTGTCTCGGAAAGTTTGTGTTTAAAAGGGACTGTATTTCTGCTGACGACCTTGCCACCTGAAGTGCGTAGGTCTCTCGTGCAGATGTAAGGGCTACATGCTTTTGAAACAATAAAGCCTTGAGACCGAAACAACGTAAACTATTCCGGCTCGCATACTACAACAGTCTTCACCATTGAGAAGGACGTAGCTGCCGTATGTAAGCACCTGGAACGTAGGTCTAATCAAGGGGACTGTAACTCCCTTCAGATAACAAGCTAAGTTCGCAGCAGAGGCGTTGCATGCCATGTGCAAGGACAGCTGTTTACAAACCATCGAATGGCTGACTGAAGTCTCACATTCACTACTGCAAAGAAAGACTTCTTTCATGCCACTGAAACATCTATACGAGAAGGGAAGCTCCCACACCTCATGGATGTAACTATCTCTCAGCCTTTCATATCTGCCTACAAGAATGTGTTTTAAACAGGAGGTGAATTGAAGTGTAGAAATAGGCAGATTAATTACCCCGTGTATTAGCCACTCAGCAGATGGTATTTCAGCCACAGTAAAAGGCAACTTTTCTAATTTCTCAATATTAAGCATGACATAAGTTGCTTCCTTCTTAGCCATTAGTTGTTGTTGTCACGTTAAATTGAAGGAAGAAAATATCTCCCTCTCACGGACATGCTGCCAGGGAACCCTACCCGCCTTCAATGTTTGAAGTGTCCAACCCAACTGCATAATGGATCTTAGCTGACTCTGTCCATGATGTAAAGAAGACATATGTTTGTATAATGTCTATAGCAGAAGAGACGATATTTTTTAAAGTATATATCCGGTCGGACAAGGTATTAATCCCATTATCCACAACAGCTAATGCCTTTTTCAGATTTTCCTGGTCTATTTGCCTTAACTGGGCAGCTGCTTCTTGTTGGGAAAGCTTCCAAATTTCATTATATGCTTCATATAAGAAAGGCTTCCTTCTGTGGTTTCTGAGGCCTAATAGGAAGTCCTGTAAATCAGTGTTATTAGACAGGAGACTGAGGTGTTCTCTAACCGCATCTAGTGAGGATGTTCTTAACCATTGCTGGCACAATTTTCCTACACTATGGGGGTCATTACAACCTCGGCGGTCTTTTTCAAAGACCGCTGAGGAACCGCCGTGCTGAAGACCGCCAGTGCAGGCGGTTTTCCGCTCGGCGAATTATGACTGCTGGCAACTCTCTGTCCTTTTTCGGATGGAGAGCCACCAGCAGCCATACTGGTGGTCGGCGGGGAAGTGGAGGTTGCTCCACCTCCACCGCCCCATCATCAGAACACCACCCACCAAATCACGTCCCATGATTCAGCGTGGCGGTGTTCTGGTGACAGGGTGCTGGCGGCGGAGCAGCCCCCATGGATCCCGTCACCTCCTGGAGGATCAACGGACAAGGTAAGTTGATCGTCCGTTAGGGGAGGGGGTGGGGGGGTGTTGTGTGCGTGCATGGGGGGGGTGCGTGTGAGTATGTAGAGGGGGTGTGTGAGTGCGTGCATGCATGCATGTGGGGGGTGTTTGAAAATGTGTGCGTCTGTCTGTTTTTATGTCTGTATGTATGTGTGCGTGTATCTCTGTATGTATGTGTGCATGTATGACTGTGTCTGTTGGTATGTTTGTTGGTATGTGTGCGGGTATGTGTACTGGTGGTGTCTGTATGGGTGTAGGGTGGGGGTGTGTTCCAATGTTGTGGGTAGGGGTGGGGAGGGGGGGTCCTGCCACCTTTGGGGGTGGCAGGGCGGTGGTGGGGTGAGAACTCGGGGATGGGGGTGGGGTGTGGGGGAGACCCCTATCTGTGCCAGGGAATGAATTCCCTGGCACTGATAGTGCCTACCGCCATGGATTGCATGGCGGTTCCAAACCCCACAAAATCCATGGCGGTATGCAGGGTTGTGATACCGCCGGAGGTCTGGTGACGGCTGCCGGGCTGGAGACCGAAGTCTCCCTGGCGGTCGGAATGGAGAAGTGGCGGATGACAATGGCGGTATTACCGCCACTTCTCCCCCGTCCGCCAGGGTCATAATGAGGGCCTATATGTCGTAACTATACACGCATGTTCGGATGATATATAGCGAGGGTTTGGCCTACTAGTTCTAAACCCCCACCGAGGAGTTGATAAAATGTTGATGACACCCATTGGTATCCATTGGCCACAATAACCACCCACCAGGACGTGTCAGTGAAACATTAAGGCCCATATTTATACTTTTTTAATTGTATTTTGTAAGTTTGCGCCTCTTTTGCGTTAAAAAGCGGCGCTGAAAAAGTAGAAATATGGGCCCAAATGTACCATTCTGGACCCATTCCTTGAGCTGATCTTCAGTTGCATTTGTATATTTTTGCAATTTATAAAACTTTGCAGGGGCAGGTATACTGAGCATGTTTAATTCCTTAATTGTAGCTAAGCCTAAACAACTTGTTTGTTGTACGGTTTCATTTAAGAATATCATTTGTACAGGTATGAGGCATGCTCTAAATAAAGCTTCCTTTCCCCTAATTTGCCAATTTCTTGTTCCCCAGACACTTTTCAGATCGATTGACTTCAGCCAATATTCATAGCCTTCTATAGACAACCGGGAAACAAAGGATTCTGAATATATAAATTTCATGTTTGTCATTAGTATATGTATATCTTTAGTCTGTGGTACCTTAAAATAATATGACTCAGAATTTTTTACATTGTGCCCTGAAAAATATGTAAACTTTTCAGAATAGGTTTTTTAAACTCCCTTGTGGTGGAGTCAGACAATGTTCCCATTGTGTATAATTAAAAACTGTTTTGGGGCTGCTCGCTCTATGTATAAAATGATGCCCATAATAATTATAGAAAAACATATCACCATAATTTTCTTTAGATTGATAAACATCTTCGTTTTCAAAGACCGTATAATACTGCAATTCAGTCATCATAGAATCAACTGTTTTCACATCCCAATCATCAGAAACAATGCCTGGTATTATAATATCATTCATTGATAGTTTGAACACATATGGGGCCATATTTATACTTTTTTACGCACAACTGCGCCAACGCAGATGTGCGTCAAAATCTTTACCGCCGGCTAACGCCATTCCAATGTGCCTTATTTATGGAATGACGTTAGCCGGCGCTGCGGACTGGTCTGCGTAAAAAAAAAATGACTCACACCAATCAGCGCCGGCGTATGGGAAAATGGGGGTTGTGCGTCAAAAAATGGTGCACGTCAGGTCTGAGGCAAAAATCAGGCCTCAAACCGGACTTCCCCCTTTTTTTTTTTTACGCTCAACCTCCATTGACATGACTCCTGTCTTAGCAAAGACAAGAGTCATGCCCCCTTGCCCAATGACCATGCACAGGGGACTCCTGTCCCCTGGGCATGGTCATTGGGCATAGTGGCATGTAGGGGGGCCCAAAACTGGCCCCCGGATGCCACTTAAAAAAAATATTAAAAAAATACTTACCCCCAACTTACCTCAACTTCCCTGGAATGGGTCCCTCCATCCTTGGGTGTCCTCCTGGGGTGGGAAAGTGTGGCAGGGGGTGTCCCTGGGGGCAGGGGAGGGCACCTCTGGGCTCCTTCCGAGCGCACAGGTCCCTTAACGCCTGCCCTGACCTGTGCGCCGTTTTTTAAGGACCACTCCCTCCTGTGCGTCAAAATGACGCCAGAGTATAAATAAGGTGCACAGGCCTTAAAGTAGTTTTTTGGAAGGGAACGCCTACCTTGCATATCATTAACGCAAGGCAGGTTCCCCCTTCCAAAAAATTACGCACATGGTGGGATTTTGACGTCTGCGGGGTTGGGCGTCAAAGTATAAATATGAGGCAGGGTTTGCGCCGAATGTGTGTCAAAATGTGACGCACATTCGGCGCAAGAAGAGTATAAATATGCCCCATGGTATTTCAATTACTTCCGTGGGACCATATATATCAAATATTACTTTGTCCCAAATAATCCCATCAGGAATTGGTACAGCGGAAATGTTAACAAATCATAAGTCTCTTCTGATTTTATGTGATGAAAAATGTGGTTTTAAGACTTCCTCCACCAATTCAACTGATGATTTTTCAGGGAGAAAATGACCATGTATTAACAAGAAAAAAGTAACAACAAAACCAATCCAAAGTAGGAAGGCTAGGACAGTCAAAGAGAGCCATAGATAGTTCCATGGAAAAACAAAATAGGTTTCTTTAAGCCAGTTCATTAGCTTATGTGTTTTTGACAAGTCAGGTGTCAAAAAGGCGAATGAGTCTGAGACATCATTGAAGTCGACAAAATATCCAGAAGCAGTACGTGCAAATGCTGGAGCCATGGTCATTGGTGGAGTTGGTGTTTCCTGTGGTGGCACACAATAAATAGCACCATCTGTTTGTGTTGGAGTTGAGTCAACTTGGTCAATTATTTCTGTATTGTTCGATGTTAGTGGAACCAATGCCAGATCATCTTCCACCCTCCCCAAGCTCGGAAAGGTGTCAGTGTTGGTATAAACAACTTGTAGAGGAACTTCTTGACCAGTAGTGAGAGGGATTCGGGAACTACTGGATGTTCCTGTTGGTCTGCTGTGCAGGATCGGCCACATGGTGTAATTTTACATTGTCGATGGAGACAAAACGATTTTCTTTGGAACCTGCCAACGGTGGGAGAATTACAGTTCTGGTACCGTGTATCCCTAATACTGGGACTGGTGCAGGATAGGAAGGGTCAAATTCCTTTTTCCCAGTGACTTTCTCATGTACAAGATCCCCAACTCTTGGAATCCAGCCGGTAGGTGTTACAGGCACAGCCTTGATTCCTGTGGAGGCAGCACTGATAGAAGAATTATCGTCACAGAACTGTTGCAATTCCTGTAAAACAGCGACAGGGTCATTTATGTCAAAAGGTGTTTCTGCTGCCTCCATGCCAGGACCATCAAGATCTGGAACATACATTTGAGTTCCAAACAGGCACTCATATGAAGTATTACCCCCACGGACCTTCTAGGCATATTATTAAGTGCTCTCTGGACTCCATATAGGTGGTTAAGCCAACTATGACACGTACCTAAGACTCTGGTTGTTAAGGATTGCTTTAAATCACGGTTTAATCATTCCACAACACTATTTCTCTTGGGATGAAATGGAGACGAGTACTGAGTTGGACCCCCAACGAAGCCATGGCGTCCCTGAATGCCGCAGGGCCCTGGTCCGAATGGAAAGTTGCAACCGCATATGTACCGAGAAAGACTCGCAAATCTTTAATAACAGTCCGAGCGTTGCGGCCACACCCATAAAAATCTGGAGCATGAATCAACAGCGACTAATATATACTTGTATGCACTATCCAGTGTTAGGGGACCACAATGGTCCAAGTACACACATTGTAAAAGTTTGTTTGAAATCAAAAGGGGTGTCTGCAGCGGGCGTTTGGCAGAGGAAACTTTCATTTGTTGGCAGATATCACAGCAAAAGACATACTGTTTGGTCTCTTTGTAGAGGCCTGGCCACCAATAACGCGCTTATAAAATTGAAATTGTAGCCACCACACCAGCATGGGCAGATGCCACCCCCTCATGCGCTGCATTAATCAGCCCTGGTCTTAGGTCTTTCTTGGGAATGTCCCTCACGCCTACACCTGGTATTCTAACTTCAGCGTTCAGGAGATTTCCCATTCGGTAGTATATTTAGTCGGAAATTTTTAGGATAGGGCGCACCATCAGCCATAGCGCTCATGGCAGCCCATATCTCTGCATCCGGTGTCATACTTGAATGTGTTACTGCAGCTACAGCGGCCACTGCTGACTTTGCGGCTTCATCAGCCAATTTGTTTCCAGCAACGTGTATCCCAACACGCTGATGTCCAAGTGTATGTACAGCATGGACATTTGGTAGCGTCTCCTTCAGATCTGCTACTTTCCCCCACAGAAGTCTGTGTTTAATGGTGTTGCCTTTAGAATCTCTGAACCCATTCTAGCGCCAGTAATGCAGATATTCATTGAAGGACTGGACATAATAATATGAATCACAGACAATCAGCGTAAGCTGTGCAGGATCCTTGTGTTCCAGTGCCAACACCAGAGCCTTTAGCTCTGCTAACTGTGCTGTGCAATCCCCCAGGGTTTGCGTAAATGTATCTAGCGGACAAAATGTATCTCCCTCCATGTAGCCACTTACGACAGTGCAAGCAGCAGAATATTGGTGTTTTGTGCCAATTGGAGGTTGTGCTGAGCCATCGGTATACATGACTCTATGATATTGTTCAGTAGGCAATGTATTTGCTGGAACTGGGTATTCCATTTCATACTGCAAAAATTCTTGAGTATGTAATTTTGGGTCAAAATTGTAGTCTACATCAGTGGCTATCAAGGACGTGGCCCATTGTATCCAACGTGGATGTAATGCTTTTGCATTTGGAACGCTGGCTTTTGTAACAGCCTCTAGGGCTGGGATTGGAGAAACAACAATAATATGCTTTCCTTGGGCAAGAGGCCGTTCTTTAATGACAGCCATCTGTACAGCAGTGAGGATTTTCTCAGTGGGAGCAAAGCGTTGTTCTGCCTCTGAATAATATAAGTGTGATTTGTACGCAATCAGGACGGTATTACCTTCTTTAAATGTCACATAGGTGAAACCGATGACACCAGCTATTACTCTGATGACCAAATGTGTTTTGTTGTTCCTTGTGTATAAGTGTTGTGCTGCAAGCATGTCTGTTTGCAATTCTCGGCGAATGCATGTGTGTTCAATTGTCCAGAATTTGCTTGAAAAATCAGCACATATCAGATCATATAAAGGTTTTATGCGTGTAGCATAATCTGGAATGTAAATTCTGCCAAAATTTAGGAAACCCAGTAGAGATTGGAGTTTTTTTTAATCGTATTTGGTGTAGCTGTGCGCATTTTTCTAAGAATTGGGGTGCTAAGTTCTTCCCTTCAGTTGACAGCTCATATCCCAGAAACAGGACACTGAGGAAGGCGATTTTTTTTTTTTTTAATTGAATTTGTAGCCAAATTCCGCAAATCCTACAACAATGTGGGCTACCCATCTTAGATGTTGTAGCAGTTCATCATCTGTAAGATAGATATCATCTACATAGGATAATCCTTCAAGATCAATCTCATGCAAAATTGCTCTCACACGAGCTTCAAACAGTCCTGGACTGTTCATATACCCCTGAGGTAAACAACAGTTTTTTTTCTGGGAGCCGCGTGCACTCAAACCTGTTAAGTCTCTACTCTCAGGCGCTATATTCTGGCAGAAGAAACCATTGGAAATATCCATTGTTTTGTATTTTTTACGCACTATATTATTCATTAGTGCTGTGCTATGTGAGTTCTGTATAGCGTAAGTGGTGGATGACTTAAAATGTCTGTAGTCTTAGACTATTCTATATGAAAGGTCTGGTTTGGTCTGGTTTGGCTACTGGGGAGACACAGGGTTCAATTACGCCCTGGTACTCTAATTGTGTGAATATTTCTCACAGGTGCTTTTGCTTCATGTTTTATTGGATACAGCGGTTGAGGTTGAAGTTCCTTCTTGATTTAAATTACATGGTAGGGGGATTCTCTATCCCATCCTACGTGATTTCGGTATAATGCAGGTGCCTGCGCCAAAGCTCAATCAGTGACATAGGATTCAGCGAGTTCCTCTTGAACAAGGGGCGAGAAGGAAGTCTTCATCACATCCTCCCCATATGGGCAGGTACGGACAAATTCAGGTGGCCACTCTTGTTCGGCCAACAAAACATCATATATGTTTACCACGTGATCCCAAAAGATTGCGTCTATTATGCACTCAATGTCTCCTAACTGTAGCTTTACTTTATACACCCTATCAGGCATGGAGACATGCATGTCTGCAGTTTCTACTTGTATAAAGTCATCAGTTGCTTTCACCTCCAGATGCTCTAGAAGACTCCGGCGAACTATTGTGACCTCTGCCGCGCTGTCTAACAGTGCTAATGCCCACTTCTTGTTCTTCAAGAGGACCCTCTTCCTGAGTGGCATGTCAGACTGTGACTGCTGCCACTTTTTTCTTTTTAAATTGGGGTTTTTGTTGGGCGGGTTTCTCTTCCTTTTTAACAGAAACCTCCGATGAGCGTTGTATCTCGGTTTCACGTACTCTGTTCTTCGCTCTGATAGCCCACCTCTCTCATTTTCTTTTTCCGATGAGTCCTGAAAGGAACAAGATTGGCATGTATCAGTATATTGATATCTATCAGGGATTTTTATATTATCTCTATTTCTGAGATTATGGCGGTCATTACAACATTGACGGTAAAAGCCGCTTAACGCTGTGCAGAAGACCGCCAACACACTGTCGCGGAAACCCGCCACAGCTATTATGACCCACAGCTCGGAACCCGCCAAAATTCAGACACCCACACAATTCCGCCACAACAAAGGTCAGTGATAAACTGGCGAAAACAAAACCTCCACCGTCACGCCAACAGAAATACGCCCACACTATCACGACACACGAATCCACGCGGCGGTCTTTCAACCGCGGTATTCCATTGGCGGTACACACCGCCGTGCTCAAAATACACACACTTTTACAAAACAGCCACATTGGACAATTCGAAATACACACACCACTTCCACACACCCAATACAATATAAAATACACACCCACATCACCCACAAACCCTTACGACAACAAATCACGAATGAAGGCCAGAGAGAGACACCACCATCATCAACAGTAGCATCCACAGGCACACAACACCATCACCCACATAACTTCCACGCACCGCACACTACACACCACTAAATATCATCACACTTATCACCCCACACACCACCCCACACATCACCTACACCACCCCATGGCACGGCAAAGACACCCCAGGTTTTCAGAGGAGCTTAGGGTCATGGTGGAGGAAATCATCCGGGTAGAGCCACAGCTATTCGGATCACAGGTGCAGCACACCTCAATTGCAAGGAAGATGGAGCTATGCGAAGAATAGTGGACAGGGTCAACGCAGTGGGACAGCACCCAAGAAATCGGGAGTACATCAGGAAGAGGTGGAACGACCTACGGGGGAAGGTGCGTTCCGTGGTCTCAAGACACCACCTGGCGGTTCAGCGGACTGACGGCGGACCCCCACCTCCTCCCCAACTAACAACATGGGAGGAGCAGGTCTTGGCAATTCTGCATCCTGAGGGCCTCGCAGGAGTAGGTGGAGGAATGGACTCTGGTAAGTCAAATCTTAACTATTACATCCCCCACCCTACCTGCATGCCAGCACATACCCCCACCCTCATCACTCTAACTCCTCACAAATATCCCTACATCACAAACCACACATCCTAACACCAAGCCCTGCATGCAACAACAAAGCATGGACACACATCACTAAAGCATGCCCACTGCACATACCCATACACCCCCCTAAACCATCATCACACAAGGTCCCACACAGGAATGCAAGCTCTGGGGTACACGGTCACCCACCCATTGCACACCATGACACACACAGATGTAATAACCATCTGTTTATACCCCTGCAGGACCCCTACCCAACGTCACCGGACAGGAGGGTCCACACCACCAACAGAAGAGGCCCACAGTGATGACAGCAGCTCTGTCCAACTGGATCCAGATGGCCAGCCCAGACCATTGTGGGCCTCGGGACAGTTGGTTCCCCTCACACAGGCACAGGCCATCACAGACCTTCCACCCTCTGGAAACACCAGCACAGCACCCACCCAGCTGGCCCATACCTCCGTCCCCAGGACACGTCAATCAGCTGTGTGTCCACCACTACAGGGAACCCAGGCTAACCCACCACCCAAACAGGGACCTAGTGGCAGTGGGCACACGGTCCATGGGACGGAGGCCCCGGAGCACAGGGGAACTGGGAGGGCTGCTGTGCGACAGGGGGCGGACAGGCCCAGGGAACCCACTCTCCACAGGCCCTCTCCTCCATCATGGGAGCCTACCACCACTCCCAGGAGACAATGGCAACGGTACTGGCCAAGTTTCAGGAGACCCAGCGCCTGCAAGAGGAACAGTATATGGGCTTCAGGGAGGAAGTCTGAACCATCAATTCCACCCTGGGCACCATTGTAGGGGTGCTGAAGGAAGTACTCAACACCAGGAGGGACACTGTGGCACTACAAGGGGCCCCTGACACTAGCCTGGACGATGAACTGCCCACCACCTCCGCTAGTGGACAGGACGCCCCACCACAGGACCACCACACCAGCACCCCACCCCCTGCAGATGGAGAACCACCTCGCAAACGGTCCCTGAGATCCAGGACAAAGACAGAGAACGATGCCAAGACCCCCGCCAAGAAATGAGACCACCCTGATTGATCCTACTGTCCCACTTTGTCACCATGTCCATCCTTAAACTGCCCCAGCTCCACTTCCTATGCCCATATGGGGAATGCACCTGTGAGACTAATAGACTGGACTCTGCCATGGACATTCCTCCGCCATCACCCCTCATCATTTTACAACCCCCACCAATATTGAGCACTTAAATAAACACCCTTAAAGCACAAAACAATCTGGAGTCTGTCTGTGATTTCGGAATACTGTATTAGCAATTACTGTGGCAAAAAGCTTTTTCATTGGTAATGTCAACATACCTATGTCACACAGCTCTAGTCCATGAGGAATCAAAGCAGATGTCACACAGTGGGACCCACATCTGTGAAATCATAAGGGAAAGTGACAACTCAGTGACCATACACTGGGTGAAAACGACAAACAGTAGTGTTTAGTAAATGTAGAGAGGCAGTAGTGTTTAAGTAAATGTAATAGGCAGGTCTGTATTCTTACCTGTGTGTCACTGGAAATATTGCTGGATCACGGAGTCCCTGTTGTCCATGTCTTCTTCCTCTGCTTCCTCATCTTCACTGTCCACAGGCTCCACAGCTGCCACAACACCGCCATCTGGACCATCCTCCTGCAGAAAAGGCACCTGTAATCGCAAAGCCAAGTTGTGAAGCATACAGCAGGCCACGATGATCTGGCACACCTTCTTTGTTGAGTAGAATAGGGATCCACCTGTCATATGGAGGCACCTGAACCTGGCCTTCAGGAGGTCGAAGGTCCGCTCGATCACCCTCCTAGTTCGCCCATGGGCCTCATTGTAGCCTTCCTCTGCCCTTGTCCTGGGATTCCTCACTGGGGTCAGTAGCCATGACAGGTTGGGGTAACCAGAGTCACCTGCAAATGGCGAGTGTTGGAAAATGGGTTATTGGTAAGGGCAGGTAGGTACCTACACTTAGCAATAGGCCACTAACCTCCACTAAGGTCCAGTTAGGTCTCAGTAAATTAACCCCAGCTCAACCCTTGGTAGCTTGGCAACAAGTGTCAAGGCTTGACTTAGGAGACAGAGTGTAAAGCATTCAAATATCACAAAACAGTAATTAAATAAAACACAGGAAACAGTTTAAAAATCCAAAACCAATTTATAAAAATAGAATATATTTTTATCTTTAAAATGACACCAAAACGAATAAATCGGATAAGGGGAACCGGAGATATGAATTTTTAAAGATTTTTTTTTTTTTAGCGCCTAAAAACAAAAAGCGCCAGTCGGGTCATCTGGTTGCACCTCGACTGGGCAAAGTCAAAGTTTAAGGCCGACCGCGATGGAGCCCTGCTCGGCTACAGGCTGTGGGAGGCCTCAGTTAAAAGTTTACCTTCACACTTAGGGCCTCATTCTGTCCCTAGCGGTCTATGACCGCCAGGGTGGAGGCCGGCTGAAGCACCACCAACAGGCTGGCGGTGCTTCATTTCTTATTCCGACCGCTGCTGTGAAGCCGCGGTCGCCCAGCCGGGTCCGGCGTTTTTCTGCCGGATTTCCCCCGGCTGGGGGAATCCTCCATGGCGGCGCTGCTTGCAGCGCCGCCATGGGGATTCCGACCCCCTTCCCGCCAGCCTGTTTCTGGCGGTTTTCACCGCCAGAAACAGGATGGCGGGAACGGGTGTTGTGGGGCCCCTGGGGGCCCCTGCACTGCCCATGCCACTGGCATGGGAAGTGCAGGGGCCCCCTAACAGGGCCCCACAAGGATTTTCACTGTCTGCATTGCAGACAGTGAAAATCGCGACGGGTGCAACTGTACCCGTCGCACCTCTGCAACTCCGCCGGCTCCATTCGGAGCCGGCTTCATTGTTGCAGGGCCTTTACCGCTGGGCCGGCGGGCGATCTTTTGGTGGTCGCCCGCCGGCCCAGCGGGAAAGTAGAAATGACCCCCGCGGTCTTTCGATGGGGTAACTTTGGCGGGCGGCGTCCACCGCCCGCCAAAGTCAGAATGACCCCCTTAGTCTTTTTTTTGAAGATTTTCTTCAGCTGGACGAACCTGCCAGTCCAATCCGACCTCCTGGAGCCCTTCTCCGGATACGCGATGCTGGAATCCTCGGTTGAGATTTTTACCTTCGGACTTAGTCGTTTTTTCGAGGTGAAAATCCTTCGACCGGGGTAAACCTGGATCTTGATACGACGTCCATGGAGCCCTCCTCGGATATGCTGGCTGGGAGGTCCCGGTCAACTTTTTACCTTCGGACTTAGGGGGTCATTCCGGGCCGGGGACCACGGAAGCACCGCCAACAGGCTGGCGGTGCTTCCAGGGCCATTCGGTCAGAAAAGAGGAACCAGCGGTTTCCCGCCAGTTTTCCCCTGGCCCAGGGAATCATGGGGATTCCGACCCCCTTCCCGCCACCCTGTTTCTGGCGGTTTTCACTGCCAGAAACAGGATGGCGGGAACGGGTGTCGTGGGGCCAATAAAGGTCGGCGGGCGACCTTTTGGCGGTCGCCCGCTGGCCCAGCGGGAAAGTCGGAATGACCCTCGCGGTCTTTTGACCGCAGAGCGGTCTTCCGACGGGGATACTTTGGTCGGAGATTTTTCTTTACCGGGACGAACCAGCAAATCAGGCCGGGTTGTGGTTGAGGCAAGCCGGCTAGAGTTGCCGCAGCGGGTCGGTCCCTCTATGGAGCTTTTTTTCAAAAGTTGTCCAAACTTCTCCAAACTTCTGGGGCTTCTCCCAGATGTCCTTTTAAGGTTCTTTTGGGGTCCACAGCTCACCCAAAGGGTCCAGAAGTTCTGAGATGGTCCTTGGGGGGTGCGGACTACAACTCCCAGAATGCACCTGGCGCAAACTCCTTTTTGGCCACTGGACAGTGGTCAGCTGGTCGCTTTCTTCAGGAGTTGGTGCAGGGGACTCTGGATAGCAATTTTTCACCTGTAGCAAACAGGGAGTCCCTCCTTGAACCAGTTGAAGCCAGGCAAAGTCCTTCTTGTGGTGAAGCCCAAGTGTGCAGCTGGTGCAGTCCTTCTGAGTGCAGGTTCCAGGTGCAGGCCATGGGTCCAGCAGGGCAGTCCTTCTCCTTTGGTTCTTCCTTGTTGGAATCTGATGGGGATCTGAGGTGTGGGTGCAGGTCTGCCAGTTTTATCTTTGCTCCTGGGTGAAAAGCAGGGGGGTCCTGGTTCTCCAATCAGGTGCAGTGTCCTTCCCCCTGTGATGACCACTTCCTGGGAAGTGTGGCAAAAATCAATCCCAGGAGGCAACATTCTCTAAAAATCCATCATGGCTGAATCTGATTTTTGGAGGTTACATCTGACTGAGCCCACCCATTGGTGTGGCTAAAAATCATAAACACAGCCCTCTCCTGCCCTCTCCTAATCTAATCAAGGGGGCACCTAGTTGTCTGGGGTTGCAGGATGTGGGGGTGTTGCTGGTTGCTCCAAATGTCCTTCTCTGCCTTTGAAGACCAGTTTGGCAGCCCTCCCCCTTCCTGCCTCACCATCTGCTGAGGGGAGATTCCCTCCCACAGGCCCATTCCTTTGTGTGAAGCCAGGCCACTTCACACCTCATCAAGGCAGCTTGGTCAAGCTGCTCAAGGCTGGCCAATCAGAGCACAGCAGCAAAAACAATGCAGGGCTGAAATTGGCAACTTTTCAGATAAAGTTTAAAACTCTTTACCTGAACAAGTTATATTAAATCCAACAACTGGAAGTTGTGGGATTTATTACAACAATTAATTTGATACCAAACTCTTGGTATGCATCATTTAAGGAGACTTTAAAAATTAAAATAAAGTCTCCCCATTCTAGCCTATGAAGGCCATTTACTACAATGAGGGAAAAACTAATTTGGCTGTTTTTACCTCACCAGGGCTTATAAATCTATTTTTATAAAGTCCCTGCTTATAGTTACATGGCACCCAGCCCTAGGGGCACATAGGGCACATCTTAGGGGTGACTTATATGTACAAATAAGGCAGTTTGAGACTTTGGAACTACTTTTAATTCCAAAGTTGAATTTGCATATAACTTTAATTTAAAAGCAGCCAGCAAGGCAGGCCTGCCTTTAAAATGACACTGGGCACCTCAGCAGTGCACCTATGGGTGCACTACCTATGCTGTGGTCCCTAAACCTACATGCCCTACCATATACTAGGGACTTATAGGTAGGTTAACTTAGCCAATTATAATTAGCCTAATTTGCATATCCATTTTACACAGAGCACTGGCCCTGGGACTGGTAAGCAGTACCCAGGGCACAGCCAAGAGTCAGTAACCACCAGTACCTGTCCAAAAAGTGTGGGGGTGACCAGGGCAAAAAGGAGGACTTTCCCACACTGCCCCCCCCCCCCCCCCCCCCCCCCCCAGATGAAAGGTGATGGGTACTAACCTACTCCCTGGTAGTCCTTATCAGCTAAGTGGAAAAACCTGGAAAGGCCATCCGCATTGGCATGGGCAGTCCCAGGTCTGTGCTCCACTGTGAAGTCCATCCCCTGTAGGGAAATGGACCACCTTAACAGTTTTGGGTTCTCCCCCCTCATCTGCATCAACCATCTGAGAAGGCTGTGGTCAGTTTGTATACGGAAGTGAGTGCCAAACAAGTAAGGCCTCAACTTCTTCAGGGACCAGACCACAGCAAAGGCCGCCCTCTCAATGGCACTCCATCTTTTCTCTCTGGGGAGTAGTCGCCTGCTGATGAAGGCAACTGGTTGATCTTGGCCCTCTTCATTAACTTGTGCTAACACTGCCCCAATCCCTTCCTCTGAAGCATGTGTTTGCACTATAAACTCCTTGCTATAGTCAGGGGCCAGTAACACTGGTGCTGAACACATAGGCTGTTTTAGGGTGTCAAAAGCTTTCTGACACTCTGGGGTCCAAATGACCTTCTTGGGCTGTTTCTTGGAGGTAAGCTCAGTCAGAGGGGCCACTATGGTCCCATAATTCTGAACAAACCTCTGGTAGTACCCAGTCAGGCCAAGCAAGGCCCTGACCTGAGTCTGGGTTTTAGGAGCCTCCCAATCCAGGATAGTCTGGATCTTGGGCTGGAGAGGTTGTACATGGCCTCCACCAACAAGGTGGCCCAGGTACACAACTGAGCTTTGCCCTATCTGGCACTTGCTTGCCTTGATAGTCAGGCCTGCTTGAAGCAGGGCCTGAAGCACTTCCTTCAGGTGGACCAGGTGGTCCTCCCAGGTGGAACTAAATACAGCTATATCATCCAGATAAGCTGCACTGAAAGATTCCAACCCAGACAGGACTCTATTCACCAACCGTTGGAAGGTGGCAGGAGCATTTTTCAGGCCAAAGGGCATCACCTTGAACTGAAAGTGGCCCTCTGGTGTGGAAAATGCTGACCTCTCCTTAGCTCCTGGACTTAAGGCAATCTGCCAGTATCCTGAGGTCAGATGAAACGTGCTCAGGAATTTGGCAGCCCCCAACCTATCAATGAGCTCATCAGCTCTAGGTATGGGGTGAGCATCAGTCCTAGTGACTGCATTTAGACCTCTGTAGTCCACACAAAATCTCAATTCTTTCTTCCCACCTTGGGGATTAGGTTTGGGCACCAGTACCACTGGACTGGACCAAGGAGTGTCAGAGGGCTCAATTACCTTGAGCTCCAACATCTTAGCCACTTCAGCTTTGATGTTGGCCTTGACCTGGTCAGACAGCCTGTACAGCTTGTTCTTGACAGGCAAGCTTTCACCAATGTCAATGTCATGGACACACCAATTGGTGAGTCCAGGGGTCTGGGAGAACAGACTAGCAAACTGTTCCAAAACTTGTTTGCAGTCTTTTTGTTGCTGGTCTGTCAACTTGGGAGAGAGTACCACTCCCTCCTCTGACCCATCTTGTGCATTTGAGGACAGGAGGTCTGGCAGAGGTTCACTCTCCTCCTCCTTCCCTTCATCAGTGACCATCAGCATGGTCATGTCTGCCCTGTCCTGGTGGGGTTTCAGCCTGTTAACATGCAGGATCCTATGAGGATTCCTGGGGGTGCCAAGGTCCACCAAGTAGGTGACCTCACCCTTTTCTCTAGACTTGGATAGGACCCAGTCCATTTGGCCTGAAGTGCCCTAGGAGCCATGGGCTCCAAAACCCACACCAACTGTCCTGGGTGATACTCAGGCATGGTAGCCTTCTGATCATGCCAGAGCTTCATGAGCTCCTGCCTGGCCTCCAGGTTTCTGCTTGCCTTCTTCATGTACTCAGCCATGCGTGACCGCAGGCCTAGCACATAATCTAGCACATTCTCCTTGGACTCTCTGAGAGGCTTTTTCCAAGACTCTCTCACCAAGCACAATGGGCCTCTGACAGGGTGCCCAAACAGTACCTCAAAGGGGCTGAATCCAACCCCCTTCTCTGGCACCTCTCTGTAGGCAAACAGCAGGCATGGGAGGAGAACATCCCATCTCCTCCTGAGTTTGGCAGACAAACCCATGATCATGCCCTTCAGGGTCTTATTAAACCTTTCCACCAGACAATTGGTCTGTGGATGATAGGGGGTGGTGAACTTGTAACACCACACTCATCCCACATGGCTTTCAGATAGGCTGATATAAAGTTTGTGCCCCTATCTGAGACCACCTCCTTTGGGAACCCCACTCTGGTGAACACACCAAGTAGGGCCCTAGCCACTGTGGGAGCAGTGACTGTCCGGAGGGGTATTGCCTCAGGGTACCTGGTGGCATGGTCCACAACCACCAAAATGTACCTGTTACCTGAGGCAGTTGGTGGGTCTAGGGGACCAACAATGTCAATCCCCACCCGCTCAAAGGGAGTCCCAACCACTGGCAGTGGTATCAAGGGAGCCTTTGGCTTGCCTCCTGTCTTGCCACTGGCTTGGCAGGTGACACAGGAGCTGCAAAACTCCTTGACTTTTTCTGACATTTGGGGCCAATAAAAATGGTTGACCAGCCTGTTCCAGGTCTTGGTCTGTCCCAAATGTCCAGCTAAGGGGATATCATGGCTTAAGGTAAGGAGGAATTCTCTATACTTTAGGGGGACCACTACTCTCCTGGTGGCCCCTGGTTTGAGGGCCCTTGCCTCAGTGTAGAGAACTCCATCCTCCACGTAAACCTTGTGGGTCCCACTGGTATCCCCTTGTTCTTGCCTGGCAGCAGTCTGCCTCAGGCCCTCAAGAGTGGGACACTCTCTTTGTCCCTGGCACAACTCTTCTCTGGTGGGCCCACCTGCCCCTTGCAGTTCTGCCAAGTCAGGCAGCGCTTGCAGGGGAAGTGTCCCTCCCTCAGAGGTCAGATCCTCCCCCTTAGGGTTGGATTCCTCCTGACCCTCTGTACTTGTAGGGGCTGGCAAGCCAGACCCAGTGCCCTTTCTCTTCTTCTTGGAGGCTTGGCCCATTGTTCCAGGGTCCAAGTGTCCAGCACTTCCCGGTTGTGCTGCCTGTGACCTGGTCACAGCACACACCCATTCAGGGAGGTCCAGCATCTGTGCATGGACCCTTCTCTCCACCTCTGACCATTCAGATGCTTCAAGATCATTTCCCAGCAGACACTCTACTGGGAGGGCAGGAGCTACAGCTACCTTCTTAGGGCCAGTCACACCTCCCCATTCCAGACTCGCCATGGGATGGAGTTTGGTTCTGCTATCTGCATAAGTCACTTGGTGGAAGACACCAGGTAAGACCTGTTCTGGAGAAACCAGCTTCTCTGTGACCATTGTCACACTGGCTCCTGTATCTCTCAGAGCTTCCACCTCAGTCCCATTGACTTTAGGCCTCTGCCTATACCTCTCCATGCTGGGAGGTAGGGTGGCCATAGTTGCAATGTCCACTCCACCCACAGATACTAAGGTGACCTCTGTGTACCCTGCTCCCAGCCCTGGGCCAACTTCCACCCCCAACCCTACACAAGCAATCCCCTGGGATTGCCCACCAGTGGGGGGCTTCTTGGAGCAGATAGCATCTCCTCTTTTGTGTCCAGGTTGATGACACTCAAAACACTTGCCAGCCTTAGCAAGCTCCTAAAACTTTTCTGCTTTAGCAGGATCATAATTCTTTCCCTGATACCCTTTCCCCTTAGAAGTGGAATGGCTCGGGGCTCCCTCACCCTGAGAAGTTTTTGGGGACTCTTGTGAGGACTCCTTGGGCTTTTTATCATCTTTCCCTTGGTTCTTCCCCTGAGAAGAACCATGTCCTCCCTTTTTCTGATCACCCCCTGGGGGTTTCTGGTTAACCCTAGTTCTTAACCAGTCATCTGCTGCCTCCCCCAGCTCTCTGGGGTTGGTCAACTTAGAGTCAACTAGATACTGGCGGAGCTTCTCTTGGACACAATTGGTTAGAAGGTGCTCCCTCATAATCAAATTGTACAGCCCCTCAAAGGTACTTACCCTGTTGCCCTGTATCCAGCCCTCTAGTGCCTTTACTGAAATGTCCACAAAGTCCACCCAGGACTGGGTGCTTGTCTTTTGGGTGTCTCTAAACTTGAGCCTATACTGCTCTGGGGTCAGACCAAACATTTTAGTCAAGCATCTTTTCATACTGGGGTATGAGTCTGCCTCCTCCCCCCTCAAGGTTAGGAGCCAATCCCTCCCAGAGTTGGGAACCAACTCCCAAAGAAGTGAACACCAGTACTGAGGATTGACTCTCCTCATCTGGAGGGCCCTCCCAAAGGCCCCCAGCCACTTATCTATATCATCCCCCTCTACATAGGCAGGAACCACCCCTTTGGGTAATCTGGGGCAAAACCCCCCACCCAGGGACACCTCAGCTTCTTTGTTGCTGCCACCATCTCTTTTCTCTTCCCTTGCCCACTTTTTCTTTTCTAGGGCCAGCTTCTCTGCCTCCAAAGCAATGAATGCTAGCTGGGCCTCCAGCTCTCTTTCCCTGAGGGACAGGTTCTCTCCTCCTGAAGGGACCCCCTTCCCCCAACTAGCTTTGGGTCTGCCCCTAGTGACTGTATGTAATGAGGACCGGTCTTCCTCATCCTCACTTAGGCTCGGATGCCCTCCCTCCCCTGAGTGGTTGGAGCTAGCATCCTCCCCTACTTCTCCCTCCTCTGGAACTTCTGGGTCTACCTCTTGGGCCTCAGCCCATGCTGTCAGGGACTTGATCAGGACCTGCTTCCTGAGGTCAGTGGTTGCAGGCAACCCTCTTTCAGTACACAACCCCCTAAGCTGGACTACTGTCAGTGTGGGTAGGCTAGCCAGATCAAGCTCCATGGTTCCCTGGTTTTGTGTCAACAAAAACTTTTTGCAAAAATTGGAAACAAAAATTTAGAAAAATCTCAAAAATTCAATAATTGAAATTAATCCAAATTAAAAATTGAAAACAATTTTTGCACTAGGACAATTTGAAGGATTTTTAATTTGTTTTACTTAAAACTGTAACGTGATACTGAACACAAGTACAGGATCCCACCACTGCTCACCAAAAATGTTGGAAAATGGGTTATTGGTAAGGGCAGGTAGGTACCTACACTTAGCAATAGGCCACTAACCTCCACTAAGGTCCAGTTAGGTCTCAGTAAATTAACCCCAGCTCAACCCTTGGTAGCTTGGCAACGAGCGTCAAGGCTTAACTTAGGAGACAGAGTGTAAAGCATTCAAATATCACAAAACAGTAATTAAATAAAACACAGGAAACAGTTTAAAAATCCAAAACCAATTCATAAAAATAGAATATATTTTTATCTTTAAAATGACACCAAAACGAATAAAATCAGATAAGGGGAACCGGAGATATGAATTTTTAAAGAATGTTTTTTTTTTTAGCGCCTAGAAACAAAAAGCGCCAATCTGGTCATCTGGTTGCACCTCGACTGGGGCAAAGTCAAAGTTTAAGGCCGACTGCGATGGAGCCCTGCTCGGCTACAGGCTGCGGGAGGCCTCGGTTAAAAGTTTACCTTCACACTTAGGCGGTCATTCTGACCGTGGCGGGCGGCGGTCGCCGCCCGCTATGCGGTTAACGCCGAATGACCGCGGCGGTCATTCCAACTTTCCCGCTGGGCCGGCGGGCGACCGCCAAAAGGCCGCCCGCCAGCCCAGCGGGAAAGCCCCTGCAACGAGGAAGCCGGCTCCGAATGGAGCCGGCGGAGTTGCAGGGGTACAACGGGTGCAGTGGCACCCGTCGCGATTTTCACTGTCTGCAAAGCAGACAGTGAAAATCTTTGTGGGGCCCTGTTAGGGGGGCCCCTGCACTGCCCATGCCAGTGGCATGGGCAGTGTAGGGGCCCCCAGGGGCCCCACGGCACCCGTTCCCGCCATCCTGGTTCTGGCGGTGGACACCACCAGAAACAGGCTGGCGGGAAGGGGGTCGGAATCCCCATGGCGGTGCTGCAAGCAGCGCCGCCATGGAGGATTCCCTGGGCCAGGGGAAAGCCGGTTCCCCTTTTCTGACCGCGGCTTTACAGCCGCGGTCAGAATAGCCCAGGAAGCACCGCCAGCCTGTTGGCGGTGCTTCCGCCGCCCTCCGCCATGGCGGTCATGGACCGCCAGGGTCAGAATGACCCCCTTAGTCTTTTTTTCAAAGATTTTCTTCAGCGGGACGAACCTGCCATTCCAATCCGACCTCCTGGAGCCCTTCTCCGGATACGCGATGCTGGAATCCTCGGTGGAGATTTTTACCTTCGGACTTAGGTGGTGATTCTAATTCTGGCGGGCGGCGGAGGCCGCCCGCCAGAATTCCGCCCCCATAATACCGCTCCGCGGTCAGAAGACCGCGGAGGGTATTATGAGTTTTTCCCTGGGCTGGCGGGCGGTCTCCAAAAGACCGTCCGCCAGCCCAGGGAAAAACTCCCTTCCCACGAGGATGCCGGCTCGTAATCGAGCCGGCGGAGTGGGAAGGTGCGACGGGTGCAGTAGCACCCATCGCGTATTTCAGTGTCTGCAAGGCAGACACTGAAATACCTTGCGGGGCCCTCTTACGGGGGCCCCTGCCGTGCCCATACTATTGGCATGGGCACGGCAGGGGCCCCCAGGGGCCCGCGACCCCCCCTACCGCCATCCTGTTCATGGCGGCTTTCCCGCCATGAACAGGATGGCGGTAGGGGGGGTCAGAATCCCCCATGGCGGCGCAGCAAGCTGCGCCGCCATGGGGGATTCTGAGGGCAGCGGTAAACCGGCGGGAGACCGCCGGTTTACCCTTTCTGACCACGGCCAAAGCGCCGCGGTCAGAATGCCCTGCGGGGCACCGCCGGCCTGTCGGCGGTGCTCCCGCCGACCGACCGCCGGGGTTAGAATCAGGGCCTTAGTCGTTTTTTCGAGGTGAAAATCCTTCGACCGGGGTAAACCTGGATCTTGATCCGACGTCCATGGAGCCCTCCTCGGATACGCTGGCTGGGAGGTCCCGGTCACATTTTTACCTTCGGACTTAGGGGGTTATTCTAACTTTGGAGGAGGTGTTAATCCGTCCCAAAAGTGACGGAAAAGTGACGGATTTACCACCAGACGTATTACGACTCCATTATATCCTATGGAACTCGTAATACGGCTGGTGGTATATCCGTCACTTTACCGTCACTTTTGGGACGGATTAACACTCCTCCAAAGTTAGAATAACCCCCTTAGTCTCTTTTTCAGAGATTTTTCTTTACCAGGACGAACCAGCAAATCAGGCCGGGTCGCGGTTGAGGCAAGCCGGCTAGAGTTGCCGCAGCGGGTCGGTCCCTCTATGGAGCTTTTTTTCAAAAGTTGTCCAAACTTCTCCAAACTTCTGGGGCTTCTCCCAGATGTCCTTTTAAGGTTCTTTTGGGGTCCACAGCTCACCCAAAGGGTCCAGAAGTTCTGAGATGGTCCTTGGGGGGTGCGAACTACAACTCCCAGAATGCACCTGGCGCAAACTCCTTTTTGGCCACTGGACAGTGGTCAGCTGGTCGCTTTCTTCAGGATTTGGTGCAGGGGACTCTGGATAGCAATTTTTCACCTGTAGCAAAACAGGGAGTCCCTCTTTGAACCAGTTGAAGCCAGGCAAAGTCCTTCTTGTGGCGAAGCCCAAGTGTGCAGCTGGTGCAGTCCTTCTGAGTGCAGGTTCCAGGTGCAGGCCAGGGGTCCAGCAGGGCAGTCCTTCTTCTCCTTTGGTTCTTCCTTGTTGGAATCTGATGGGGATCTGAGGTGTGGGTGCAGGTCTGCCAGTTTTATCTTTGCTCCTGGGTGAAAAGCAGGGGGGTCCTGGTTCTCCAATCAGGTGCAGGGTCCTTCCCCCTGTGATGACCACTTGCTGGGAAGTGTGGCAAAAATCAATCCCAGGAGGCAACATTCTCTAAAAATCCATCATGGCTGAATCTGATTTTTGGAGGTTACATCTGGCTGAGCCCACCCACTGGTGTGGCTAAAAATCATAAACACAGCCCTCTCCTGCCCTCTCCTAATCTAATCAAGGGGGCACCTAGTTGTCTGGGGTTGCAGGATGTGGGGGTGTTGCTGGTTGCTCCAAATGTCCTTCTCTGCCTTTGAAGACCAGTTTGGCAGCCCTCCCCCTTCCTGCCTCACCATCTGCTGAGGGGAGATTCCCTCCCACAGGCACATTCCTTTGTGAGAAGCCAGGCCACTTCACACCTCATCAAGGCAGCTTGGTCAAGCTGCTCAAGGCTGGCCAATCAGAGCACAGCAGCAAAAACAATGCAGGGCTGAAATTGGCAACTTTTCAGATAAAGTTTAAAACTCTTTACCTGAACAAGTTATATTAAATCCAACAACTGGAAGTTGTGGGATTTATTACAACAATTAATTTGATACCAAACTCTTGGTATGCATCATTTAAGGAGACTTTAAAAATTAAAATAAAGTCTCCCCATTCTAGCCTATGAAGGCTATTTACTACAATGAGGGAAAAACGAATTTGGCTGTTTTTACCTCACCAGGGCTTATAAATCTATTTTTATAAAGTCCCTGCTTATAGTTACATGGCACCCAGCCCTAGGGGCACATAGGGCACATCTTAGGGGTGACATATGTAAAAATAAGGCAGTTTGAGACTTTGGAACTACTTTTAATTCCAAAGTCGAATTTGCATATAACTTTAATTTAAAAGCAGCCAGCAAGGCAGGCCTGCCTTTAAAATGACACTGGGCACCTCAGCAGTGCACCTATGGGTGCACTACCTATGCTGTGGTCCCTAAACCTACATGCCCTACCATATACTAGGGACTTATAGGTAGGTTAACTTAGCCAATTATAATTAGCCTAATTTGCATATCCATTTTACACAGAGCACTGGCCCTGGGACTGGTAAGCAGTACCCAGGGCACAGCCAAGAGTCAGTAACCACAAGTACCTGTCCAAAAAGTGTGGGGGTGACCAGCGCAAAAAGGAGGACTTTCCTACAGCGAGGGACAACTGTTAGACACGCACTAACCTGTAGGGATATCCCCAAACCCGGACAACCATTCCCACTGACTTGCTTCCAGGTGCTCACCTAATAGCCACACACAGTGCCTCTGGAGTTAACCCATCACATAAGGGATGCTGCTATTCCGCAGGATGTAGGCGTCATGCACTGAGCCAGGGAACATGGCATTCACATGGGAGATGTACTGGTCTGCCAAACATACCATCTGTACATTCATTGAATGATAACTTTTCCGGTTTCTGTACAGCTGTTCACTCCTGTGAGGGGGGTACCAAAGCCACATGTGTCCCATCAATGGCACCTATGATGTTGGCGATATGTCCCAGAGCATAGAAATCACCTTTCACTGCAGGCAAATCTTCCACCTGAGGGAAAACGATGTAGCTCCGCATGTGTTTTAGCAGGGCAGACAACACTCTGGACAACACGTTGGAAAACATAGGCTGGGACATCCCTGATGCTATGGCCACTGTTTGAAATGACCCACCTGCCAGGAAATGGAGCACTGACAGCACCTGCACTTGAGGGGGGATTCCTGTGGAATGGCTGATAGCTGACATCAGGTCTGGCTCCAACAGGGTACACAGCTCCTGGATTGTGGCACAGTCAAGCCTGTATGTGATTATCACATGTCTTTCCTCCATTGTCGACAGGTCCAGCAATGGTCTGTACACCGGAGGATGCCGCCATCTCCTCACATGTCCCAGCGGACGGTGCCTATGAAGGACAACAGTGAGCACAGAGTCAAACAACTCAGAGGTACGTACCCACAGCATACACAGAACAGCATTCATAATCTAAAAAGTGTCCTGTATGTGTGCTGAGTCTAGGCCTAGGTATGTGTTACAGTTAAAAATTAAGCCATGTGGGCCCCTGAAATGGCGACTGCCTGACCTGTAAAGTGGGACAATGGGATGTGAGGTAACTGCGCTGGCGTTGTAAACCGTCGCGGTAGGCGGTCGAAGACTGCGGCGCAATGCTGTATTGGTTAACATTGGACCCTATGGGTCCCAGGAGCCAATGACAATGTACGCCGGTGGTGACGGTACGCACCGCCGGACGTGACCGCCATTTTCTCTCTGTTCAATCACTCAATACCTGATCTTCAACAGGAGAGGACCTACACTGCAAGTGCTGCTGGGACCTCGGTCTGGAAGAGACAATGGCTCGAGTGTCTGGGGAAAGGGCCCCTGCCTTCACATCGGAGGAGTTGGAGAAACTCGTGGACGGGGTCCTCCCCCAGTACGCGCTACTCTATGGTCCTCCAGACAAACAGGTAAGTACACTGGGAGCATGCTTTATGGGCTATGCCTGTGTGGAGAGGGGTGGATGTAAGAAGGAAGGGGGGGAGAGTGCGGCATGCATGAAACTACGGTGAGTGCATGTGCCACATGGCACGGGTAGGGATGGGGCCAATCACTTTGACGGTGCAGTTGGTAATAACTTTCTCTTCCCCCTATACAAATCATGTAGGTCAGCGCCCACCAGAAAAAACATTTGGCGTGCCATCGCCAAGGACGTCCGGACCCAGGGGGTCTACCACAGACAGAGCACCCACTGCCGGAAAAGATGGGAAGACATTCGCCGCTGGAGCAAGAAGACGGCAGAGGCTCAGCTGGTGATGGCCTCCCAACGTAGGAGGGGTGCACGTCGCACCATGAACCCCCTGATGTTCACGATCCTGGCGGTGGCGTACCCGGAGTTGGATGGGTGCTTGAGGGCATCACAGCAGCCACAAGGGGGTGAGTACACTCACATTCTGCTGATTTTGCGTGCAGTGGAGGTGTCTGGGTGGGGGAGGTGGGCTGTGGGTTTCCCTAGGCCAGGGCGAGTTCCGTAGGCAAGGTCCCTCCGTAAGGCAGGCCATGTGGCACCCCACCGCACCTCTGTAGAGTGCCAGATACACCTAGTCATGCCCCTGTGTCATCCATGTGTGCAGATGTCGTCCATAGCCTAGTAGGCCATTTCCCAGGAATTGAACAGTGGAGCCCAAGAGTGCGGCATAGTGCAGGGGGCTTCTGTGTCTGTCGTGTCTGCCAACGGTAGCGGTAATGCATGCACTCAACATGTCTTTCTTCTGTTGTCCCCCCCTTTTTGTGGTCTCCCTGTTCTTGTGTGCATTAGCATCATCAGGCGGAGGAGCAGTGGCACCGGAGCACGAGGGGGCTGCATCCCACATGGCCATGGAGGGCCACACTACGGAATCAGACTTCACCAGTGGGACGGAGGGTGAGGGGAGCTCCATGGCAGGGACAGGAGCTGAGACCAGTGACACGGACTCGTCCTCTGATGGGAGCTCCCTTGTGGTGGGGCAACATCTGTGCCCCCATCTACAGGTACAGCCGCCTCCCCCCTTCCAGCACCGCCCTCCCAGCAGCCCCTCAGCCTTCGCCCTGTGCCCGCTCACCCAGGAGGGTGGGCATCACCTTCGCCCCAGGCACCTCAGGCCCTGCCCCAGTCACCCCTGCTGCCCCCAGTGAGGAGGCCATTGACCTCCTCAGGTCCCTCACTGTTGGGCAGTCTACCCTTTTGAATGCCATCCAGGGTGTAGAAAGGCAGTTGCAACAAACCAATGCATTCCTGGAGGGCATTCATCCTGGTCAGGCGGCCCTTCAGCGAGCTTTTCAGACTCTGGCTTCAGCACTGATGGCAGCCATTGTCCCTGTGACTGGCCTCCCCCCTCCAACTTCCTCCACCCAGACCCAATCCCCTCTACCTCAGCCTATCCCAAGCACACCTACAGACCAGCATGCACACAAGGGAAGTTCAGGCAAACATAAGCACCACACATCCCACAAACACTCACGCAAGCATCAGACACATGCAGACACACCAACATCCACTGCCTCCACTGTGTCCCCCTCCTCGTCTTCTCCCTCCCTGTCTCATCTCCACTCACACCTGCATGCACTACCTCTACAGCCACTACTACCATCACCAGCACACCCACCACCACACCCCACTCACATGCAGTCACCACCCCACTACCATTCACACGACCCCTGTGTCCTCTCCCAGTGTGTCTATGACGCCCCCTCCTGAGATACACAAACGCAGGCACACACCCACCCAACAGCCATCCACCTCACGACAGCCTCCAGCGCATGCACCTTCACCCAAAGTCAGCAAACGAACACCTCCTACAACCACACCTCTTCCTCCACTCCCAAACCCCCTCCAGCTACCCGTCCCAGTGTCTCCAAGAAACTTTTCCTGTCCAACCTTGACCTCTTTCCCACACCCACCCCACCCCGTCCGTCTCCTAGGTCCCAAACTAGCACCTCAGCCACAATATCTCCGGGACCAGTGGTGCCTGTAGTCACCGGAATCTGGAGTGCACCGGCCACCAGGGCAGCCAGTGTGGCACGGAGCCACAGCACAGACAGTCCCACACCTGTGAAGCATCTGAAGTTGGCCACTGCCCGGCGGGAGAGGGGGAAGACTACAGCCACCAAAGCCGCTCCCAGGGGTACAGGTGGGAGTGTGGAGTCAGCTGCAACACCTTCCAAGGTGGGGAAGGGGCACAAGAAAGTCAGTAAGTCTTGGAAGAGCAGCTCGGCGGAGAAGACCGCCATCATCCCAGCTGCCCAGGAGGCCACCGCCAACACAAGCCCAGCTGCACAGGAGGCCACCGCCGGCACCAGCCCAGCTGCCCAGGAGGCCACCGCCGGCACAAGCCCAGCTGAACAGGGCACCGCCGACTCAAGCACCACTGAACAGGGCACCGCCGCCTCAAGAACCGCTGAACAGGGCACCGCCGCCTCAAGAACCGCTGAACAGGGCACCGCCGCCTCAAGAACCGCTGAACAGGGCACCGCCGTCTCATGCACCACTGAGCAGGACACCGCGGTCTCATGCACCACTGAACAGGGCACTGCCGTCTCATGCACCGCTGAATAGGGTACCGCTGCCTCAAGCACCGCTGGCCCATGAGCGCTAAGGGCACTGAACGCTACTGAGTCCATCACGGGCAGAATGAAGCACTCTGGGCACCATGCCCCCTCCAGAACCAGTGGAGACTGTTATCCACTTGAGACTGGCTTTGCACTCCCCAGGATGGAACAGTGGGCAACCCACCCACTGTATAGACTTGAGAGAGTGTCTTTGCACTCCCCAGGATGGAACAGTGGGCAACCTACCCACTGTATAGACTTGAGAGAGTGTCTTTGCACTCCCCAGTATGGAACAGTGGGCAAGCCACCCACTGTATAGACTTGAGACTGTGGCTTTGCACTCCCCAGGATGGAACAGTGGGCATGTGGCCCCCTCGTGGATTTGGCGTCGTGCACTCAACCGGCTGAGGTGCCCCCCCTTTTCCTCCCCCTGAGGTGCCTGTTTTGTTGCTCTCTGATGCCCCTGCAGTGTTCTCTCCGTCATGGTCGGGGATCTTGTGTGGGCCCAGTGTTCCACGGACTTATTTGGAGCACTACCTGGACTACTATGCTTGGTATATATTTTGTACATGGTGTATATATATATATATTTTTGCGTACTTGATTTTAATATATTACAATGGTTACACTCATTTTCTGTTGTCTTTGCATTCTTCCGGGGGGCTTGGGGTGAGTAACTGTAATGTATCATGCTGTATTGGTGTGTATGTTTTAGTGGGTGAGGGTGGGGCTAGGGGTGTTGCGTGTTGCGTTTGTGTGTCCCTGATTTTTCCCTCCCCCCTCCCTTGTGTTGTAGGTGCAGTACTCACCGTGGTCTTTGCCGCCGGCGTTTGTGCTCCTGGTAGAGGAGCAGGAAGACTATTGCAGGGAGAATTTGGAGTTCCGGGTCCATGGTGTCCTCGTGGGGTGTGTAGAGGTAAGCGTTTTCCCTTCGGAATCCTGTTTCCACCGTGTTTTTATCCGCGGTGAATCCGGCCCGGAAAAGTTGGCGGATTGGTGGGTTGTAATAGTGTGGGCACTACATTGTCTCCTGTCTGTCTGTTGGCGGTGACCGCTGCGCTGTTTGTTTGTACCGCCGTGGCGGTCGGAGTGTTAAAGTGGCTGTCTTTGTTGGCGGTTGCCGCCACGGTCGTAATTGCAAAATTTTGACCGCCGGCCTGTTGGCGGTCTTATCGCCGCTTTAACACCATCCGCCAGGGTTGTAATGACCACCTATATCTGTTCTGCAGGGTCTCCGTACGCGGAGATTCTCCCCTCTCTTTTTCAGGATTTTTTTTTTTTTTTTTATCCCAGCATTTCTTATTACCCTCAGGTGCTTGCTTGGGAAAATCTTTATTCGATTTGCCCTGAAATTGTGGTTTAGTTGGTCTGGCCCCTAAACTGTCTCAAACAATGCTAGAATAGGTCTCTGCAATTATCTTAGGCAGCTCGCGTTCCTGATCCTGTTGCGGAACGTCACGGAGCCACATGCGCACTGCAAGTGTGACCGCTTCCCCTTTAAAGTTACTTAAAATGGAGGATACTGCGACAAAATTACCCATCAATTGCATCCCCAAATCTAGGGCCGGGGCAGCCCCATGATAATCTTGAATTTGCTTCAATGCCTCTGGTAAATTGGCAAGTGTCGGTGTACCATGTGTGGTTGTATAGAGTGCGGCAAATACCATGCTCCAAGTATTGCAGTTATCCACTGTAGGGACCATCCCAAAAGGCAAGCACATCATTAATATTCTATGTTCATCCTGAGGTCCCGTATGGGGAAATACTGCCTTCAGCGCATACATTTTTTGTGCTAACCAAAACGGAGTTTCCTCCCATTTGGCAGGTACTTTACCCATGATCGAATGTACAGTCGCAGGGTTTATACCTGGTGTCACTGCATGTGTATGTGCTGGAGCAGCACGTGCTGGGTTTGTATTTAATGTTTGCATTACAAATTGTACTAATTGTCTATATATCGCTGTTAATTCTATATATTACTGCTGGAAATGTGACCCAAGAAGGAAAAAGTACTGTTCTATAAGCTGCATGGGCATCCACCACGAATGTGACTGGACCCCCCCTGGGGCGTTAGGCCATTTGCTAATAAATGAGCAGTCAGAGGTTGTCTCATATTAACCGCTATTTGTATCTGCTGTGGATTCGCCATCATACACGTACTATATGTTCAGAGAAGGCACACCAAAATGGGGTTGTTTCCTTTTAAAGTTCAAGCTTGAACAACCTCCAGCTTCAGATAGGATAGCCTACGTAGCTGGGGTGGAAATCCTCAGTATCACGGATGTCTCTGTATACAGTATTGAGGTGTCATTGTATATAATGAGACAGATACTCCGGAGGACCCGAAAATTAGAGCCTGACCAAACCTTGGTGGCGTGATGTTGCGTAGGCTCTCATTATTCTAATGAGACTACTGGATTTTGAGTGGCAGAATCGCCTGTGGCGTGGGAGACTAAGGCCTGCATTACAACTGCCGCCCGCCAAAGTTGAACCGCAGAGCGGCCGCAAACCCGCCGGCCGTATTACAACATCCCCGCTGGGCCGGCGGGTGGAAACAGAGTTTCTGCCCGCCAGCCCAGTGGGGATGTCAGCTGTAACATTGCAGCCGGCTCCTGATGGAGCCAGCGGTGTTGTGGCAGTGCGACGGGTGCAGCAGCACCCGTCACGCTTTTCACTGTCTGCTGTGCAGACAGTGAAAAGCAGGGTGGGGCTGTGCCTGGGAGCCCCTGCATGGGCAGAGCAGGGGCCCCAGGGGCCCCGCGACTCCCCCTTCCCGCCAGCCTGTCCATGGCTGTAGAGACCGCCATGGAAAGGCTGGTGGGAAGGGGAGTCATAATCCCCAGGGCAGTGCTGCCCTGGCGGATTATAACCGCTGGGACAACGATGGTGGGAAACCGCCAGTCCTGTCGGTGTGACCGCGGCGCTACTGCCGTGGTCAAAATATGGCAAATTGTACCACCAGCCTGTTGGCGGTACGATCGCCAAAACAACCCTGGTGGTCTTTGACCGCCAGGGTTGTAATTAGGATCTAAGTCTAACCCACTGCAGGTGATACCTGTCACTCCAAACCAGGTTTTGCTCCGGCTAACTAGTAGCTCCTCCTCTCTACCCTAGGGTAGGGTTGACTGGGCAGCCGAGCGCATGACATACTTACCTTCTCAGGGAAGTCGTGGTCACTCAGGTCTCGTCCGTTTCTCTCATTTACAGTTCAGTCTCATAAATAAATGACAGAGGTAGAATATGTTTCAAGAATGGGTTTAATAAAACAACTGCATCTTAGATAGAAAAGCGTAAGCTGCAATAACCAGGATGACAACATGACAGTATTAAAATTGTGACTAGAAGAGTGAAGCATAAGAACAACGCTATCATATTGTCACTATAGTCAATGGACTAGTTCCTACCTAGGCTAGGATAGAGCACAGCATGTTAAGCTCTAATTCTGCCTTTCAGGTTCCCCTGGGAAGACATCAACCCCCATACATGAGCAAAGGCCTGCGGTCTGCATTAGCATCTGTAGCGAAGCATTCATCAATCAGCATACAGTTGTGGTTCCCTGGCTGGAATCTCCCTCTAATGTGTAAGGGACAAAGAAGTGTTTTTATAATTACAGCTGATGTCCTGAGAAAAAGTCCCTACGTAAGGATGTGTGTTTTCTACGAATGTTGGAGACTAAACTTTTACCAAGTTCACCGGCAATGTACCGTGCTGTAGCCTTGGGAGAAGCACAAAGTGAACAAGAATGTCTTGTTTGAGAACAGAGTGCTGGCCTCAGCAAAAACAGTTAGATCAACGGAAATAAAACAAGACAGTAAAAATGGTTATTGTAACAATAATAAGACGAAGCTGAATAAAATTTATCTAGGTTAAAGCACACAGCGGCCTAGTGAGTTAAATAACGTGCATGGAGTTATAACTAAAATCGCTACACAACACCCTCCCTCTGTGACTATTGTTGCCTTTGTGGGTTCAATGACATGGTTAAGCCACAACTGTGATCCCATCTGGAGAATGGGAATTACATTTACTGCTGGTGGACTCAAGGCATCTTTCAGCTAGGGTCTCCAGTTTGGTGTCCTTTAGTTTTGCAATCATGGCACCAAGCCTTGTTAGGATCAAAGTTCCTACCTTTGTACCCACCCTTAGGCTGTGTGGAGTCTCCAGCCCACCCTCCTAAACAAGTTTTTGAGGGCGTGATGAAGACTCTGGTTTTTATTTTGGTTTCCATCTTTCCCTTATCAGTGGGGATTTTTGGCCTCTTTCTTTTTAGTCTCCCCCATCAGTGGTAGTCTTGGTCACCCTTGTCTTGACTCAGTGGTCTGCCTTCTTCCACAGCAGTAGAGAAGAAAGTGAACCTAGGTCTACCAGAGACTGATGTAGTTTCTCATTGTAACAATTACTGAAAAGATACCCTTTTATAATTAAATTATAACACCCATCAAAATCATGTATTGTTACCTTCTAACCAGCCACCCAGCATTTTTACTTGAATAGTCCACAAATTTTACCCAGGAATGATTTTGGGTTTTGAGTCTCCTTGAATTTAATTCTCTATTCTTCAGTTTTAAGCCAAAAGCCCTCAATCAGGGTAGGTTTCATGATGTCATAGGACCTGGCATCTGCCTCATTCAATTCCAGGAGTCTATCCCTGCAATTTCCCAAGAACACTTCCCACAAGAGAGACCCAATGTCTTCTATCTATATCGCTGGCTATGCAGGCCATCTCACTGGCAAAAAACACTTGGTGATATCATCACCCTTTGTGTTGGACCTGGCCCTTTTTACAGGGTCATCTCCAAACGTTGTCTTCCTCCTCCTATTTATTCTGACCAGTTTGGCTTTAGGGCTCAGGACACTTCACTGCTAACCAGTGCTAAAGTGCATATGCTCACTGTATAAATTGTATTGGTGATTGGTGGTAGACCTGGCATCCTTGGCATGGTCTCACCTATCTTTTTTTGCCTCTGCTTCCCATGTTTTGACTGTGTGCGGGACTCTGTTTTTGGTACTCTGGGCACTTTACCACTGTTGACCAGTGGTGAAGTGCAAGTGCTCCCGGTATAAAATGTATGTGTAATTGGCTTTTCCTTTCAATAGTGGGCACATTTGGGGGCATATTTATACTCTGTTTGCACCGAATGTGCGTCAACAAGTTTGACGCACATTCTGCGCAAACCTTGCCCCATATTTAAACTATGACGCCTGACCCTGCGGACGTCAAAAAACCTCTGTGTGCGTCATTTTTAGGATGCAGGAAACTGCCTTGTGTTAATGACATGCAAGGTAGGCGTTTGTGTCCAAAAAATGACTTTAAGGCCTGTGCGCCTTATTTATACTCCCACGTCATTTTGATGCACAGGAGGGGGCGGGCCTTAAAAAACAGCACACAGCCTGATGTGCACCATTTTTTAACACCTGGGTGAGGGTAGACGTTAAGGGACCTGTGGGCTCATTTCCATGGTCTCTGACCATGGAAGCAGTCCAGAGGTGCCCTTCCCTGCCCCCAGGGGCACCCTCTTGCCACCCTCGCCCACCCCAGGAGGACACCCATGGATGGGGGGACCCATCCCAGTTAAGTACAGGTAAGTTGAGGTAAGTATTATTTTTTAATTTTTAAAGTGGCAGGGGGGGGCCTAATTTGGGCCCCCCTACATGCAACTGTGCCCAATGGCCATGCCCAGGGGACAAAAGTCCCCTGGGCATGGCCATTGGGCAAGGGGGCAGGACTCCTGTCTTTGCTAAGACAAGAGTCATTTCAATGGGAGTTGTGCGTCAAAAAATGGCACAATTCCGGTTTGAGCCATGATTTTTTACTCAAACCTGACTTGCACCATTTTTTGACGCACAATCCCCATTTTCCCCTACGCAGACGCTGCCTGGTTTGAGAATTTTTTTTTTTACTCTGACCAGCCCGCAGCGCCGGCTAACATCAATCCTTAAATAAGGCGCCCACATGGCGTGTAGGAATGGCGCTGGTTTGTGTCAAAAAGTATAGATATGGGCCTTGATTTATTAGTAAGTCCCTAGTAAAGTGTACTAGAGGTGCCCAGGGCCTGCAAATCAAATGCTACTAGTGGACCTGCACCACTGGTTGTGCTACCCACGCGAGTAGCCCGGTAAACATGGCTCAGACCTGCCACTGCAGTGTATGTGTGTGAAGTTTTAACCTGCCAATTCGACTTGGCAAGTATTCCCACTTGCCAGGCCCAAACCTTGGATTTTTATCCATATAAGGCCCCCTTAAGCTAGGCCCTAGGTAGCCAAATGGGCAGGGTGCAGTGTCTGTTAAAGGGGGGACATGTACTGATGTGTATTACATGTCCTAACAATGAAATACTGCCAAAATTGTTTTTTACTGTTGCAAGACCTATCTCTCTCATAGGTTAACATGCAGGGCTGCCTTTAAATATCTTTCAAGTGCAGGTTCCCTTTGGGAGCAGATAAAAATATGGAGTTTGGTGTCTCTGAACTCACTATTTAAAATTATTTATTTTTGTAAAGTTGGTTTTTAAATTGTCAGTTTGAAAATGCTACTTTTAGAAAGTGGGCATTTTCTTGCTTAAACCATTCTGTGACTCTGCCTGTTTGTGGATCCGCAGTTGGGCTGTTTTTGAATCCCCTCTAGACTGAGACAAATGGGAGCGGGGGGGGTAGCCTGCATATCCTGATGAGCCATCTGAGCTAGAGTAGAGGGAGGAGTGGTCACTTACACCTGAATGGGCTGTGCCTGTCCTCACACAATGCAGCCTCCAACCCCCTAGTGTGTGTCTGGGGCCAGGCCTGGGCAAAGCAGAATCCTGTCAACAACAGAGACTTTCCTTTGAAGTTTGCCTACTTCAACGGCAGAAAGGGGTATAAGTAGTGGACCCAAAACCCCAGATTTTAGATTACTTCTGGATTCAAGAGGAACCTCTGCCAAGGAGAAGAGCTGAGGAGGAGTACT
The DNA here is from genome assembly GCF_031143425.1 of Pleurodeles waltl. NCBI lineage: Eukaryota > Metazoa > Chordata > Amphibia > Caudata > Salamandridae > Pleurodeles > Pleurodeles waltl. The sequence goes on from NC_090436.1 coordinate 900,813,049, forward strand.
GCCCCTTTGCCTGACACTGTGCTTTGCTGGGTTGGCCTGCAGTTGCTGCTTCTGCCTGAGAGAGGACAAGGACAGGACTTTGTGGTATATTCCTGCTTGCGAAGAATCTCCAAGGACTTGGATTGAGCTTGTCTCCTTTTTTGACATCTCAGGGCCATCAAAGACTTCCTCTGCCAGCACCTGGACTCTCTGCTGAGACTCTTGACCTGCCAAGTGGTACCCTATCCAGTCCCTGGGACCTTGAGAGGTGAAGTTGGCAGAACAAGGACTGAAATCCTCAATTTGACCCACTACCTGCAACGAGGCTGAACAACAACATGCCACCTGCTTCATGGCTAAAAGCAAAGCTTCACCTGTATCACGGCTGAGATATTGATGCATCGCAGATGGAGAAATGACACAACACTCACTTGCAGTTGCTGATAACTATGCAAACCCCATGTAGCGTGGTTTTCCAACACTGTCTGGCGGGATTTCTCGCGCATTGTCGACAAAATCATTGTGAACCCGCACGGATCTGAGGTGCCTTGTCTGGAAATCGACATATCGCTCTCCTGCGGGAGTAAAAAATAATGCATAGTCTACCTGACCAGAGAAAAAATTACGCACTGCCTAACAATTGCGAGTAAGGAAGCTGCTATCGCTGACTTTTGCGAACACATGTTTGCCCGTGTGGCTTTATTTTTGAAGAAAACTAGGTACTTTGTGTAAAAGTAATGTTTCCATTGTTTTCCACGGAGTAAGACTCTTTACTTAAAAAATTTATACCTTGACCTATGTATGTTGATTTTTTGTCGTTTTGGTCTAGTTTTGATTTAGATAAATATTGCCTATTTTTCTCAACTGGTGTGGTGTCCATTTTGTAGTGTTTTCACCATGTTACTGTGTGTTGTGGTACAAATACTTTACGCATTGCCTTTGTGATAAGCCTGACTGCTTGAGCCAAGCTACTATGGGAGTGAGCAGGGGTTATCTTAGGAGTGTGACTGTTAGCCTGATTAGAGTGAGGGTCCCTGCTTGGACAGAATGTAAACTGACTGCCAACCAGAGACCCAATTTCTAACAGTGAGACAACTACTTTGGAGAGTTTTAAGTTGAGAGACTTCTCCTTCGCCCTAGTTATTTAAATGCTGCCACAAGAGTAGGGTTCTACGCCAAACTCTCTTCTTTTAACTTCCATCTCCAAAAGCTGGGCTTCTAAAGCCAGCCTTTTGGTTAACCTTTCTAGTGCTAAGTCTTCCTCTGAGGGGCTCATATTTCTGACATGAAGGATCCTACCTCATCATCCTCAGCTTCATTGTAGCGTCTTGATTTTCTTTTTGAGGGTTCCCCTTCAACCACTTGGTGTGCAGTCTCATTTTCTCTCACAAGCTGCTTAATCTTTATGGCAGCATGAGCACCAGTGTTAATTTGGTAACATTTGCAGAGAGCCCCTAGTTGGGGTATCTGAATGCCATCTAAGGAGCCAAGTATAGCTCCTTAGCCTGGTTCTCTGCATCAGACATTTGTTGGAACCTTCATAACTTTAAGAAAAACCTTTGGACACTTTTTCTAAGGCCGAACTATAGTAAACAGACATTTAGGGGGGTTCTTTGGAGCTTGGTGGGACATCCATCCTCTGAACTCCCGACAAGGAGACCGCTGGGGTGCTGGTGATTTCCCCACCAGACCCATTACAACTTGCCCACTATGCTGACCAGCAGAAACCAAAGTTTTTGTTGATCTGCCCAGTGGTAAA